>NC_143428.1:11725833-12055000 GCF_059467195.1 Physcomitrium patens
GTAGAGAGTCATAAGTCCAGTTCAATTAAACTTGTATTTATAGGTACAAAAGCTTTCTTGCATACTGCTATGAAAGAATCACCATAAATTATTTATGCGACACCTGTTTCTATTGGTGGAAAGACTTCAAGTCGCATTCCAAGCCAATATCAAGAATTTCAAGATATATTCAAAAAAAAAGGATGCAGATACACTCCCGAAACATCGTCCCTATGATTGTTCAATTGACCATCAAGAAGGAGCACAATCGCCATTCGGACCAATCTATAGTTTATCACAAAATGAGTTGACTGAAATCAAGGAGTATATTGAAGAAAATCTAGCCAAGAATTTCATATGCCATTCTAAATCTCTGGTAGGAGCTCCAATTCTATTTATGAAGAAAAAAGATGGATCATTGCGGATGTGTGTTGATTATCGAGGACTCAACAAGATTACCATCAAGAACAAGTATCCACTACCTTTAATATCTGGACTTCTTGATCAGCTAAATCAAGCTAAGATCTATATAAAAATAGATCTCCGAGGACCATACAACCTAGTACGCATCAAAGAAGGAGATGAATGGAAGACTGCGTTTCAAACTAGGTATGGAAATTTTGAATACAACATCATGCCTTTTGGACTTATAAATATACCAGTAGCTTTTCAACATTTAATGAATGATATTTTTTGAGAGTTTTTGGACGATTTTGTGGTCTGTTATTTAGACGACATCTTGATCTATTCTAAGAATCTAGAAGAACACGAACTTCATGTTCATCGTATGTTACAAAAATTAAGAGATGCAAGACTCTATGCCAAGATAGAAAAGTGTGTATTCCACACTACTCAAGTCAATTTTGTAGGTTACATCATTTCAAATGATGGACTTATGATGGATCCTAAAAAAATTTAAATTATTATAGATAGGAAGATTCCAAAAATGGTAAGAGATGTCCAATGCTTTTAAGAATTTTCCAACTACTATCAGATCTTCATCAAAGATTTCTTTCAAGTTGCAACTCCACTTACACGGTTGACTTGTAAAGATAAACTCCAATGGAATCAAGGAGCGGAAGTTGCTTTTGAATCTTTGAAGACACCGTTTGTTTCTGCACCAATCTTATATCGTGTTGATTTTTTCAAAGCATTCTTTATGGAAACAGATGCATCAGACTTTGCTTTGGGTGCGGTTTTGTCACAAATGGAAACAGATGACAAACTTCATCCAGTAGCCTTTCATTCAAGAAAATTCTCAGTAGCAAAAATCAATTATGAGATCCATAACAAAGAACTTCTTGTAATTGTGGATTCTTTTCAAGAATGGCATCATTATCTAGAAGACGCTTCCAGTCTAGTCACCGTATATATGGATCACAAGAACCTCGAGTATTTCATGTCAACACGCGTATTAAATCGTCGTCAAGCTCGTTGGAGCATGTCTTTATGAAGATTCGAGTTCATCATCACTTATTGGCTAAGAAAACAATAAGATTTATCCGATGCTTTGTCTAAACGTTCTTATCTTGCATCAAAAGAAGGAGATGCAGCTTTTGAGCAACAAAGATCAGTTCTCTTGAAGCTGGAGCAATTTCATCTTCAAGCAATAAAATTAACATTGACTGTTGATTTAACTTTTTTCAAGCAAGTCTAGTTAAGTATGTCTTCAGACCCTCTTGTTCATGATATCAAGAATAATTCTTCTAAATCTCATGATCCCTCTAAATTTGAGTTCAAAAACAACCTAATCTATTTCAAAAGATGCCTATATGATCCAGAAGGAGAAGCATGTTTATGTGTTCTTCAAGCTTGTCATGACTTCCCAGCAGCAAGACATTTTGGATACAATAAGACTTTAGAGCTAATATCTAGGAATTTTTGGTGGCCTCAAATATAAAAGGCAATCAAAGATTTTGTACAATCATGTGATGTTTGCTCAAGATCAAAAACTCCTCGTCATCTACCTTTTGGACTTCTTCAGCCATTATCCATTCTAGAACAACCATGGTCTTCTGTTTCTATGGACTTCATCACGGATCTTTCAATCTCAGGTTCTTATGACTTTATATTCATGATAGTAGATTGTTTTATTAAGATGGCACATTTTGTACTATGTACAAAATCTATCATAGGTGAAGAAATAGCTAAGCTCTTTTTTGTCAATATCTATTGCTATCATGGATTATCCAAGGATATTATATCAGATAGGGGAACACAATTTGAATCAAGATTTTGGCAGACTCTTTTCAAGATTCTAAAAGTGGATATAAAACTATCCTCGACATTCCATCCTCAAACTGATGGACAAACGCAGCGTGTTAATCAAGTTTTGGAGCAATATTTAAATGTACTATCAACTATCAACAAGATGATTGGACAACTCTTTTGCCATTGGCAGAGTTTGCTTAGAATAATTCAGTACATTCTTCTATAAAACAAAAAACTTTCTTTGCTAATTATGATTATCATCCATGACTTGATACTTTTGACATTTCAAAAGTTGATAATCCTGCTGCAAAAGCTTTGGTGATTCATTTGTGAAAGCTACATGGAACGATGAAGGCATTGTTAAAAGAGGCTTAAGAACAACAAAAGGTCAATGCGATGTCTATCGAAAAGAACAACCACCATTTCATTTGGGTGATAAGGTCTAGCTAATTCGTCATAATATCAAGACCACTCGTCCTTGTGACAAATTGGACTATCGAAAGGGAGGACCATTTTCTATTTCTATACAAATTAATCCAGTTGCATATCATTTAAATCTATCGGAGTCAATAAAAATCCATCCAGTATTCCACGTGTGTCTTCTTGAATCGTACAAGATAGTAGACATACCAAGAAGACGATAAGGTCCACCTCTTCCTATAGAAGTGGACAATATTGAAGAGTTTGATGTAGAAAAAGTCTTAGATTCAAGGCGACGTTGAAATAAATTGGAATATCTTGTCCATTGGCATGGATGTGATATTAGTGAATGCACATGAGAGCCAATAAAGAATCTTGTAATTGCAGCAAAGGCGGTGGAGGCTTTTCTTCGACAACATCTATCAAAATCAAGATGAAAACCTTCTTTAAAAAAGAAACAACATCTAGGTAAGATAATATTCTACTGTCAATCCTTGTTTGTAGTTTCTTTATAAATGTGACGCTCAAGAGATGGAGAACCAACAACCACCGGATTCGTTTGAAGAGCCTTTATTTGTTGACTTGTGGGACAAAACATTATGATTATTACAACCTTCAAGACGACACAATCGAGATGAAGATCTTCAAGAACGACATATTCTTCCTTCAATAGATGACGAGATACAATGCGTTTGGTATCACGACTTGGAAAGGAACTTCCGATGTTTGGTAATTTTCCTAGAGGTTTGAACAACTGCTGATGGTGTTCCAAATGTTCTATTCGAAGGAAGTTATGAAGGCCTCAACAATGATGAAATAAGTAGGTGGTCTTCCCGCCCTTATATAGGACACTACCGATGGTTGAGAGGCCCTATCATTCATCTTTGAAGAGAACAAAGATTACAATATGTGGCGAATATAATTTGTCGCATCATAGATTTCTTCAACATGTGATGACCGCTGTCGTGATGTAACACAATTAATATGTGAAAGAGTGTGGAGATTATTATAATTTAAGATTTCTTAGTTAAAAGTATTAGAACAAATTATCTTAGAAATATAGTTAATAGCCAAAGGGGTAGAAAAATTAAAAGGTAACAATGCTGCCTTCTAGAAAGGTGACTTCTACTTACTTTGTAGTACCATAAGTAAAGCAAATCAAAGTAGATTGGAAAAATAAATGATATAGGAATCTTTAGAAGAAATTGAAGAGTAAATTCTAGAAAAAAATTACTTAGAAAAACTAGATATTGATACCCGGAGAGGGCCGGTTTTGAACTAGGATCAAAATCAGACCCTAAGGCACAAAACCGAGTTTCGAAGACGACTCCGGGATTCTTTGGCAGATCGGAGAAAGGGGTTGGAGAGAAGATTCGATAGGGTTTTTATAGGCGTTGATTTTGGGTGATTTGGAGTTGATATGAATTTTTAAGAGCTTTACAAAGTTGAGTTTTTTTCAGATGACTTGGGTTTTATGAAATAAAATGGGATTTATGTTTTGAGTGATTTCGAGAGTTTTGTTGAAGATCTACAAGTGAAGTTTTTTGGGTTCATGGTTACAGTTGTGTTGAATACATATTGTGAATTTGAGCTTGATCTAACGGTTGAACTGAGAGATATTGAGGTTTAAGTGAGTCAAGGTCTCAGAAAGTAGAATTTTAGGTCTAGTGAGGGATTTTAAGATTTCATGCAATCTACTAGTTGGATTGGAGTAAAACTTATCTGAGAGGATAAAAGACTTGTTTTTCTATGTCCATAAGAAATTTGAAACCAATCGAACGGCGCAAAGAAGAGAAATTGGCTCTGGAAGATTAGCAACAAGATTAGAGAAGGAGGCCAGCTAACACCCGAACACATTTTTGAGGTTTTCGTCAATTTGGTAAGTCCGATCCTTTTCAAAAAAATAATTTTCTTGTTTTAAACTTGATTTTTAAGAAGTGTGCAAATTTTGAATTGAGATCAACGGTTTATTCATTAGATATTGAGGTTTAAATCTGTCATAGGAATTACTAAGATTTGAATTAGGGTTTGGCTAGGGTTCAGTTAAGGGTTTGGATTAGGGTTTGGATTCGGGTTTAGGATTTGGTTAGGATTTGATTTTAGGTTTGGATTAGGATTTAGAGTTTGGTTAGGGTTTTATTTAAGGTTTGGATTAAGATTTGGATTAGGATTTAGTTAGGGTTTGATTTAAGATTTTGTTTAGGGTTTAGGGTTTGGATTAGAGTTTAAGATTGGATCAGGGTTTGGATTAGGGTTTAGGGTTTGGTTAGGTTTTGATTTAGGATTTAGAGTAGAGTTTGGTTAGGGTTTGATTTAAGGTTTGGTTTAGGGTTTAGGGTTGGATTAGGATTTGGTTAAGGGTTTGATTTAGGGTTTGGTTTAGGGTTTAGGGTTTGGAATAGGGTTTAATTTAAGATTTGTTTAGGATTTGTCTTAGGATTTAGGATTTATTAGGGTTTAAGATTTAATTAGGTTTGGTCTAAAGTTGAGTGAAATTGAATAGGGTTTTAACTAGAATTAAATTAAGGTTGAATTAACATATATTTGAGTAAAATTTGTAATCATTCTAATATTTCTTTAAGAATTTTATTGTTTGTTGGAAATTTCTTTGAGTTGTTTTGAATTTGATTACGTTTGTTTACTATTATTACAGTCTAATTAGAGCATTGTTAGTATTCTATTTAGGATTTTGTTATCGCAATTTCTATTCTTCCTTCTACAGCCAAGTGCCCGGAGCATTCTCAAGCAAGACTTCACACATTACAACACTGCTCCTCGTACAACTCGTTCCTTGAAGGGGGAGTAATGTCACGGAAATACTCATAATTACATATACAAATATGTAGAAATAAATAAAAGTACATAAAAGTAAGTTAATTCTATAGTATTTTATATCAAAGCTTCATAGAAGCTTCTTAGACACAACTTTGACTTCATAGGTGTCTTTAATTGACTTTTTGGATTAGAAACTTGGTCAACAAGTTGGCCATGTGCCACACATGTTGTTAGCTGGAAGACCAAGCTATTTATGTGGCTCACACATAGAAAAAATTGCCTTGTAAGTCAAGCATGTGTCCTACAAAGTCAACACATATTGGAGGTCCTATAGAATGTCGCTGCGTTGCCACTAGTTAGATAGTATACATAGAGACAAGAATGAAGCCTTCTTCACTCTTATCAATTCCTTTCTTACTTCTAGTCTAGTTTCAAGAGTCTCAAGTTTTCTTGTCTTTTAGCTATAGCCATTCGAGTTTTACTTTCAATATACATACTGGTTTAATTAGATTTTTTTACTTTTCTTTGAGTAAAGGCTCACTTCTCAAAATTACTTTTTCATTGAGTTCTTATCCTTAACAATAGTTTAGGCCTTCGATAGTCCAACCTGTCTCAAGGATGAGTGGTCTTGATATTACGATGAAGTAACTAGATCTTATCACCCAAGTGGAATGGTGGTTGTTCTTTTCGATAGACATCGCATTGACCTTTTGTTGTTCTTAAGCCTCTTTTAACAATGCCTTCATCGTTCCATGTAGCTTTCACAAATGAATCGCCAAAGCTTTTGCAGCAGGATTATCAACTTTTGAAATGTCAAAAGTATCAAGTCATGGATGATAACCATAATTAACAAAGAAAGGTTTTTGTTTTATAGAAGAATGTACTGAATTATTCTAAGCAAACTCTGCCAATGGCAAAAGAGTTGTCCAATCATCTTGTTGATAGTTGATAGTACATTTAAATATTGCTCCAAAACTTGATTAACACGCTGCGTTTGTCCATCAGTTTGAGGATGGAATGTCGAGGATAGTTTTATATCCACTTTTAGAATCTTGAAAAGAGTCTGCCAAAATCTTGATTCAAATTGTGTTCCCCTATCTGATATAATATCCTTAAATAATCCATGATAGCAATAGATATTGACAAAAAAGAGCTTAGCTATTTCTTCACCTATGATAGATTTTGTACATGGTACAAAATGTGCCATCTTAATAAAATAATCTACTATCATGAATATAAAGTCATAAGAACCTGAGATTGAAAGATCCGTGATGAAGTCCATAGAAACAGAAGACCATGGTTGTTCTAGAATGGATAATGGCTGAAGAAGTCCAAAAGGTAGATGACGAGGAGTTTTTGATCTTGAGCAAATATCACATGATTGTACAAAATCTTTGATTGCCTTTTATATTTGAGGCCACCAAAAATTCCTAGATATTAGCTCTAAAGTCTTATTGTATCCAAAATGTCTTGCTGCTGGGAAGTCATGACAAGCTTGAAGAACACATAAACATGCTTCTCCTTCTGGATCATATAGGCATCTTTTGAAATAGATTAGGTTGTTTTTGAACTCAAATTTAGAGGGATCATGAGATTTAGAAGAATTATTCTTGATATCATGAACAAGAGGGTCTGAAGACATACTTAACTAGACTTGCTTGAAAAAAGTTAAATCAACAGTCAATGTTAATTTTATTGCTTGAAGATGAAATTGCTCCAGCTTCAAGAGAACTGATCTTTGTTGCTCAAAAGCTGCATCTCCTTCTTTTGATGCAAGATAAGAACGTTTAGACAAAGCATCGGATAAATCTTATTGTTTTCTTAGCCAATAAGTGATGATGAACTCGAATCTTCATAAAGACATGCTCCAACGAGCTTGACGACGATTTAATACGCGTGTTGACATGAAATACTCGAGGTTCTTGTGATCCATATATACGGTGACTAGACTGGAAGCGTCTTCTAGATAATGATGCCATTCTTGAAAAGAATCCACAATTACAAGAAGTTCTTTGTTATGGATCTCATAATTGATTTTTGCTACTGAGAATTTTCTTGAATGAAAGGCTACTGGATGAAGTTTGTCATCTGTTTCCATTTGTGACAAAACCGCACCCAAAGCAAAGTCTGATGCATCTGTTTCCATAAAGAATGCTTTGAAAAAATCAACACGATATAAGATTGGTGCAGAAACAAACGGTGTCTTCAAAGATTCAAAAGCAACTTCCGCTCCTTGATTCCATTGGAGTTTATCTTTACAAGTCAACCGTGTAAGTGGAGTTGCAACTTGAAAGAAATCTTTGATGAAGATCTGATAGTAGTTGGAAAATTCTTAAAAGCATTGGACATCTCTTACCATTTTTGGAATCTTCCTATCTATAATAATTTAAATTTTTTTAGGATCCATCATAAGTCCATCATTTGAAATGATGTAACCTACAAAATTGACTTGAGTAGTGTGGAATACACACTTTTCTATCTTGGCATAGAGTCTTGCATCTCTTAATTTTTGTAACATACGATGAACATGAAGTTCGTGTTCTTCTAGATTCTTAGAATAGATCAAGATGTCGTCTAAATAACAGACCACAAAATCGTCCAAAAACTCTCAAAAAATATCATTCATTAAATGTTGAAAAGCTACTGGTATATTTATAAGTCCAAAAGGCATGATGTTGTATTCAAAATTTCCATACCTAGTTTGAAACGCAGTCTTCCATTCATCTCCTTCTTTGATGCGTACTAGGTTGTATGGTCCTCGGAGATCTATTTTTATATAGATCTTAGCTTGATTTAGCTGATCAAGAAGTCCAGATATTAAAGGTAGTGGATACTTGTTCTTGATGGTAATCTTGTTGAGTCCTCGATAATCAACACACATCCGCAATGATCCATCTTTTTTCTTCATAAATAGAATTGGAGCTCCTACCAGAGATTTAGAATGACATATGAAATTCTTGGCTAGATTTTCTTCAATATACTCCTTGATTTCAGTCAACTCATTTTGTGATAAACTATAGATTGGTCCGAATGGCGATTGTGCTCCTTCTTGATGGTCAATTGAACAATCATAGGGACGATGTTTCGGGAGTGTATCTGCATCCTTTTTTTTTGAATATATCTTGAAATTCTTGATATTGGCTTGGAATGCGACTTGAAGTCTTTCCACCAATAGAAACAGGTGTCGCATAAATAATTTATGGTGATTCTTTCATAGCAGTATGCAAGAAAGCTTTTGTACCTATAAATACAAGTTTAATTGAACTGGACTTATGACTCTCTACTTGATTAATTACACTGTTAGTTATACTTTTAGAGAAAGTAAGAGTTCAAAAAATCCAATCTATTTGAGGGTTGTATTTTTCTAACCATGATAAACCTAAAATGACTAGATTAGAGGGAGATCTAATGATATTAAATACTACAAAGCTATTATGACTATTGATTATTACTTCTATAAGAAGGGTTTTGTGGATAATATCTTTAGAAGATAATACGCAACCATCTATGACTTCTATATGAATAGGTTTAGTTTTCTTTACTAAAGATATGCTATGTCTTTTGGTAAATTCTTCATCTAAAAAATACGCTGAGGCTCTTGAATCTAACAAGGCAGAGACTTTGTAATGTTTAGGTCCTAAAATAATATTTAATGTAAAAGAAGGAGAGGGTTCTGAGGAGAGAATATGACTTTTACTAGTTGTTGTGTAAGGTTCCAGTTGCACAGTCCCTATTGTAGCTGGACAAACTCATTTTCTGACATATTATCTTCTTTGACAGCCATACTTCTCATTTTTTGGTTATGTCGTTTCTTCGGACAATGTTGAGCAGTGTGTTTTGGTTCTCCACAATGAAAACATAATCCTTCTTGATGACGATGAATCTTTTCTTGTTCAATAAGAGGTTTGAAACATACTGCATCAATTTACATATCCTCTACTTTCGAATGTATGTGTTGAAGAGGTATTGGTGTTGCCATTGAATTATAGTAACGTTGAGGTCGACTTATACGGTTCTTGGATCGGAATTCAAAAAGGTAATTGTTGCACTTCATAGCAAAGTCAATTGCTTGACTCAATGTTTGAAGTTCAGGTAAGTTGAGCATTAATTTTTTTATCCATATTGTAATCCGTAGAGAAATTGACTAATAAATGCAGCATCATCTTACTTGATATCAGTTGCAAGTTGTCAAAATTGTGAAGCATATTACGTTACTGATCGATTGCCTTGTCGTAAAATATGGATCTTATTGATTGCAACACGAATTGCATCATGTTCTCCACACATAGATCGAATCTCCATCAAAAAAGCCTCTAGATTATCCATTATTGGATCTCGTCGTTCAAGAAAAAATAAAAACTACAATAGTGCTGAACTTGAAAGAAGCATACTAATGAATCTAACTTGCGATCTTGGAGTTGGATAGCTTTGAGATTGAAGTTCAATCACAAGTTATACTTGATTGATAAATCCTCAAAACTTGGATTTGGTGCTATGAAACTTCTCGGATAGGGCAATTCTTGGTTCTCTAATACTGGAAGGGCGTTCCACCATAGGAAAAAAGACATGGTTTGGTGCAGATGTTGAAGCAGCTCCAACCATTTCTATATCTTCACTTCTTACCAATCTTGTTGCTCTTTGTGGTGATAAATTGAGTTGATGCATTGCAAGCATTAACTCCCTCAATTGCTCTTGTATTTGTGCCATTGCACTCTTCATTTCAACAAGTTCTGCCATGATAACACTTAAAAAAGAGAAGATGTCTAATATCGCTGAAGACAAATATAAGAGAGGACTTGAGAACAAAAAAAATACTAAGGACAATATCAGTTTAGAAGACGATAATCCACAACTTCTAATATGCTTATATCTTATCAAGAAAAAGGGGTAATCTACTCTTAATCAAGATTAGACAAAGCTCTGATATTGTAGGTGTATTCTTGTCAATTTGTTAAGGACAAGAATTCGATGAAAAAGCAATTTCGACAAGTGAGCCTTTACTCAAAGAAAGGTAACAAAATATAAATAAATAAGTATGTATATTAAAAGAGAAACTCGAATGGCTATTGCCAAAAGATAAGAAAACTAGAGACCCTTGAAACTAGACTGGAAGCATGAAAGGAGTTGACAAGAGTGAAAAAGGCTTCACTCTTGTCTCTATATATATTATCTAATTAGGGGCTTTGTGGCGATGTTCTATAGGATCTCCAATTTGTGTTGACTTTGTAGGACACATGCCTTGACTTACAAGGCAAGTTTTTCTATGTGTGTGCCACATAGTTAGCTTGGTCTTCAAGCTAATAACATGTGTGGCACATGGCCAACCACTTGACCTTGTTTTTAATCCAAAAAGTCAATTAAAGATACCTATGAAGTTATAGCAACGTCTATGAAGCTTCTAGAAAGCTCTCATATCAAATACTATAGAATTAACTTACTTTTACCTATTTTTAGTTACTTCTACATATTTGGATATGTAATTATAAATATATTTGTGAAAAAACTATACAAAATTGTAAATATACCAAAAAGAAGACATGTCCCGCTTCTTATTATAGAAGTGGACAATAATAAAGATTTTAAAGTGGAAGAAGTTCTAGACTTAAGGCAATGCCAAAATAAATTAGAATATCTTATCTATTAATACAAATATTATATTTGTTAACGCTCATGGGAGCCAACAATGAATCTTGCTAATGCAACATAGATAGTAGATGCTTTTCATGAAGGACATCCATCAAAATTAAGATGAAGGATAAAAAATCTTTGCTATAAATGAAACAAGGTCTATGAAAGATTATATTCTATCTTCTACTTTTGTTTGTAGTTTTTATATAATTGTGGCATTAGAAGAAGGAGAACTAATAACTGGCGGATTTAATTTAAGAGCCATCATTTATTGATTTATCAAATAAGACATTGTAACTATCACAACCTTCAAGACGACGTAATAGGAATGAAGACTTGTAAGAATGACATGTTTTTCTTTGAATAGATGATGAGATAGAATGCGTTTGGTATCATGACCTGGAAAAAGATTCTTGATGTTTGGCAATTTTATTGAAGGTAGGCACAACTCCTAATAATATTGTAAATGTTTTGTTTGAAGGAAGTTACGAAGGTTTCAACAATGATTAAATCATAGGGTGGTCTTTTTCCCTTGGAATGAGGCATTATGGATGGCTAAGAAGACCTATCAACTATCTTTGAAGGGAACAAAGATCAGAGTACGTGATAAATATAATTTATTGCATCTTAGACTTTCTCAATATATGATTTTTGCTCCTCATATAACTTGTCACTAGAGGATGGATTAATGTCAGAGATATATACCTACTATAATCATTACTTAAGTAGGTAGAATTAAGTAAAAATAGATTAATTTTATAATACCTTCTAAAAAAGCTTCTTAGAAGCTTTTTAGATATTGTTTTGACTTTACTTATGTTTGTAATTGATTGATAGGTTAGAAACTTAGTCAACAAGCTATCCATTTGCCACACATGTTGGAAGCTTATGGAACAAGTTAACTATGTGGGAGCCATATAGAAAACTTGTCTTATAAATCAAGATACGTATCATACAAAGTCAACACATTTTTGGAGATCTTATAGAATGTTGCCATATAGATCCTAGGTAGATAATATATATAGAGGCAAGAGTGAACCCTTCTTTATTCTTGTCAACTCTTTTTTTGCTTCTAGTCTAGGTTCAAGAATCTTTAGTTTCCTGGTCTTTTAGCAATAGTCATTCCAATTTCCTTTTACTATACATACTACTTTATTTCTATTTTTTTACTTTTCATTTGACACAAATTTCTCAAGTTTATGCATCTTCTTCCAATTCATGTCCTTGACATTTGCAATAAATCTAACAAATGTAGTTGATAGCTTGGAAATCTTATTTTTGCTACCTAAGGCACTCACAAACATTCTTAAGTTTAACATCATGTGTCACGGACATAATCATATAAGCTAGTAATTACATATACAAATAGGTAGAAGTAAGTAAAAATAGGTAAAAGTAAGTTAATTCTATAGTATTTAATATGGAAGCTTCTTAGAAGCTTTATAGACGCAGCTTTGACTTCATAGGTGTCTTTAATTGACTTTTTGGATTAGAAACGTGGTCAACAAGTTGGCCATGTGCCACACATGTTGTTAGCTTGAAGATCAAGTTAATTATGTGGCCCACATATAGAAAAACTTGCCTTGTAAGGCAAGGCATGTGTTCTACAAAGCCAACACATATTAAAGGTCCTATAGAACGTTGCCATGTAGCCCCTAGTTAGATAGTATATATAGAGACAAGAGTGAAGGCTTCTTCACTCTTGTCAACTCCTTTCTTGCTTCCAGTCTAGTTTCAAGGGTCTCTAGTTTTCTTGTCTT
Organism: Physcomitrium patens; assembly: GCF_059467195.1. NCBI lineage: Eukaryota > Viridiplantae > Streptophyta > Bryopsida > Funariales > Funariaceae > Physcomitrium > Physcomitrium patens. The sequence continues at coordinate 11,738,607 of NC_143428.1, forward strand.
TTGGCAATAGCTATTCCTGTTTCTCTTTCAATATACATACTTGTTTATTTATATTTTGTTACCTTTCATTGAGTAAAGGCTCACTTATCGAAATTGCTTTTTCATCGAGTTCTTGTCTTTAACAAATTGACAAGAGTACACCTACAATATCAGAGCTTTGTCTAATCTTGATTAAGAGTAGATTACCCCTTTTTCTTGATAAGATATAAGCATATTAGAAGTTGTGGATTACCGTCTTCTAAACTGATATTGTCCTTAGTATTTTTTTTGTTCTCAAGTCCTCTCTTGTATTTGTCTTCAGCGATATTAGACATCTTCTCTTTTTTAAGTGTTATCATGGCAGAACTTGTTGAAATGAAGAGTGCAATGGCACAAATGCAAGAGCAATTGAGGGAGTTAATGCTTGCAATGCATCAACTCAATTTATCACCACAAAGAGCAACAAGATTGGTAAGAAGTGAAGATATAGAAATGGTTGGAGCTGCTTCAACATCTGCACCAAACCATGTCTTTTTTCCTATGGTGGAACGCCCTTCCAGTATTAGAGAACCAAGAATTGTCCTATCCGAGAAGTTTCATAGCACCAAATCCAAGTTTTGAGGATTTATCAATCAAGTATAACTTGTGATTGAACTTCAATCTCAAAGCTATCCAACTCCAAGATCGCAAGTTAGATTCATTAGTATGCTTCTTTCAAGTTCAGCACTATTGTAATTTTCATCTTTTCTTGAATGACGAGATCCAATAATGGATAATCTAGAGGCTTTTTTGATGGAGATTCGATCTATGTGTGGAGAACATGATGCAATTCGTGTTGCAATCAATAAGATCCATATTTTACGACAAGGCAATCGATCAGTAACGTAATATGCTTCACAATTTTGACAACTTGCAATTGATATCAAGTAAGATGATGCTGCATTTATTAGTCAATTTCTCTACGGATTACAATATGGATAAAAAAATTAATGCTCAACTTACCTGAACTTCAAACATTGAGTCAAGCAATTGACTTTGCTATGAAGTGCAACAATTACCTTTTTGAATTCCGATCCAAGAACCGTATAAGTCGACCTCAACGTTACTATAATTCAATGGCAATACCAATACCTCTTCAACACATACATTCGGAAGTAGAGGATATGCAAATTGATGCAGTACGTTTCAAACCTCTTACTGAACAAGAAAAGACTTGTCGTCGTCAAGAAGAATTATGTTTATATTGTGGAAAATAAAAGCACACTGCTCAACATTGTCCAAAGAAACGACGCAATCAGAAAATGAGGAGTATGGCTATCAAAGAAGACAATATGTCAAAAAACGAGTTTGTCCAACTATAATAGGGATCGTGCGGCTAGAACCTTGCACAATATTTGGGAAAGGTCCTATTCTCTCCTTAGAGCCCTCTCCTTGTTTTACATTAAATGTTATTTTAGGACCTAAACATTACAAAGTCTCTGCCTTCTTAGATTCAGAAGTCTCAGCGTGTTTTTTAGATGAAGAAATTACTAAAAGACATATCATATTTTTAGTAAAGAAAACAAAACCTATTCATGTAGAAGTCATAGATGGTCCTCCATTGTCTTCTAGAGATATTACTCACGAAACCCTTCCTATAGAAGTAATAATCAATAGTCATTATAGTTTTGTAGTATTTAACATCATTAGATCTCCCTCTAATCTAGTCATTTTAGGTTTATCGTGGTTAGAAAAATACAACCCTCAAATAGATTGGATTTTTCGAACTCTTATTTTCTCTAAAAGTATAACTAACAATGTAATTAATCAAGTAGAGAGTTATAAGTCCAAATCAATTAAATCCGTATTTATAGGTGCAAAAGCTTTCTTGCATGCAGCTATGAAAGAATCACCATATATTATTTATGCCACACCCGTTTCTACTCGTGAAAAGTCTTCAAGTGACATTCCAAGCCAATATCAAGAATTTCAAGATGTATTTGAAAAAAGAAATGCGGATACACTCGCAGAACATCGTCCCTATGATTGTTCAATTGACCATCAAGAAGGAGGACAATCGCCATTCGGACTAATCTATAGTTTATTACAAAATGAGTTGACTGAAATCAAGGAGTATATTGAAGAAAATCTAGCCAAGAATTTCATATGCCATTCTAAATCTCTGGTAGGAGCTCTAATTCTATTTATGAAGAAAAAAGATGGATCATTGCAGATGTGTGTTGATTATCGAGGACTCAACAAGATTACCATCAAGAACAAGCATCTACTACCTTTAATATCTCGACTTCATGATCAGCTGAATCAAGCTAAGATCTATACAAAAATAGATCTCCGAGGAGCATACAATCTAGTACGCATCAAAGAAGGAGATGAATGGAAGACTGCGTTTCAAACTAGGTATGGACATTTTGAATACAACGTCATGCCTTTTGGACATACAAATGCACCAACAACTTTTCAATATCTAATGAGTGATGTTTTTTGAGAGTTTTTGGACGATTTTGTGGTCTGTTATCAAGACGACATCTTGATCTATTCTAAGAATCCAAAAGAATATGAACTTCATGTTCGTCGTGTGTCACATAAATTAAGAGATGCAGGACTCTATGCCAAGATAGAAAATTGTGTATTCGACACTACTCAAGTCGATTTTATAAGTTACATCATTTCAAGTGATGGACTTATGATGGATCCTAAGAAAGTTCAAACTATTATAGACTAGAAGATCCCAAAAACGGTAAGAGATGTCCGATGTTTTTTTGGGATTTGCCAACTACTATCGGATCTTCATCAAAGACTTCTCTCGAGTTGTAGCTCCACTTACATATTTGACTTGTAAAGACACATTCCAATGGAACCAAGAAGCGGAAGTTGCTTTTGAATCTTTGAAGACAGCGTTTGTTTCTACACCAATCTTGTATCGTGTTGATTTTTCCAAAGCATTCTTTATGGAAATAGATGCATCGGACTTTGCTCTGGGTGCGGTTTACCACAAATAGGAACAGATGACAAACTTCATCCAGTAGCCTTTCATTCAAGAAAACTCTCAGCAGTAGAAATCAATTATGAGATCCTCGACAAAGAACTTCTTGCAATTGTGGATTCTTTTCAAGAATGGCATCATTATCTAGAAGGCGCTTTCAGTCCAGTCACCGTGTATACAAATCACAAGAACCTCGAATATTTTATATCAGCACGCATATTAAATCGTCACCAAGCTCGTTGGAGCATGTCTTTATCAAGATTCGAGTTCATCATCACTTATCGGCTAAAAAAACAACAAGGTTTGTCTGATGCTTTGTCTAGACGTTCTTATCTTGCATCAAAAGAAGGAGATGTAGCTTTTGAGCTACAAAGAATGGTTCTCTTGAAGCCGGAATAATTTCATCTTCGAGCAATAAAATCAACATCGATTGTTGATTTAACTTTTCTTAAGCAAGTCCAGTTAAGTATGTCTTTAGACCCACTTGTTCATGATATCAAGAATAATTCTTCTAAATCTTATGATCCCTCTAAATTTGAATTCAAGAACAACCTACTCTATTTCGAAGGATGCCTATATGTTCCAGAAGGTGAAGCACGTTTACGTGTTCTTCAAGCTCATCATGACTTCCCAGCACCAGGACATTTTGGATATAATAAGACTTTGGAGCTGATATCTAGGGATTTTTGGTGGCCTCAAATGTAAAAAAGCAATCAAAGATTTTGTACAATCATGTGATGTTTGCTCAAGATCAAAAACTCCTCGTCATCTACCTTTTGGACTTCTTCAGCCATTATTCATTCCAGAACAACCATGGTCTTCTGTTTCTATGGACTTCATCACGGATCTTCCAATCTCAGGTTCTTATGACTCTATATTCATGATAGTAGATCGTTTTACGAAGATGGCACATTTTGTACCATGTACAAAATCTATCACAGGTGAAGAAACAACTAAACTCTTTCTTGACAATAACTATCGCTATCATGGATTACTCAAGGATATTATATCAGATAGGAGAACTCAATTTGAATCAAGATTTTGGCGAACTCTTTTTAAGATTCTTAAAGTGGATATAAAACTATTTTTCGCATTCCATCCTCAAACTGATGGACAAACGGAGCGTGTTAATCAAGTTTTGGAGCAATATTTAAGATGTACCATTAATTACCAACAAGATGATTAGACAACTCTTTTGCCATTGACAAAGTTTGCTTACAATAACACGGTACATTCTTCTACAAAACAAACACCTTTTTTTGCTAATTATGGTTATCATCCACGACTTGATACTTTTGACTTTTCAAAAGTTGATAATCCTGTTGCGAAAGATTTAGCAATTCATTTGTCAGAGCTACATGCAACGATGAAGGCGCAGTTAAAAGAGGCTCAAGAACAACAAAAGGTCAAAGCGGATGTCTATCGAAAGGAACAACCATCATTCATCTTGGGTGATAAGGTATGGCTACTTCGTCGTAATATCAAGACCACTCGTCCTTGTGACAAGTTGGACTATCGAAGGCAAGGACCATTTTCTATTTCTGCACAAATCAATCCAGTTGCATATCGTTTACATCTACTAGAATCAATGAAAATTCATCCAGTATTCCACATGTCTCTTCTTGAACCATACAAGATAGTGGACATACTAAGAAGACGACAAGCTCCACCTCCTCCTATAGAAGTGGACAATAATGAAGAGTTTGAAGTATAAGAAGACTTAGATTCAAGGCGGTGCCGAAATAAATTAGAATATCGTGTCCATTGGCGTGGATATGGTATTAGTGAACGTACATGGGAGCCAATAAAGAATCTTGCAAATGCAGCAAAGGCGGTGGAGGCTTTTCATCGACGACATCCATCAAAATCAAGATGAAAACCTTCTTTATAAAAGAAACAACATCTAGGCAAGATAACATTCTACTTTTAATTCTTGTTCATAGCTTCTTTGTAGTAGTGACGCTCAAGAGATGGAGAACCAACAACCAGCGGATTCGACTCAAGAGCCTTTATTTGCTGACCTATCGGATGAGACATTAGAATTGTCACAACCTTCAAGATGACGCAATCAAGATGAAGATCTTCAAGGACGACATGTTCTTCCTCGAATAGATGGCGAGATACAACGCGTTTGGTATCACGATTTGGGAAAGGACTCTCGATGTTTAGTGATTGTGCTAGAGGTAGGAACAACTCCTGATGGTGTTCCAAATATTCTATTCGAAGGAAGTTATGAAGGCCTCAACATTGATTAAATAATTGGGTGGTCTTCCCGCCTTGGTATGGGACACTACCGATAGTTGAGAAGCCCTATCAATCATCTTCGAAGTGAACAAAGATCAGAGTATGTGGCAAATACAATTCGTTGCATGATAGATTTCGTCAACATATGATGACCACTCCTCGTAGAACTCGTTCCTAGAAGGCGGGGTAATGTCACAGACATAATCATGTAAGCTAGTAATTTCACATACAAATAGGTAGAAGTAAGTAAAAGTAAATAAAAGTAAGTTAATTCTATAGTATTAAATATGGAAGCTTCCTAGAAGCTTAATAGATGCTGCTTTGACTTCATAGATGTCTTTAATTGACTTTTTGGATTAGAAACGTAGTCAACAAGTTGGCCATGTGCTATACATGTTGTTAGCTTGAAGATCAAGCTAACTATGTGGCCCACACATAGAAAAACTTGCCTTGTAAGTCAAGGCATGTGTCCTACAAAGTCAACACATATTGGAGGTCCTATAGAACATTGCCACGTAGCCCTTAGTTAGATAGTATATATAGAGACAAGAGTGAAGGCTTCTTCACTCTTGTCAACTCCTTTCTTGCTTCGAGTCTAGTTTCAAGGGTCTCTAGTTTTCTTGTCTTTTGGCAATAGCCATTCCAGTTTTTCTTTCAATATACATACTTGTTTATTTATATTTTGTTACCTTTCTTTGAGTGAAGGCTCACTTGTCTGAATTTTTTTTCCATCGAGTTCTTGTCCTTGACATCATGTCACATTCATCTTAAGATTAAAAATGAAGAAAATTGAGAGATTGAAATAAATTATTAGGTGGCCTCTTGTTATTAGAATTAAAATTTTATATTATTGTTATAGATAAGAATGTTATTCTTAAAATATAATATTTTAAAATTTATATTTGAATGTGATTTTTAATATTAAAATATTTTTATTTTTATATGAATATTACTTTAATTATATTAATTATTATTTCCTAAAATATAAAAAATATAATTAGTATTTATGTGTTAAAGTTCTAATTGAACTATTATTATAAATTTAAAAGAGATAATAATAGAGTATAAAAATCTTCTTATACTATTGAAATCTTAGTTTGTATTTGTTGATTACAATTTATATCACTAACATTCTTTATCAACCTAAGATCTATATGAAATTAAAAAATTACAATATGTATCATTATATTAAATAAATTTTACATGATTTCATTTATTTTTATTTTTATTTTCTAAATAAATTAAACATTATTTTAGTCATAGATGACTTTTTTATTTTTAAATTTTTTATGTGGTTCTTTAAAGTTTTTTTTTATGCATTTGTTTATTTATTCCAATTGCTTGCATTATGAGTAAGTTGTTGTATTTATAATTTGCAATCTCTTCTATATTTTCTTTGAAAAAGAGTCTCTTGAGTTGAGGCCTCTTGTATTTATCTTGTTGCTCCTATTCTTATTTCAAATCATTATGAAGTCTTCTTGATCTCTTGTATAGTTTTTGTCAAAGACATAGATCATAAAAAACTCTAAAAAGATAGTACACTCTTATGTTAGTCAAAGATAGAAAGTTAAAAAAATAAGACACTAGTACAAAACATAACGAAATTTGAATAACTTTTGACAATTACAAAAAAACTAGAGTCTTGAATCATAACTAAAATATTAAAAAATGTATTGACAAAATTGAGAATGGTATAAGATTTGAGAACAAATACAAATCTTATAAAGACCAACAAGAAAGCATTAAATCATCATCTTTATGTGAGCAAATACCGAATGGTATAAGATTTGTATTTGTTCTCTAAATGTACCACATAATTTTTACCTTAAATTGTATTTTAATCACATGTTATATATGCATAGATTGATACCTTTATATATAAAGCATGTATTTAGTATAAAAATAGTATTTATATCTTTTGTTAAATATGTCTTTTATATGTTGTATAAATTAGGTTTTTTCTATTTTATTTAATTAATTATTTAAATAAATTAGATAAGTTAATGCAAAAACACAATCTATCATTCCCAACAAAGATATTACAGAACTTCTTTGGTATGTGACATGGCTATATCTATGTCCAAATTATTTAGCAAAAAAGAATATGATAGAACTTATTTGGTATATGAGATGGCCATAGTCACTTCCAAATCACTTAACCTAAACCAACAATCCAAAAACCCCCAATAATTTAAATAGACCTCTTCTTCAATCTAAAAGAGCTATTATCTCATGGCCAATTTGAATCTAAAAGTTGGAAAAACTTAACAAATACTTAAAAATTAAATCCAATTTATGTGACTTTAGAGGATTTAATATTTTTTGCTTTTGTCAAAGCTACATACCTTGCAAAAAATTTGATAAATATTTACAGATAAACCCTAATTTACAGATTAGGGTTTGATGGCAAGCGTCGTCGTTCATGTTCAGAATTTGCCTTTCGAAGTTGCAGGTCAAGCATCGATGCGTCGATTAAACCGTTGTACGTGCGATTCTGACGACACCGTTGCCGATTGTGTCCGGCACTGGAAGCATCTGCACTGTGGGTTTTCGTGTTTTATCGACACCGAAACGGGCTCTCGGCATTGCTCGCATGAAGATGCCGATTCCTCGCTGGGGCAACGAAGCTCTTGCTGCGACCTTTTCGTAGATCAATGTTCCAGGCAATCCGATGTGAGAGTAGACCAACACCTTAGACGGGTGTTGCAGTTTTTTGATACATGTGGATGAGGAGGAATGTCGCATAACCACGGAAGCATTGCGAGTGTTGTGGCTTCGGCTAGTCAGGCAAAACACTAGCCGGCGCAACCGTTGCCTTGCGTTGCATTGAGAAAAGGAGGTTGTGTGCCTTCCCTCGGGACCCAAGTAGTGATTTCTACGGCGTGGAATTATCGACGTGCATTTGCGCAAACGCACACGGTCCCGATGGTGTGAAATCGAGCACAGATGACGATCAGGAGTTGCGACATTCGCAGCGGACGTGGTAACCGGGCAAACACTTCGAAGGAGCACTCGCTGGGAGCAACGCGTGCTTCGGCGCTCAACATGTTGAATGATAGGGGCCTCGTATCCGAGCTCGCTTGTTTCAGGAGGTGGAAAAAGTTACGACGGGCGCGACATGTCAGCATGAGGTTTGTTCTATTTGCGGCAAAGAATAATCTGGGATGCCATGCTATCCAGATATTCAAGGACTGATGGGAGACTCCACAAGCTTCGGTGATGGCAAATATCATGGTGCGGGGAGCATGGGCCCCGGCGTCGTGGCTACACTGCAAGAGCCAACACTAAGTCATGCAATTGCGTGGTTGAAGCCATCGAAGTAGAAAGCCGAGCGAGAAACCCATCATGCAGAATAGACAGGCGTTTCTACATCCCTCGTGCAAATTGTGCCACCCCAGAAATACAACGAACGAAGGGAGACAAAAAAACATTCGATCACGACACATTGAATGCGGAGGCAGGCGCAGACGGCATGGCGCTGAATTAGGAGCGGCAACCAGACAGGCAAACCACGGCCATGTGGCTTCCACCGCGCTCGTGCAGAATTAGCACGAGTTCGGATACGCGGAGGGATAGCGAGAGGCTAACTTATTTGATAAGGGGATTTGGTCCATAGAATGTTCGATCACGTCAGAGCTACTGCGCGGCGAGGTTCGCCTGATCGAAATCCCCCCCCCCCCCCCCCCCCCCCGCATCCTCCACGTTACCTGAGCGCATTGGCCACGACGCTCACTCACACATAGTTCCTTCCGAATAAAGGTCGATTCGAAGCACTATTTGTTCTCCCTCAGCTCTTGGAGCAATTGCGAGTCACAGTCCGAATGGATCTTTCGCAAATAGAATGAAGATTTCTGGCTCTACGGGAGTTGCATGGTCTTCGGCAACTTCAACACGGCATTTGACACTTCACTACAAAGACACTATTCTGTCATTTAGAATGGCAGTAACAACAGATGTCCGTCATCGTCGTTATCTTAATAAATGCGTCCTTTCGACGTCGAACCACAGTGGAGATGTTCGCTGCAAAAACTGGATGAATCTATCCATTTATAAGCAAGGGATTTAGAACAATAACTTCGTTTGTTTCTCCATTTGTCTGGTTCGTTGTTCGTTTGTCACAAGTGAACTTCCAAAGACCTTCAGATGAAGGAAGCTTTTCTTCACCGATGCTTGAAGTAAAGATCACTTCTACTTTTTTAACAGAAAGGATCCCCCTTTAGCATTGATTCGTGGAGTGAAATCTAGAGATCCTCGGAGAGAGGATGGGCAGTTGGGGAACTGAAGAGAAAGCTCGTTGACGAGGGAAGTTTTCAACTGCGGCTTCGACGAAGAGTAAAATGGGAAGGATGAGGATGTGGGGCCCGGGGAAAACGAGCCCCAGGCACTTTTGTGGAAAGCGTGGAGTGTGAGAACGCGAATTTGTGGACACCAGGAGCAGAAGAGCTGGAGTGTCAAACATGGCGCGTCGGCAAAATCTCTACAGTGAAAGAAGAAGCCACACCAAATCTTGCTTTTCAGCTTCCGCCACTAATTAAAGCCTGAGCTTTTGTCGCCTTGGACTTACAGCAGGATCAGAAAGGAAATCTCTTTCACCGCGATATCTGGTCGTCTTTGCTGTATCTCTCTGGCGCTTGTGCATTCCACATTCAGTAAGCAATGTGCTTTTAAGTAACGTGAGCTTTATCACGAAATTGACGAGTTCGGTCTCTTTATAGTCGATTGCGTCCGTGACCCCTGTTTACATGGATCGCAGTGAGATCTCGTGAACATGGCCATGACTCCTGTGGGTTGTCCGACGCAGACTCGCAGCAGGACATTTGTTTGACTTTCCAGTTTCAAGTCATTTTTATTTGCCATGGAGGACTTGCTTTCTTTTTACTGCATCCCTCTTCTGGTTGCATCATTGGAGCTTCTGAGGGTATTGTTAGGTGCGTCGCTGGTGTCGTAGGTTCATGCGCAGTAAGGGAGACTCTCTTTTGACCATTTTTCTTCATGCGCTCAAGCTTGTGAGGGCTGCTTAAGGGTGGAGCTTCTTTTTCGTGGTTTTTTTTTGTGAGGAAGAGGGCGCATTGAGGATGGTGATCCGACTCTCGCCAGATCTGTTGACTTCCATCGTAGCGATTCCACACTTTTTTTCTTTCTTTCTTTTTCCTCTTTTGTAGCTGTTTCGAAAGCATGAGTCTGGGCCGATTCTGCGATCGTCTGGCCCCTTTTTGAAGATGAGTAGCATCCTTTTGGGAAAGAAATTCTGCGTGACGCTGCTCTGGTGTGGTTGGAGTAGCAGCTGACACGAACTTGCAAATCCTCCCATGGAATATTGTTGCAGGTATGGAGATGCATGCACTCGTCTTGTGTCTACTTGACAGGGTTCACTGTTTTCCATGATTTGCTTGTCGAGCTTATGGGGGGTTGAACCTTGTGAGACAAGTCTGCTTCACTGTCTTTCCTGTATAAATTGTCGGCACCCGCGAGTTTGATGTTTTTGAGGGAATCCAATCTCGATAGCTTTGATTTTGTCCCTTTCGGGTTTCATGATTTTGCAGAGTTGTCGAGGGTTCTGTATCGGTTGTTCTGAAGTTGTTGCAGATTGTGTAGTTGAATAAATCTGAGGTCTGAGGTGTTGAATGGGACAAGTACTAATTCTTTGAATGCGTAAAATTCAAGCATGTATTTGTTGTTATTGAAATTCCATGTAATCTATGTAGACTACTGAAAAAGTGTGAGACGTTGTCATCAAAATATGCATCTACACCGTACTAGTTGATGAGATTGGTTGCGTCCATTGCTATCTCTTCGTGCGTGAGGTGCTTGTAGATCAAATTTGCTCTTACTAAACACATTAGATCATTTCGATTGTACATTGTATGTGCAATCACCAGGTTTATGTTGGAGTCGCTTGTCGATGTTCAGCACACTATTGAATGTATTCTTTTATAACTTTTTGTAATTATTTTGCTTTGCTGCGCAGCGGTCAGGGAATATCTTTAGTTGCATAACACGAGCAGTCTGCGGTGGTATTTGTCACAGAAAGTCGAAGATTCTTCGGGGAGTTGCTTTTAAGTTAATGATGACTGGAGTTCAAGAAGTAATCGCAGAAAGAACAACCATCTGTTTCTAATGTAGCAATAAGCCTCGATACATTGGTTGAAGTAATCGATACATGGTTCAGAGGTTTTAAATACAAAAGGAGATGGAACTTGTTTTAAATACTAATTTGCAATCTGATATTAACATTTAGTTTAGTACATAAGAAGATCAATGAGTGTGCATCCCTCGGCTCTAGCGGCAATGGTGCGGAAATCTTTGAAACCAGAGGTGCCAGCGGGGTCTGTTAAACTGAACTCTTTCCTAGTTTCCAAACCTCGGAAAGTTTCGGAGTTTGCAAAACACAAAAAGTTGAAAGAGACGGGTTCCAAAAAATCAAAGAAAACACGGCAGAGCAATTCTGAGCCATCAATTGCGAAACCGCAACTCTCATCCAGTGCTGAAGATCCAGTTCAGCGGAAACTGGTGGGGGAAAAGACAGCTGAATCTATAAACCTTATTTCTGCTAGCATAGAAAGTTATTGTGCGGATCCAGTTCATAATGATCTTCTGTCAGAACTGGTAGGAACGAAACCAGTGCCGATGATCAGCTCTTCTCAGTATCACGTACTTACAGTGGATGACAGCCGTATTGATCAAAGAGTTGTTGAAAAGCTTCTTATGACATCGTCATTCAAAGGTCATAATCTTTACTCGCTTCCTATTAAATTTTGAATAATCAGTTCTATATTAACCTGCTGGACTAATTCTCTATAAGAGTGAAAACTAGTTTTGTTGGCCTGACGTGCTTACTCGTATCATCATTTTATGCAGTTACCACTGTAAACAGTGCTTTGAGGGCTTTGGAGCTCCTCGGACTTTCAGATAGCTGCCCCAGTTCTGTCAAGGTACTTATCTACTTCTTGAAGAGTTTGGTTTCGACGCAAAAGTCTTTTAACCAAGACCTTGTATGCGCTTTGATACGAAGTTTTTTGTATTTGTTTAATCTTAGTGGTTAAATCTTGTTTCGAAATTGAGAAGAAATTGATTTTAATTTTTGCAGAAGCCAGATATCAATTTAATTATGACGGATTACTGCATGCCGGAGATGACTGGTTACGACCTTCTAAAACGAGTGAAGGTACATGATCTCCTGTCCTTGACAATTTTTATTGCAATTCTTTTCGTGCACATAGTGTTTTCTTCCCTTTGGTTAGACCATGGAAAACGAAATGTCCGATTCCTTTTCCTGTATGCGCTTGGTTTGAAGAGCATAGAATCAAGTGGCTAATGAACATGCCCACAGATCGAGTTCTGGCGTATTGTATCTGCCATTTGCAGAATCATAACAAAGTGTTGCTTCCAATGTATTCCTCAAATCTGGTTCATGTACACGCAGCATACAAGAATAGCAACACACTGTCTAATCTAGTGTTGCAGAGTGCTCCTCTTCGCCTCAATTATCATTAACAGGACTTTTCAATGTTCACGACTTCTTGAGTGTGTGCTGGTCTGTGTCCGTATTCCCTCTGCCAGAAGTCTTGGATGGTTACTAAGCTCAACAAAAAACTGCTACATTTTCAGGCTGACACATCAGCATTGAAGGAAATTCCTGTCGTGGTCATGTCTTCAGAAAATGACAGTATTCGCATCGAGAGGTAATCAGCACTGTTCCACCAACCAAACATATTGGAAATTTTGATGTTGACATTGGAAGTTTTGAAGTCTAGAACTGGCTGATTTGTAATTTAACCAAACAAGCTGCTTACCAGATGCCTAGCGGAAGGTGCCGAGGAATTTATCATCAAGCCGGTCCAAATGGCAGACGTAAAACGGTTGCGGGGCCATTTAAGGCCTGTCAACAGCACTTCGGGATCTTCTTCAGCAACTGCCAGTGGAAGCTCAGATTTTACTTGTGGGTCCAAGAGGAAAGCGGAGTCATCAGACCCCCAAGAAGTGAACAGTTATGAGAGAAAGCCCCACCCGAGTGAAGTATCTGTTGCATAACCTCAAAACTTGGTTCTATCTCTCAGGATTGGGCTTTATGGTCTGTTTCTGGATGCTTGAGGTTTGCCATCCGAATGGAGACAAACTCCACAAGAATTATAATTGTCTTTGGTTGTTAAAGCAACCCGGAACACCTTGTTTCGTGCCTCGTTTATACGAGTCACTATTCTTTAGAATGATAAATTTGTCGACAAATTAACATATGTAAATAGACGAGCCATGCATTGGAAAGGTAATATGATGCTATGCAACGTTCTTTAGGGAGGTTCTGGGGTGTAAGAAGTGCAGACAATTTTTGTAGATGGAGAAACCATTCAAGTGTGTGTAGAGGAGGGAAATTTCGAAACAGTGGGTTTTGAGCTTTGCTTATTCTTATACATTCTATTTATTAAGAGAGTTACCACTGATCTTTCCCATTAACAGTGTGATGAGTCTCTGGCATTCGCCTGGTTTGCTGATAAAATACCACGATATGAACTCACTTACACTTAATCGAGATTACCCAGTGTAGCTATGTGATTTACACACATTATTTTTCTTAGCGAGCAAACAAGAGCCTATTAACTTGTGTCATGGCAGACATGACGAAGTGAAGAGCCTCACCAGCAGAAGAGGTTTTAAAAATGTACTTAAAGTACAACTGGTGACAAGGTGAGGTTTCCTGTCTGAAGTGTGCACCTAATGCCCATTGTTAGGAGAGTTAGAGTTTTTATCGTGGTGTGAATGATGTCGGCTACTAGGTATTTAGAGGGTTACCAGTAATCTTCCCTGCATTTCCTATGCTGATGTATCGGCACTGAAACATGTCTAACGGTGCAAAGAGAATGCGAGTGTAACAGATAATGACGAAATTGTAAAAAAAAATCTAATCAAGTTGAAAGGTTATATTACAGTAGTTTCCCGGCATAATTGGTAATCTATGAACTACGAAATAAATACCTTCGTGAATCGTTATGTACAAAGCTACTCTACAAGGTGAAGTTCAAAGTTCATATTTTCGTTTCGGCAATCCGCATAATTTAGCAGTCTTAACCCTCCTCTTCGGAGTGTGTCGGCTACTGGGGATTTTGTGTTCGAGGTTCTCGATCATTTTGTGAAGACGCATCGTTGCCGAGCTTTGCCACTGACTCCACTTTAGAACATCTCGAAGGACTGCTTTCAATATTGTATTTTCTTCGATCAAGTGCTGCGTGAGATTTTTTTGTGAACTTTCAGAATCTGATGATGGAGAATTGGTGGTTAGGCTGTGATTTTCAGATTCGTCCATACGATATGCCGAGCCTCTCAGAACATGTAGAGCGCCTGCACTCAATGAGATTGGATTGGGAATGTGAATATCCTCTGCGATTCTCTTTGATGTGGGAGAATGAGAAGACATCGACGATCTCGCATCCCGCAGCTCCTCTGCAGGATTGAGGTTGTCGAGGTATCCTTGACCTCTATTGTTGAGGTTCTGGAGATCGGAGATTGCAGACTCTAATTGTGTTAATTGGTCACTGACGGAAACTTGTTCTTCAAGGTTAGGGCTTTGGAGATGGGAAATAGTCGATTCTTGCTGCAAATCTTCTATAGATGAAGGAGAATTTTGAGTTGACTCTTGCATCGCCATGGTAGCCACAATTGAAGGCATCTCGGAAGTAGATTCGTCCCGCACAATGTCGGTGGTGCTCTCAGTAAATATAAGTTCCACAGAATGCAGAGCATTTGCAGTATCCAAGATTGAAGTTGGACTGTTAGTCTCAGTTATTTTCTTCTCAGGTGTGAGGCACTTATCTGAAGTTTGAACGTTCACTCCCTCAGTTACATCGACGCTCTCTGGTACCACAGACTGGTCAGAGGATTTTGCGACACCCATTTGTGGTTCCGACTCAGAGGTGCCCGACTCAACCACTCCTCCAAAAGAATTTGATCCTACCACCGGAATTACCTCTATACCCGATCGTGACCTGCTGATACCATCAAGTGAGTTCTGCGATGATGAAGAATCATTACATGGAATACCCAAATGCTCCGCGTCGACGCAAGCAGCCACACTTAACTGCGGACCATTCTCTATATCAATGTCATCCTCAGTCTTGTTGTCCTTCTCATTCTCTTCATTTAACGACAACTGCCCTTTTTGGGATGAATCAAACGTTTCAACATTGGGTGACCCGAGCACACCATCTGCTGTCGTAAGTTGCTGTGGGGCTCCATCAATCGTCGATTCTCCCTCTGGCACGCCAAAAACCTCATTAACAAAGGATGTAGTTGAATCGAGACCTGTTGCATTATCAGAAGCCTCATCATCAACTGCCACATTATTTTCATTACTCTCTTCCGAAAATACCAAAGCAGATACTTGATCTGTTTTGATGTCTCCGTTACTTTCGTGTCTCACAAGTTCATTGCTCCCAAACTTGTGTTCTGGACAGGACGTATTGCTCTGGTTATCAGTCTCACACTGATTTGAATGCAAAGATAACGAAGTTTCCTCTCCTTCGAATTCAGGTCGAATTGCAACATCTCTTTCCAGAATGTCTGTGTCACTGTTCCGGCCGATAGAATTCGGATCAGCTTCTCTAGGTAAGATACCAGATTCCGCGAAATTGCGCACTGCTGGTGACTCTTCATCATTATCTCGTTTTTGTTCTCTCTCAATATCCTCCTGGTCTCCAACAATCACACAATGGGGAATTTCCGTCACATCAGCGATTGCATCCAGATTCATTGGTTTAGGAAGTGAACCGTTCCCAACACCTAATTTTTCTTGCAAAATCGTGGCATTGATGGTTTGAGCATTTTGACCCCCACCACTCTCCTCATCTGGTGTAGATTGCGCTGGGTTCATCATGTCATCTGAAATATTTATTGCCGCATCCGGGTCATCCGAGGTGCCCTTCCTCAAGTTATGGAGCTCCGATTCGCTTGGAGATGTTGCAGGTTCAGGAATGAGCAATTTGTCTTCTTTACCCGAAGCGTCGCTTGATTTGCCACTTTCTCCAGTGAGTTCCACCCCAACGGAAATGTTCGAGTGAAGACCTTCGCCACTAAAGTTTGCAGAAGAACTAGTGTCTGACATTATCAGTTCTTCTCCCTTGTAAAGAAGTCCCGGAGCAAGGAGCTGAGGGGGCAATTCACGTTCGTTGAGCTGTTTTTTCTCTGTGTCGATACTTCGCTGCTCCTCTAAAACAGAGAGCCTCTTCACCACCTCAGATATCAGTGTCAAATCATCTGCATCTATCAAGGTCTCCCTTTTATTCACTGTCTCGGGTTCCTGGTGACTTTCAAAATCGGGTAGCCTATTCAAAAGCTTTCGTAGTAGGTCCCCTACACGCTCTTCTGTTTGACCTGTATTGTTTTGTGGGACGATAGGTTGAGTCTCGCACGCAGTTTCACTCCGCTCATTGATCACCATTCCCGTGTCATCACTAACAAGAGCGTCTCTATCTTTACAAATCTCAATCGGCTCTGAAGAGTGAATCTTGTTCTCAGTTTCCTCTGACCTAGTCATCACCATTTCCTCGCCATTGCTCACGGGAGCATCCCGACAATCAACATTATGACTTGGTTCTGCTGAATTGGACTCCTGATTTACAGCAAAATCGTTGTTGGCCACATCAGTACTTTTTGCTAGCATGCTCAATTCAGTTGACACATGGTCAGCCTTGTCGATGACAACTTGAGTAGCAGCATCCACCTCGCTTTGCAACTTCAAAACTTCCTTGGAAGTATACTTGCGAATGTCTCTAACAACTGGATCAACTCCCTGCACATGGTATGATATTACGTGAGTTATAACAGTTGATCCCACCAGCGCACCTCCAAACACCTAAGAGGTGATGTAGTTGATAAAAAAAGCGCAAGCTACCTGAATGAGACCTGAAAATTTACCTGTATGCTATCAAGTTGCAATAACAAGCTCATGAGTCCTTCGGAAATTTTGTTCCTCTCCACTGGATCTACACACTTCTTCAGAAACTCGTTTTTGTCCACCAAGAGAGTCTGGTAATCTTTTAACATGAGCTTTACACGAGCGATATCGCGCAAGTGCTTCAACGGTTGATGTCGTCGCACTAAGTGACCCCTCCACACGGATTGTATAACTCTCGCAGCGGTCTCGCTACTAGTAATTGCCACCTTTACATTGGAGGAATGCTTTTTAGCGCCCTGAGGCTCTGCGATGTCACACTCCATGTCTTTCAGCACTCCAGATGTCACTTTCTTTGGTGATACTGGCTTTTCTTTTGCACTCGTCACTACGACCTCCGCCTTCGGTGCAGCCTCATGTGCCTGCCCCATCGGGGCTTTCCTTGCAGGTACCTCCTCTTTCGCACGATCATGTGACGGTATCTGATGAGATTCAGGTTTAGCATGATTTCCAGGAGCAACCTGCTTCTCCTCCTTAAATCCATTTGCATGATTACTATCTTTCTTCTTTACAAAATCTAGCGACGGTACCAGCTTAATGGGTTTGAGTACTGGCGCGGATGACTTCTTCGACTTCTTCACTTGAGAGACAGACTTCTCTTTCGAAGGTTCCGCAACAGATTTCTCTTTCGTAGGGTCCGCAACAGACTTCTCTTCTGGGGGATCCGTTACAGGAATTATCCTGATAGACTTGGGGATGGTAGGTTCTACCTTCTCCTTTTCACCCAGCTTTTCAGATACAATTTTACTCACTGTTTTTGGTGACGAGGGACCATCAACCTTTACGTCCTCTCTTACCTCATGTTTTGCTCCCGATTTCGGAAACAGAAGTGAAAGAATTTGACTATACGGATCTTCAGACTTGGCAGGATGGACGTCGTCACCAATCTTCAGCTTCAGGGGCGAAGAGTCCGGCTTGGCACAATCGTTGGTGGCATTCTCACTTCCCGGTGACGCCATGAGCATCAAAGGTGCCTTAGACGCTGCCGGCATTGCCTTGGGAATCATCCCTGGGAATTTCTCGGGGTCAGGATCTGCAATCGGCACCAGCTTCCATTGCATCCCGGGTTGGGGAGCAGGGAGGATGTATGGCTGGGAGCCACTCATCGCAATGGCAGGACTCTGCCCCTGAGCAGATATTTTTGGAGTCAATGGAACTCCGTAACTATTTACGAACTGAATTCCGCTCGGATCTGAACGCAAGTGACTCGTATCAGGTGCATCGTCCACACGATACATGGGATATCTATGGACTTGCAACGGCTGCCCAACAATAGCTCCGTCAGGAGTTAAGTGCGCGGGGGGGTAAATCCATTGCTGAGGAACTGGCTGAACTCTTGGAACCCTCGGTTGCTTCTCTTGTCTCGTAGCATTTTCACATGCGTCCTGCATTCTGAGTTCATTACGTCGAGCATCCGGAGGTAGAATATTATACACAGGATACGGGTGATAATAATCTTGTAATGCCACCGCATTAGACACAGGAACGCCATAACCAGAGGAAGCATTTGGATAGTAAACGTATTGCGGGGCTCCAGAGTGCTGAGGAATTGGAGACACAGGCGGCGAAACCATATAATACGGCGGTTGTTGAATTGGCAACTCACAAGGCATAGGCACTGCGCCATCATCAATCATCGCCCTAGCCATTCTGTAACCTAATCCCTACCACAGAGCCTAAGAAACTCAATCCCGGGTCTGCACCCGAAAAATTTCCCAGAATCCCAACAATCTATGACCAATTAGCCCCACTCCCAAGCTGATCCAGACTGCGTCGCAACTTCCGGATTCCAATGCAAGCGACTTCACTCACTCACAACGTCTCACAATGAAACCCCGCCAACTTCGCTCCCTCGCCTAGCACCAAATCATAGCGCATCAAACTCCGTCACCGATTCAAATCTCCCCAAAAACCCCGACTCAGCTGCACATCTTCTTGAGGAAAATCATACAAACTCTCGATGCTCTAACACCGCGCAACGTATACACACTCGCGAAATTTCTACGGCAGCTAATGGAACCTTCGAATGAATCTACAAGCCTGATCGCTCTCGAACAAGTTGACATGCGGAGTTGGATGACGACAGAGCGAGTGGGACACAATTTTGTAATGAGCGATGGCGCTCATGTGGCAGGATGAAGGAAAGCTGTGGAAGCGGGACAGAAGGGTCTGGAACCAGGTGGACCTGGCTGATGTGGCACTGCCGGCTGGCAGCTCACAGGGGCGTGTCCGTGGAAGGAAGGGTCTGGAAGCAAGGATGGGGGGGGTATATCGGAATGGTCTTCGAGAAGCCTCTGGAACAGACAGTTCTCATCCATCGCGGCTAGTGTGCTCTACCGCTCGTCACTGGTGGTGTACGTACCTGGATTGATAGCGTCGTCTACTGGATACGTATATAAGCAAGCTGTATACGCTACGGTGTGTGAGAGTCTCATTAAATAGTATTATTAGTTAAATACAAAATTTTAGATGGAAGAAAATTACTGTGTTTCTATGTTAGGATCAATGGTCACAATGGCTTGTAATAT
Source organism: Physcomitrium patens (assembly GCF_059467195.1). NCBI lineage: Eukaryota > Viridiplantae > Streptophyta > Bryopsida > Funariales > Funariaceae > Physcomitrium > Physcomitrium patens. The sequence continues at coordinate 11,758,282 of NC_143428.1, forward strand.
GTATGTATGTATATATATATATATATATATATATATATATACTTCTGTAAAAAACCATGTAAATTTTTTTGCAAAGCGACATTCTTATATATAGGCTATATCATTGACTTCTACCACAAGCTATTCACACATACAATACATGGCTAATTTGTTGGTTAAGTTTCTAATCTATTAATCAACTATGAATATGTATAAAGTCATATATGCATTAATGAAGCTTCTAAGAAGCCTTGCTATAAGATAATAGCAAATCTACCTACATTTACCTTATACTTGACACTTCTTACCTTGGAAAACATGTATGTTTGTGATATTACTCCTTCTTCTAAGAACATGTTCCATAAGGAGCGGTCATCATATGTTGAAGTCTAAGATGCAATGAATTATATTTGCAACATATTTTGATTTTTATTCTCTTTGAAGGTGGTTGATAGGTCCTCTCAATTATTAATAGCATCTTATACCAAGGTGGGAACACCATCCTATTATTTGATTATTGTTGAGGCCTTCATAGTTTCCTTTAAAAAAAATATTTATAATACCATAAAGAATTGTTCCTACTTTTAATAAAATTACCAAACATTGAAAGTCTCTTCTGAATTTGTGATATCAAACACATTATATCTCACCACCTAATCAAAGAAGAACATGTTGTTTTTAAAGTTCTTCATTTCTATTTTGTTTTCTTGAAGGCTATAATAATTATAATGTCTTATCTAATGAGTCAACAAACAATAGCTCTTGAATTGAATCATGTTAGTTGTTGATTCTCCATCTCTTTAGTACTACAAACACACAAAAATTACAAATAAGGATAGAAGGTAGAATGCTATCTTCTTTGAGCTTGTTTCTTTTATAGAAAAGATTTGTCATTCTTCATCTTGATTTTGATTAATATTTTCAATGAAAAATCTCACCCTTTTTTACTATATTTGTAAGATTTTTTTTATTAGCTCTCATATGTATTTATTAATATTATGTCTACATTAATAAATAAGATATTCTAACTTATTTTAATGTCACCTTGAATCTAAGATTATATCAAGGATATGAATCTTGAAGAATTGAAAGATCAAGACATTCTTGTGTCATTCAAAAAGAGTAAAAAATCACTCAAGGATAGTATTATTTTGAACTACAAAGACTATTGCCAAAGACAAAAAGATTAGAAAGTCATAAAACAAGACTAAAGAGTAAAAAGGCATTAACAAGAGTGAAGAAGACTTCACATTTGTCTCCATATATACTATCTCACTAAGTGCTACATGGCGATGTTCTATAGGACCTCCAATATGTATTGACTTTATAAGATACATGTCTTAACTTATAAAGCAAGTCTCTTATATGCGCACCATAATGTTAGCTTATATTATAAGCTACTAATACAAGCAACATGTGGGTAGCTTATTAGCTAAGTTTCTAACCTATTAATCAACTACAAATACATATAAAGTAAAATATATTATCATAATATAATTATTTATAGTATGTAAAAATTAATTAAAATATATAATATATTTATATATATTGATGTATATTAGAGTGGTTAATAGGTTAATTTAAAAAGAATTGATATAAGAAAATTTATTTTAAGTTTTATTTATTTTTATTATAGTATTTAAATTATATAGTCCTAAGGACTTAAACCAAGGATCATAAGGTTTAGAGTTTGGACTATGATTTTTGTACAAATTTTAGAGGGTTTGGAATTAAGATGATGAAGTTATAGTCATTTGAAGTTAAGATATCTTTTTAAGATGTATTTTTGCTCTTTTAAGGATATAAGGAGTTAGACGATGGCTTTTGGAAATTGAGAGGTACGGCCATAAGAGTGATTTTAAGAACTACATCTTTTGTAAAATAATTTTTATATTTGAAGTTTGTATAAAGAATTTATATGAAGTTAAAGACAACATATGAACTTCAAAGGTAATATGTGAATTGTTTTGTTGACAGTAATGGTTGGAGTCATATCTTGAGTTTTCAAATGAACTTTTAGCTCAAAATTTTTAAGAAGTGAATTATAAGATTAAAAATCTACATACCAAATTTTGTGGCATTTGAATTCTTAGTTTGTGAGATATGAAGAAATTTTCATGTAAGTGTATGTAAACAAGGATTTGAAGCTACTATTAGGATTTTGGCAATATATCAAGATTTGTAACAAATTTGAGCTTGAAATTTATTATCGTAGTTGTTTAAAGTACATTAGTAGTTCACGTAAATTTTTAGTTTGTTTGGATAGTCCGTTCCTGAGATATGATCTATTGAAGTTTGGAAAAAATTCATCTTAAGGATATATAAGGATTTAAAATATTTTAATATATTTTAAATATTCTTTGATACTTAAAGCTTATGTATTGATATAATTGCTTTTATAGGGATATTTTTATATATAAACTTGATGCTTTTCTATCTTAAGACTTAGTTGAGTAGTTAATGACAACCAAAAGCCTAACACTTTTTCAAGGCAAATTCTCTCTATCCTCATGACATGTCTATGAGGCTTCTAAGAAGCTTTGCCAGAAGATAATATCAAATCTACCTATATTTATCTTCTATCTAACACTTCTTATATATGTAAATATATATATCTATGACAAACTTCTTATACTTCAAATTCTTAATTATTATCCACTTCTATAAGAAGAAGTGGCATTTATCTTTTTCTTTGGGTACTCATTGTCTTATATGGCTCAAGAAGAGAAACATGAAATACAAGATGGATCTTAATAAATTCCAATAGATGTAATTGATAAGCAAATAAATTGACTTCTTTACAAATAAGAAACAGTTGAAGCCTATAGTTGTCAAGGACAAGAATTTGAAGAAAAAGTAATTCACACAAAAGAGCCTTCACTCAAAGAAAGGTAAAAAAATATAAATAAATAAGTATGTATATTGAAAGAGAAACTAGAATGACTATTGCCAAAGACTAGAAAACATGAAGACTCTTGAAACTAGACTAGAAACAAGAAAAGAATTCACAAGAGTGAAGAAGGCTTCACTCTTGTCTCTATATATACTATCTAACTAAGGGCTACATTGTCGTATTACGTGCTTTCCTGCTCGAGAACGCGTCAGACGTCCGGCTGTAGAAGATAGTATGGAGATTCGCCAATAGTCAAGCAGTCTATCATATTTTGACTGCTGGAATATAAACGACTGCAAGAATACACCGTAAATCTATACGGATGCCCTTCGACTGCTTGTCGAAGTCCTTTTTGCCGCAGCCGGTAGGTCTCTAGACGTTATAGAGAACCCCGAACAACCCAATCTACTAATCTCCGATACCGCTTTGTACTTATGATCTTGTATCCACTGACTATCTTGTTAGATTAACCCAATAAATTTCATTCACTCTGCATATTCAATCCTATAGACACCCTTTTAATTCTTCAATCACAGACGTAACTCGATTTCACAAAACAATCAAGAGTAATCAAACTCACTTCATTAAAAAATCCCGATTCACCATTACAACACTGACTTCAGCAATGATTGCCTTAGTCTTCCCAAAACTCTATGAAGAAGAAAAATCCAATTCTCCGTCTTCTCTTCCCCGACTCGAAGCATGAAGCTCCTCTCCAATCCCTTTGATCTTTAAAAATCTCCAATGAAACCGAACTAGTAACCTTCAAAAAAAAAAGCTTGAAGCTAGCTCTGCGATCCAAAAAAAAACCCCCCTAAAACTTATTCTTCCCCTAACCTTATCCTCTGAATTTCTTCAATCTTTCGTCTTGGATCCAAAATTGGCTCCCATCGTCAGAGCTTAGATCCAAAATTGGCTCCCGCCGTCAGAGCTTCCTCCTCCGTTTTTACCTTTAAGAAATCTATTTACCAAAAACAACGTTCACTGAAACGGCACAGAGAATAGGACAACCTGAAACAGAATCGAAACCCCGTACTCGGGTCCACATTGAGTCGCCCGACCAATTCAGGTCTCATATTGGGTAAGATGCCCGTAGTAACCTAGATGTTCGCGTAATTGGGTCAAATTGGTCCTTTGCGTCAGACTGGCTGAGGCCCGTAGTAAGACCTGGATTTTCCTGTAACTAGACTGCATTAGGTTGCCCGATCAATGCAGGTCTCATATTGGGTAAGATGCCCATAGCAACCTGGATGTATCCGTAATTGGATCAAATTGGTCCTTCGCGTCAGACTGGCTGAGGCCCGTAGTAAGACCTAGATTTTCTCGTAACTAGACTGCATTGGATTGCCCGACCAATGCAGGTCTCATATTGGGTAAGATGCCCATAGCAACCTGGATGTTCCCGTAATTAGACTACATTGGGTTGCCCGACCAATGCAGGTCTCATATTGGGTAAGATGTCCGTAGTAACCTGGATGTTTCCGTAACTAGACTGCATTGGGTTGCTTGACCAATGCAGGTCTCATATTGGGTAAGAGGACCCGGATTGAATTCTTGAAATTGGATCCAATTGGCTCTTCGAACCAAGCTCATCCGTCGTGTGAATTGGTCCTTTCTCTTCCTGCTAACTCCCGTTATTGGAATCGAATGAAGCATTTCAGTATGCCCCGGCTGACTGTAACGGGGTGACTGAACCTGGCTACTCAGTATTTGCACTGGAGTTGGTCGTTGCTTCCAATATTCGAGGTAACTGAACATTAATAAAAGTCCCCTTTCTTTATATTTTCACGGTATACTCGTGTTACAATACGACATTCACCCCCTCTGAACCTATGCATCCTCTGGTATGCACCAATTTACCCAATTGTTGTTTGATTCAGAATATATCCTCTATGTCTTTGCCCAATTTGTCTTCGTCACCTTCATTATCCAAATCACTTTCAATCTCTTACTGCGGAATCTCTATACCTTCATTAAGGTCTTCCATATTCATCTCCGCATGTCTTCGTTTAAATATTTTTACTCGCTTCCCTGCAATTGGTATTTTCAATTTTGTACCATCTAACTCCCGTAATGAGTAAGTCGCATTATCATGAACAGTTGTTACTACATATGGTCCAAACCAACGTTTTGAAAATTTTTGCAAAGTACTATGTTGATTATCCAGACTATTGTCATAAACAAATACCCAGTCACCTTCCTCGATTGCTTTTGGTCTCAATTGATGTTGCTTATCGAATCGCGCCTTGTTTTGTAACCTTGCTCTTTTTAACCTTTCCAATGCTATCTGCACATCTTCCGTTCTTTGCTCCAATTGTCGAATCCTAATAGCCAGAAGTTCTTCTCTTGTCAATCCATCTTCCCATGGTAGCATACTCCAAGTAAGTACCTTTTCTTCAATCGACATAATTGGTTTTTGACCTGTCATAAGCTCTACTGGCATATATCCTGTCACCGAACTATGTGTTGTTCGATCAGCCCATAATGCAAATGACAAAAGCCGTGGCCACTCTTTAACTTTCCCATTACAAGCTTTAACTAATGCTTTCACAATCGGTGGGTGACCGCATTCGCTTTTTGCATTCCCTTCTGGATTATAAGCAGTAGTCAGTGATAGTTTAACTCTACATCTTTCAAAGAACTTACGAGCTTCTTGTGCATTTAATTCTCCACGATCTGCAGTGATTTTTCCTACGCATCCGTAGCGGCAAATGACATCTTCAAGCAAAAACCTACAAATCCCCTCTGTAGATTTTGTCCTCAATGCTCTTCCTTCTACTTGATTTGATAAATCTTCAAAAGCTAAAACCAAATATCTCATCTACCATAACCCAACCGACATAATAACCAAATCAACAACCCATTTAAAATGAATAACCAGAGGATACGTAGGATGAAGACCATCTCGATGTCGGATATTAGAATACGATTGACAGATTTCACATGACTCTACAAATGAGAGCACATCTCGATACATATTTTTCCACCAATATCGTTCCTTGAATTTAGCAAAAGTAGCCCAGATTCCTCTATGCCCTGCCCATAAACTATCATAAAACTCCTTTAATAATTTTAGTCTTTCTTCTTTTTTGCCTATCACTCGTCGTGGCATCCCAATTCCTTTCTTCGGTCTCTTCCATAAGAATCCATCTCAAAGTAAAAATCCATATGCTTTTTTTCTTATTTGTTTGAATTTTTTTGTAGACCAATTTCCCTGCTTAGTCAAGGTATTCAAGTAATGACCAATATCCAATAATTCTCCTTCATAAGATTCTTCAAGAAATAGCTTGTCTTCTCTGTTGAGATTTGATATTGAATAGAATTTCAATCCGACGTCATTAATGTCTTCAACCATTTCGTCCTCCCTCTCATATCTTGCTCGAGATAGCATGTCTGATACTAAATTGTCTTTCCCAGTAATATGCTTAAATTCTGGATTTAGTGACTTAATATAAGCAATCCATCTCAACATTGCAATATCTGGCGTTGAACAGTTAATAATCATTTCAAGCAATGGCAAGCAATCTGTTTCAATTACTACTACTACCTCAATCAAATAGTCCTTTTCAGCTTTTATAGCTGAAACGACTCCCCAAAGTTCTCTTTTGACTTGCAAATATACACGCTGACGAATACTTAAAACTTTAGCCCCAAATCGAACTGCAAATCTACTCCCATTTGAATCATCTTGACCCACAGTCCATCCAATGGCAATTGGACTAGCGTCTACAGTAAGAATCACTAGTCTATTGCACTTATAATCAACCTTCCTCAATATTGGAGGTGACATCAATAATTTCTTTAATCTTTGCATTGCCTGAATATGCCTTTCTTCCCATTTAAATCGGTAATCCTTGCGTAATAGTTCATATAATGGATCTGCTATGTGAGCAAAATGAGGGATCCAGATTCGATAAAATATACATGCACCCAAAAACCTGCGAACCTCTGTTAAAGAATCACAATCCTCTTTCATCCTTCCAATTGCATCAACTTTAGTCGGATCTGGTTTTCTTCCGTAAGATCCACATAAATGTCCAACAATTACAACCTCTCGTACTCCTAATACAGACTTCATACCCGATAATGTAAGATGAACTTCTCCAAGCCGAGTTAAAATCTTTTCACAATCTTATATATGATCAACAACATATTTGCGACACCTCCTCGTATCTAAAGTTTCATCCTTGTCTCCTTCTCTGCACCCTTTTATAGGAACATCATCCAGAAAAGGCATAGTCTTTTCCGGAATAAAATCTTTCAATACCTTATTCATCCCATTCATCATATGCGCAACTAAGTTGGTCGCGCCTTGAGGAAGAGTGCACATTCTAACCAATCCAAGTGGTGTCCTCATTTTTTTCATATCTCTACTTCCTTCGGCAAGTTGAAATTGATCATAACCTGAATACAAGTCACCCATTGAATAGATCGCCCTTCCAGCAAACGCCTCTGTAAATTCATCCACAATAGGTCCAATTCCTGCATTCCTGGCAGTTACTGCATTTACCGGTTGCATATCTTGAATAAACCATAGTGACCCATTCTTCTTAGGTACCGTAAACCATCGACTAGAATACGGCGCAAATGAAGGTTCCAATATTTTCATCTTTATCTTTTCTTTTAATAGTTCCACCAATTTAGGTAAATGTGCCCTCGGTACTGGAATCGGTCTTAGATTCCAAGGTACATGTGGTACAGTGAAGATAACCATAGGTGTTATAATATTTGGATCCACACACCCAATTTCATGAGATTCGAAAGCAAACGATCTACCTTGTTTAGCCAACATCTTTTTGAAGCAAGTAATTTCCTCCAGCAATAAAGAACCATCAGAACCAATCTTCAATTCTTCAAAAGTTTCTTTAGTAAACTGATGTCCAATACTCATTGGATCTCTTAAACTTGCTTCTTTTGATGCTTCTCCCATTTGTTCTTTAGAATCTTCTGGTAATGGTCCGGCAACAGGCTTTACCTTCTTATCTGTCGTTTTATATCTCGTCTCTATAGTGACTTTTGGTGCTTGAAAAGATTCAAGCATGGTATAAACCTCTCTTGAATGAATCTCAACAATCTTATCATTATCCTCTAACCCAATAGATGTAATCAATTCCAATGAATCTTCCAGTCCATTTTCTTCATAAACACCTAAAATCCTCTCATCATCTTGTAATGTACCTAACTTGCATAATTGTCCTTCAATATCATATAATCTTTTTCTTTCTTTTCTTTTAAAATCATCAACTTTCTTATACATAATATTTTCATTCTCCAATATACCAATAAAACTCGCATCAAAGGCACCTTCATCTCGCGAGAGTACCTCCTCCTTTGTACCTCCATAATCTCGCTTTACAGTGGTACCTCCCCAAAATCCTTAAATCCTTCAACAATCTTTGGCAATGGTTTCTCCCTCAACCTATCTCGATTTTGTTCATGGTTAGGAGGTACTGTTAGAAATTGTACAGCTTTCCTCCCATCTTCGCTCCGTACCCTTGCATAAGCAGAACCATCGTCAAGTACTTTTGTTTCCATCTGTGTTGCCGTAATATAAGGTTGTCCTAAAATCAACGGATAAGACGTTGTATCTTGAACAAAGAAATGTTGCTCCGTCGCAACATCCCCAATCCGAATTTTGACATCTGGACAAGCTCCATATAATTCGCCCCGTGTGTTATTAGCTGCTCGAATTGCCCATCCATGTTCCATATCAATTGGCCATTTTTGCTTCTTATAAAGATTTTTAGACATGAGATTTATTTCAGAACCGTGGTCGACTAAAGCAACTATTGGTTCTTCTATATCTCCTACTTTCACCAATACCTCAGTAGTTACCCTTGCCCAATGTTTCCGAGTATAATGGCTCAAAGTTTCCATTTCCTTGTCACTAGAATCTTCGAAACGTACTCGTTGATTATACCCATTCTTTTCATTTGTTGGTTGCTTGTAACCAATATCAACCTCTTCTTCATCTCTATATATTCTTGCATCAATAGCATGACTCATTCCAGTTTCGCCCATTAATTGCCTCTTTCGCTTAACGCTGTCAATGATAACATCATGAAACTCCTTCTTTGCAATTTCCAAGACTTCTTTCAATGTGAATTCCACCTTAGCATTTAATATACGTTCTTCCAACACCCCTTTCAAATTTGTTGCCACTTCAATGTCAGAAAGTAGCTTATAAGCAATTGATTTGCCCTTATCTTTTGTCTCCTTCGTTTTTTCTCCCAGTGATACTGAGGTATCCTTTACAGGCAATTCTTGTGAAGCTGCCTCCCGAGCCTTGTCTCCTTGAGTTTGCCTTTTAGAAGAATTTCCTTCTCTAGTATCATCAAAATTTTCTCGTCTCTTTTCTTCCATCAAAGCTTCATGTTGGCTCTTAGCAATATATGCATGAACTGAAAGAGACTCAACAGGATCCTCCCAACCTGTTCTACCTCGTATTGTAGCTGCAGTTCTCAATAACGCTTCTCGAGGTAATTTTCCTTCTTGCATTGTAGAAACGGCAGAAGTCCAAAACTCACTAGTTTCTCTACTTCCACTAATTTCATCATCTACTCTAGCACCATAACTTGCACTTTCTCGTGCTGCTGTTTCATGCTCTTTTAGGTAATCTTGAACCAATGCTCTCATTCCTTCCTTGCCAAAATTGGTTTGAAGAAGATCCTCTCTATTTTTCAATGCTATCTTTCCATCTTTCCAGCAAATAATTCCCTGCCGTATCATATTATTAAATTTATTGCAATCTTTTCTAGTGTGTGAAGCATCATCACATCAAATGCATCTTTGTACATATCCTTGTTTTGAAACATTCTTCGAATTGTTTATAGAAGTATTCTCTTCAAGTCTTGCCAATTTGATTTGAAGATCTCGCATTCCTCGTATAATTTCTTCCATCCCTATATCTGCTTTCTTTGATAAGCATGTCAAAGGTTGAACTGTAGGCATTGTTGGTGGTGTTGTACGTACTGGAGCTTTGGGTGCTTGTACTGTTTTCTGAATATTGCTCCTATCCTTCCTCCTTTCTTTTTATGTAAGCAACCCCACCGCATCTTCAACGTTCTTCCACCTCGTTGTCAATCCTTCATCTTCTTCTTTGTCTTTAAGAAGGAGTTCTAATTTCTCTTGCAATTCTCTATTAGCAACTTGAAGAAATAGATCAACTTTGTTCAGCTCCAATGTCAATTTTTCTACCTTCGACAATTGAGAGTACTGCCTCTCAAATTCCCTTAGTAGCTCTGTTGCTTGCAAATTCTTATTGGGCCGTTCAATCCATTCCACAAACAGCTTTTTAGTAACGCGATCAGCATCTTCCAAGAAATATTCGTCTTTCAATGCATGTAAAAAAACCTCCCATGAATTCCCATAATGATCCGTAATCGATGTAATGTGGTCTCTTATCTCCGGTATCATGGCAAGTCCAAATAGTTCAACCATTTTCTTCTCAGAAACCCGATTTAATTCCATTTCACGGACATAACATCTTAAATACCTTGAAATATGCCTTCCATCAAATTGATCAATTTTATTGACCACTGCTTGCAATGCTTTGGTTGCCAAAGCTTCTTTTCGATCATTGCTTTGCTGTTGCTGCATTGATAATGAGAAGGCTTGAAACATACTAGCAGTAGACGGATCCATGTGCATACCTTGTCCTTTAGAAGAATCATCACCAGAAACTCCTCCCAAAAATCCTTCAAAATTTTTATTTTTGTTTTCCATAAAATAAAGATAAAATCAACCAAAATCCAATACCTTCTACCTCAAGCTTTCACGTCGGATTCACCACTTTTGTCGTATTATGTGCTATCCTGCTCGAGAACGTGCCGGGCGTCTGGCTGTAGAAGGTAGTATGGAGATTCGCCAATAGTCAAGCAGTCTATCAGTTTTTGACTGCTGGAATATAAACGACTGCAAGAATACATCGCAAATCTATACGGATGCCCTTCGACTGCTTGTCAAAGTCCTTTTTGTCCCAGCCGATAGGTCTCTAGACGTTACAGAGAACCCCAAATAATCCACTCTGCTAATCTCCGATACCGCTTTGTACTTATGATCTTGTATCCACTGACTATCTTGTTAGATTAACCCAATAAATTTCATTCACTCTGCATACTCAATCCTTTAGACACCCTTTTAATTCTTCAATCACAGACGTAACTCAATTTCACAAAACAGTCAAGAGTAATCAAACCCACTTCATTAAAAAATCCCGATTCACCATTACAACACTGACTTCAGCAATGATTGCCTCAGTCTTCCCAAAACTCTATGAAGAAGAAAAATCCAATCCTCCGTCTTTTCTTCCCCGACTCGAAGCATGAAGCTCCTCTCCAACCCCCTTGATCTTCAAAAATCTCCAATGAAACCGAACTAGTAACCTTGAAAAAAAAAAGCTTGAAGCTAGCTCTTCGATCCAAAAAAAACCCCCTCCCTTGATCTGAAAAAAAAAAAAAAAAAAAAAACCCTAAAACTTATTCTTCTCCTAACCTTATACTCTGAATTTCTTCAATCTTTCGTCTTGGATCCGGAATTGGCTCCCATCGTCAGAGCTTAGATCCAAAATTGGCTCCCGCCGTCAGAGCTTTCTCCTCCATTTTTACCTTTAAGAAATCCATTTACCAAAAACAACGTTCCCTGAAACGGCACAGAGAATAGGACAGCCTGAAACAGAATCGAAATCCCGTACTCGGGTCCACATTGAGTCGCCCGACCAATTCAGGTCTCATATTGGGTAAGATGCCCGTAGTAACCTGGATGTTTGTGTAATTGGGTCAAATTGGTCATTTGCGTCAGACTGGTTGAGGCCCGTAGTAAGATCTGGATTTTCCCGTAACTAGACTGCATTGGGTTGCCCGACCAATGCTGGTCTCATATTGGGTAAGATGCCCGTAGCAACCTAGATGTTCCCGTAATTGGATCAAATTGGTCCTTCGCGTCAGATTGGCTGAGGCCCGTAATAAGACCTAGATTTTTCCGTAACTAGACTGCATTGGGTTGCCCGACCAATGCAGGTCTCATATTGGGTAAGATGCCCATAGCAACCTGGATGTTCCCGTAATTAGACTGCATTGGGTTGCCCGACCAATGCAGGTCTCATATTGGGTAAGATGTCCGTAGTAACCTGGATGTTCCCGTAACTAGACTGCATTGGGTTGCCTGACCAATGCAGGTCTCATATTGGGTAAGAGGACCCGGATTGGGTTCTTGAAATTGGATCCAATTGGCTCTTCAAACCAAGTTCACCCGTCGTGTGAATTGGTCCTTTCTCTTCCTGCTCACTCCCGTTATTGGAATCGAACGGAGCATTTCAGTATGCCCCGGCTGATTGTAATGGGGTGACTGAACCTGGCCACTCAGTATTTGCACTGGAGTTGGTCGTTGCTCCTAATATTCGAGGTAACTGAACATTAATGAAAGTCCCCTTTCTTTATATTTTCATGGTATACTCGTGTTACAACACGACAACGTGGCGATGTTCTATAGGACCTCCAATATGTATTGACTTTGTAGGACACATGCCTTGACTTACAAGGCAATTTTTTCTATGTGTGGGCCATATTATTAGCTTGGTCTTTAAGCTAACAACATGTGTGGCACATGGCCAACTTGTTGACCACGTTTCTAATCCAAAAAGTCAATTAAAGATACCTATAAAGTCAAAGCAGTATCTATGAAGGTTCTAGGAAGCTTTTATACCAAATACTATAGAATTAACTTACTTTTATTTATTTTTACTTACTTCTACGTATTTATATATATAAGTATTGGCTTACATGAGTATGTCCAAGACATTACCCCCCTTCTAGGGATGAGTTTTATGAGGAGCGATCATCATATGTTGAAGAAATCTATGATGTGACAAATTATATTCGCCACATACTCTGATCTTTATTCTCTTCGAAGGTGATTGATAGGGCCTCTCAACCATCGGTAGTGTCCCATACCAAGGTGGGAAGACCACTGAATTATTTGATCATTGTTGACGCCTTCATAACTTCCTTTGAATAGAACATTTGAAATACCATCAGGCATTGTTCAAACCTCTAGTAAAATCACCAAACATCGGGAGTCTCTTTCCAAGTCGTGATACCAAATGCATTATATTTTGCCATCTATTCGAGGAAGAACATGTCGTTTTTGAAGATCTTCATCTCAATTGCATCATTTTTAAGGTTGTGATAATCGTAATGTTTCATCTGGCAAATCAATAAATGAAGGCTCTGAAGTCGAATCCACTAGTTGTTGGTTCTCTATCTCCTTAGCGTCGTAACTACAAAGAAGCTACAAACAAAGATTGAAAGTAGAATGTTATCTTGCCTAGATGTTGTTTCTTTTATAAAGAAGGTTTTCATCTTGATTTTGATGGATGTCGTTAATGAAAAGCCTCCATCGCCTTTGCTGCATTTGTAAGATTCTTTATTGGCTCCCATGTGCATTCACTAATATCATATCCATGCCAATGGACAAGATATTTTAATTTATTTCAGCGTCGCCTTGAATCTAAGACTTCTTTTACATCAAACTCTTCATTATTGTCCACTTGTATAGGAGGAGGTAGAGCTTGTCGTCTTCTTGGTATGTCCACTATCTAGTATGGTTCAAGAAGAGACACGTGGAATATTGGATGGATTTTTATTGACTCCGATAGATGTAAACGATATGCAACTGGATTGATTTGTGTAGAAATAGAAAATAGTCCAAGCCTTCGATAGTCCAACTTGTCACAAGAACGAGTAGTCTTGATATTGCGACGAAGTAGCCATACCTTATCACCCAAGTAGAATGGTGGTTGTTCGTTTTGATAAACATCCGCATTGACCTTTTGTTATTCTTGAGCTTCTTTTAACTGTGCCTTTATCGTTGCATGTAGCTCTGACAAATGAATTGCTAAATCTTTCACAATAGGATTACCAACTTTTGAAAAGTCAAAAGTATCAAGTCGTGGATGATAACCATAATTAACAAAGAAAGGTGTTTGTTTTGTAGGAGAATGTACCGTTGTCGTATTACATGCTTTCCTACTCGAGAATGCGCCGGGCGTCTGGCTGTAGAAGGTAGTATGGAGATTTGCTAATATTCAAACAGTCTATCAGTTTTTGATTGTTGGAATATAAACGACTGCAAAAATATACCGTAAATCTATACGGATGCCCTTCGACTGCTCACCAAAGTCCTTTTTGTCCCAGCCGGTAGGTCTCTAGACGTTACAGAGAATCCCGAACAACCCAAACAACTAATCTTCAATACCGCTTTATACTCACGATCTTGTATCCACTGACTGTCTCATTGGATTAACCCAATAAATTTCATTCACTCCGCATACTCAATCCTATAGACACCCTTTTAATTCTTCATCACAGACGTAACTCGATTTCACAAAACAGTCAAGAGTAATCAAACCCACTTCATTAAAAATCCCGATTCACCATTACAACACTGACTTCAGCAACGATTGCCTCAGTCTTTCCAAAACCCTATGAAGAAAAAAAACCCAATTCTCCGTCTTTTCTTCCCCGACCCGAAGCATGAAGCTAGCTCTCCGACCCTTCAAAATTCCCCCAAAAAACTTTTCTCTCCCCTCTCATTTCGTAACCTTAATTCTGAATTTCTTCAATCCACCGTCTTGGATCCGAAATTGGCTCCCACCGTCAGAGCTTGGATCCAAAATTGGCTCTCGCCGTCAGAGTTTTCTCCTCCATTTTTACCTTTAAGAGATCCTTTCACCGAAAACAACGTTCCCTGAAATGGCACAGAGAACAGGACAACCTGAAATAGAATCGAAACCCCGTAATCGGGACCACATTGAGTCGCCCGACCGATTCAGGTCTCATATTGGCTAAGAGTCCAGTAGTAAGACCCGGATGTTCCCGTAATTGGATCAAATTGGTCCTTCGCATCAGATTGGCTGAGGCCCATAGTAAGACCTGGATTTTCTCGTAATTAGACTGCATTGGATTGCCCGACCAATTCAGGTCTCATATTGGGTAAGAGGACCCGGATTGAATTCTTGAAATTGGATCTAATTGGCTCTTCGAACCAGGCTCACCCTTCGTATGAATTGGTCCTTTCCCTTCCTGTTGACTCCCGTTATTAGAATCGAACAGAGCATTTCAGTATGCCCTGGCTGACTATAACGGGGTGACTGAACCTGGCCACTCAGTATTTGCACTGGAGTTGGTCGTTGCTCCCAATATTTGAAGTAACTGAACATTAATAAAAGTCCCTTTTCTTTATATTTTCACAGTATACTCGTGTTACAACACGACACCGTGTTATTGTAAGCAAACTCTACCAATGGCAAAAGAGTTGTCCAATTATCTTATTGGTAGTTAATGATACATCTTAATTATTGCTCCAAAACTTGATTAACATGCTCCGTTTGTCCATTAGTTTGAGGATGGAAGGATGAAGATAGTTTTATATCCACTTTTAGAATCTTGAAAAGAGTCCGCCAAAATCTTTATACAAATTGAGTTCCCCTATCTGATATAATATCCTTAGATAACCCATTATAGCAATAGATATTGAGAAGAAAGAGCTTAGCTATTTCTTCACCTGTGACAGATTTTGTAAATGGTACAAAATGTGCCATCTTGACAAAACGATCTACTATCACGAATATAGAGTCATAAGAACCAAAGATTGAAAGATTCGTGATGAAGTCTATAGAAACAAAACACCATGATTGTTCTCGAATAGGTAATGGCTAAAGAAGTCTGTAAGGTCGATGATGAGGAGTTTTTTTATCTTGAGCACACATCACATGATTGTACAAAATCTTTGACTGCCTTTCACATTTGAGGCCACCAAAAATCCCTAGATATTAGCTCTAAAGTCTTATTGTCTCCAAAATGTCCGGCTACTGGGAAGTCATGACGAGCTTGAAGAACACATAAACATGCTTCTCCTTCTGGATCATATAGGCATCTTTTGAAATAGATTAGGTTGTTTTTGAACTCGAATTTAGAGGGATCATGAGATTTAGAAGAATTATTCTTGATATCATGAATAAGAGGGTCTGAAGACATACTTAACTAGACTTGCTTGAAAAAAGTTAAATCAACAGTCAATGTTGATTTTATTGCTTGAAGATGAAATTACTCCAGCTTCAAGATAACCGATCTTTGTTGCTCAAAAGGTGCATTTCCTTCTTTTGATGCAAGATAAGAACGTTTAGACAAAGCGTCAGATAAATCTTGTTGTTTTCTTAGCCAATAAGTGATGATGAACTCGAATCTTAATAAAGACATACTCCAACGAGCTTGACGATGATTTAATATGTATTTTGATATGAAATACTCGAGGTTCTTGTGATCCATATACACAGTGATTGGATTGGAAGCGCCTTCTAGATAACGACGCCATTCTTGAAAAGAATCCACAATTACAAAAAGTTCTTTGTCATGGATCTCATAATTGATTTCTATTGCTGAGAATTTTCTTGAATGAAAGGCTATTGGATGAATTTTCTCATCTATTTCCATTTGTCACAAAACCACACCCAAAGCAAAGTCTGATGCATCTGTTTCCATAAAGAACACTTTGAAAAAATCAATACGATACAAGATTGGTGCAGAAACAAACGCTGTCTTCAAAGATTCAAAAGTAACTTCCGCTTCTTGATTCCATTGGAATTTTTCTTTACAAGTCAAATGTTTAAGTGGAGCTGCAACTCGAGAAAAGTCTTTGATGAAGATCCAATAGTAGTTGAAAAATCTCAAAAAGCATTAGACATCTCTTACCGTTTTTGGGATCTTCCAATCTATAATAGTTTGAACTTTCTTAAGATCCATCATAAGTCCATCATTTGAAATGAACATGAAGTTCATGTTTTTCTAGATTCTTAGAATAGATCAAGATGTCGTCTAGATAATAGACCACAAAATCGTCCAAAAATTCTCAAAAAACATCATTCATTAGATGTTGAAAAGCTACTGATGCATTTGTAAGCCGAAAAGGCATGATATTGTATTCAAAATGTCCATACCTAGTTCAAAACGTAGTCTTCCATTCATCTCTTTCTTTGATGCATATTAGATTATATGCTCCCCGGAGATCTATTTTTGTATAGATCTTAGCTTGATTCAACTGATCAAGAAGTCTAGATATTAAAGGTAGTGGATACCTATTCTTAATGGTAATCTTGTTAAGTCCTTGATAATCAACATACATCCGCAATAATCCATCTTTTTTCTTCACAAATAGAATTGGAGCTCTTATCGGAGATTTAGAATGGCGTATGAAATTTTTGGCTAGATTTTCTTCAATATACTCCTTGAGTTCAGTTTACTCATTTTGTGATAAACTGTAGATTGGTCTAAATGGCAATTGTGCTCTTTCTTGATGGTCAATTGAACAATCATAGGGACGATGTTCCGAGAGTGTATCTGCATTCTTTTTTTCATATACATCTTGAAATTCTTGATATTGGCTTGGAATACCACTTGAAGTCTTTCCACCAATAGAAACAAGTGTCGCATAAATAATTTATGGTGATTCTTTCATAGCAGTATGCAAGAAAGCTTTTGTACCTATAAATACGGATTTAATTGAATTGGACTTATGACTCTCTACTTGATTAATTACACTATTAGTCATACTTTTAGAAAAAGTAAGAGTTCAAGAAATCCAATCTATTTGAGGGTTGTATTTTTCTAACCACGATAAACCTAAAATGACTAGATTAGAGGGAGATCTAATGATATTAAATACTACAAAGCTATTATGACTATTGATTATTACTTCTATAAAAAGAGTTTCAAGGGTAATATCTCCAGAAGATAATATACGACCATCTATGACTTCTACATGAACAGGTTTAGTTTTCTTTACTAAAGATATGCTATGTCTTTTAGTAAATTCTTCATCTAAGAAACACACTGAGGCTCTTGAATCTAACAAGGTAGAGGCTTAGTAATGTTTAGGTCCTAAAATAACATTTAATGTAAAAAAAAAAGAGGATTTTGAGGAGAGAATATGACCTTTACTAGATGTTGTGTAAGGTTCCAGCTGCACGGTCCCTATTGTAGCTGGATAAACTCATTTTCTGACATATTATCTTCTTTGACAGCCATACTTTTCATTTTGTGGTTACGTCGTTTCTTTGGACAATGTTGAGCAGTGTATTTTGATTCTCCACAATATAAACATAATCTTTCTTGACAACGACGAGTCTTTTCTTGTTCAGTAAGAGATTTGAAACGTATTGCATCAATTTGCATATCTTTTACTTCTGAAGATATGTATTGAGAAGACATAGGTGTTGCCATTGAATTATAATAATGTTGAGGCCTACTTATGTGACTCTCAGATCGAAATTCAAAAAGTTGATTGTCACATTTTACAGCAAAATCAATTGCTTCACTCAATGTTTGAGGATCGGATAAATTGAGCATCAATTTTTTTACCTCATATTGTAGTCCATAAAAAAATTGGCTAATGAATGCAGCATCATCCCACTTAGTATCAATCGTAAGTTATCAAAATTGTGAAGCATATGTTGTTATAGATCGATTTTCTTGTCGCAAGATATGGATCTTATTTGTTGCAACACGAACTGTACCATATTCTCTATAAATAGATCAAAATTCTACCAAGAAAGCTTCTAAATTATCCAATATTGGATCTTATCATTCAAGAAAAGATAAAAACCATTATAATGCAGAACCAAAAAGTAGTGTTCCAATAAACTTGATTTGTGATCCTGGAGTTGAATAGCTTTGGAGTTGAAGTTTGATTGTCAATTATACTTGATTGATAAATCCTCAAAACTTTGATCTCGTACCATCAAATTTCTCGGGTAAGAAAATTCTTAGTTCTCTAGCATTTGAATGGTGTTCCACCATAGGAGAAGGGGCATGATTTGATGTAGATGTTGAGGCAGCTCTAACCATCTCTACATCTCCACTTTCTATTATTCTTGTTTTTCCTTCTGTTGGTGAATTAAGTTGATGCATCAAAAGCATTAATTACCTCAGTTGTTCTTGCATTTGTGTCATTGCACTCTTCAATTCGACAAGCTCTACCACGGTAACACCTAAAAAAAAAATATCTAATATTGCTCAAGACAAGTAAGAGAATGGGCTTAAGAACAAAGAAAATACTAAAAACAATATCAGTTTAAAAGAGGGTAATCCGCAACTCTTAATATGCTCTTATCAAGAAAAAGAGGTAATCCACTCTTAATCAAAAAAAGACAACGCTTTGATATTGTAAGTATACTCTTGTCAATCTGTCAAGGATAAGAACTCGAGAAAAAAGTAATTCAGACAAGTGAGCCTTCACTCAAAGAAAGGTAATAAAATATAAATAAACAAGTATGTATATTGAAAGAGAAAGTGAAATGGCTATTGCCAAAGACTAGAAAATATGAAGACTCTTGAAACTAGACTGGAAACAAGAAAAGAGTTGACAAGAGTGAAGAAAGCTTCACTCTTCTCTCTATATATACTATCTAACTAGAGGCTACATGGCGATGTTCTATAGGACCTCCAATATGTGTTGACTTTGTAAGACACATGCCTTGACTTACAAGGCAAGTTTTTCTACGTGTAGGCCATATTATTAACTTGGTCTTCAAGCTAACAATATGTGTGGTACATGGCAAATTTATTGACCACGTTTCTAATCCAAAAAGTCAATTAAAGATACCTATAAAGTCAAAGCAGTGTCTATGAAGCTTCTAGGAAGCTTTTATATCAAATACTATAGAATTAACTTACTTTTATTTATTTTTACTTACTTCTACCTATTTATATATATAATTATTAGCTTACATGAGTATGTTTGTGACAATAGTAATCCAAATTATCACAAGAATGACTAATCTTGATATTAAGATAAAGTAACTATATTTTATTATCAATGTGAAATTGAGGTTGCTCCTTACAATAGGCATCTCTATTAGTCTTTTATTGTTCTTGAGCTTCTTTTAATTATACATTTATTATTGTATATAACTTAGATAAATAATTTACTAAATCTTTTGCTACATGATTATCAATATTTAAAAACTAAAAAATATTAAATTATAGATAACAACCATAATTAGCAAAGAAAGGTATTTATTTCATAAAAGAATATATCATATTATTATAAGAAAATTCTTCAAATGTCAAAGGATTTGTCTAATCATCTTCTTGATAGTTCATAGTATATCCTAAACATTACTTCAAAACTTGGTTTATGCATTTTATCTATCCATTGATTTAAAGATGAAAAATCAAAGATACTTTTATGTCCACCTTTCAAATCTTAAAAAAGATTTTTTAAAATCTTAATACAAATTAATTCCCTCTATCTAATATAATATCCTTAGGTAATTCATAATAGTAATAGATGTTATCAAGAAAAAACTTAGTTTTTTCTTCACCTATGATAAATTTTGTACATAGTAGAAAATATAAAATCTTAGTAAAAAATCTTCTATTAAAAATATAGAATCATAAAAATTTAAGATTAATAGATCCATAATAAAATTCATAGAAATAAAAGACTACATTTGTTTTAGAATAGGTAATGGCTAAAGAAGTCCATAAGATTGATGATAAAGAGTTTTTAATCTTGAAAAAATGTCACATGGTTGTACAAAGTCTTTAACTACCCTTCATATTTGAGGCCACCAAAAATCTCTATATATTAGCTCTAAATTCTTGTTGTAACTAAAATATCTAATTTTTGGAAAGTTATGACAAGCTCAAAGAACTTATAATCATGCTTTTCTTTTTGGAATATATAGTTGTTTCTCAAAATAGAGTATATTATTTTTGAACTTGAACTTCAAAGTATCATAAAACTTAAAAGAATTATTCTTAATATCATAAACAAGAAGATCAAAGGACATACTTAATTGAACTTGTTTAAAAAAGATTAAATCAATAAACAATATTATTTTTACTATCTAAAGATGAAAATTCTCTAATTTCAAGGTAATCATTTTTTTTTTTTTTTTTTTTTTTATCAAAAGACATATTTTTTTCCTTTTAGTATAAAATAAAATTATCTAAAAAAGATATTTAATATATCTTATTATTTTTTAGATCAATAAATAATCTTGAAATCTAATCTTGATAAAGTCATACTCCAACAAACTTGAAAATAATTAAAAATACATGTCATCATGAAATATTTAAGATTCTTGTAATTTGTATACACAATGACTAGAGTAAAGGTACTTTTTAAATAATAACGCTACTTTTAAAATGAATCCACAAGTACAAAAACTTCTTTATTATAGATCTTGTAATTAATCTTGACTACTAAAAATTTCCTAAAATAAAAAAATACTAGATAAAGTTTGTCATCTACTTCTATTTGTGACAAAA
The DNA here is from genome assembly GCF_059467195.1 of Physcomitrium patens. Taxonomy (NCBI): domain Eukaryota; kingdom Viridiplantae; phylum Streptophyta; class Bryopsida; order Funariales; family Funariaceae; genus Physcomitrium; species Physcomitrium patens. The sequence goes on from NC_143428.1 coordinate 11,779,483, forward strand.
TCACACTCATTGAAAAGATTGGTGCATCTATTTCCATGAAAAATATTTTAAAGAAATTAATATAATAGAAGATTGGTATAGAAATAAATGCTATCTTCAAGGCTTCAAAAGTTGCTTCAACTTCTTTTTTCCACTCAAGTTTGTCTTTACAAGTCAAATGTGTAAAAAAAACTATAACTTGAAAAAAAATTCTTGATAGAAATCTAATAATAATTAAAAAATCTCAAAAAATATTATACACCTGTAATTGTTTTTAAAATCTTTTAATTTAGAATAATTTGAATCCTTTTAGAGTCCATCATAAGGCCTTTATTTGAAATGATGTATCTTAATAAGTATAATTGAATAATATAGAATATATACTTTTCTATCTTGGTATATAAACTTATATATTTAAGTTTTTATAAGACATGATAAATATGAAGTTTGTATTCTTTTGTATTCTTAGAATAGATTAAAATATCACATAAATAAAAAATAAAAAAATCATCATGAAACTCAAAAAAAATGTCATTCATAAGATGTTGGAAAGTTGATGGTATATTTGTGAGTCTAAAAAGCATGACATTATATTCAAAATGCCTATACCTAGTTTGAAAATCATTCTTTTATTCAATTACTTCTTTAATGTAGAATAGGTTGTATGTTCTTTATAGATCTATTTTTATGTAGATTTTTGCTTGATTGAATTGATCAAGAATTTTTAAAATTAAAGATAAAGAATACTTATTCTTGATGGTGATCTTCTTAAGTCTTTGATAGTCTATGCATATCCATAAAGATCCATCTTTTTTCTTTATAAGTAAGATAGAAGCTTCTAATAGAGATTTTGAATGGCATATGAAGTTTTGGAAGAATATCTATATTTTTCTTTTCAAAAATGTCTTAAAAATCTTGATATTGGCTAGAAATACTACTTGATGGTATATATAGCAAAAAAAAAACTTTCTTTTGTTGCATGCATGAAAGTTTTTATACCTACCAATAAAGATTTAAATGTATTAGACTTATGTATTTCTACTTGAATAACATAATTTTAGATAAAACTACAAGAAAATTCAAGGTTACAAAAAAATTAATTTATTTAAAAGTTATATTTTTTTAGCTACTATAATCCTAAAATAACCAAGTTGGAAGAAGATCCTATCACATTAATTATTATTATACTATTATGATCTTTAATTATTACATTTAAAAGAACAATTTCATGGATAATATCTTCAAAAGACAGCAAATGACCATCTATAATTCTTACATATATAAATTTAGTTTTCTTGACTAAAGATATTTTTATTTTTTAAAAAATTCTTTATTTATAAAATAAGCTAAGGCTCTTAAATTTAACAATACAAAGACTTTTTAATTTTTAGGTTCTAAATACACATCTATTGTAAAACAAGGTGAAGGATCTAAAGAAAGAATAAGAATTTTATCAGATATTGCACATGATTCTAATTACACAATTTCTATTATAATTGGAAAAACTTATTTTTTGATAGAATATCTCTTTTAGCAAGTTTGTTCCTTATTTTGTGATTGTATTGTTTCTTTAGATAATATTGAATAATGCACTTAGTTTTTTTGCAATATAAGCACAAATTCTCTCAACAACATTGAATCTTTTTTACTTAGTGAGAGATTTAAAATATATTATATTAATTTTACATTGATTTTGGCCTTGATGAATAAGTTTTTGAAAGCTTAGAAGCTACCTTCATTACTTGACTTCTCATTTTTTAGCCAAATCTTTGTTTTTGATGTCTTTTAAATAATCAATTATCATATGAAATGGCTTAAGCAATAAATCGTTTTAAAGAATTTGCTTTTGGCATTGATAATAATAAATCTTTGACATTATCCTTCAACCTATATCAAAATTGATTGATAAAGGCTTTTTCATTCTAATCAACATTGCAAGTAAGGTTTTAGAATTTAATAGCATATATAGTAGCTAATCATGATCTATGTTGTAAAAACAAAATCTTATTCTCTATTTTTTTTTTATCATTTTTTTTATCATTTCAAATATAGCCATAAATATTTTTTAAAATAAATTCAAATTATAAAAGAGTCATAAATCCCTTTCTATTAAAATTAAAAATCAAGAAAAAATACTTCTAAAAAACATATATCTATGAATCTAATTTGAGTAAATCCATTGAAATATTATAAAGAATGCAACCTTAAATAGAGTTTAATTTATTATAAAAATCCTTAAAATTTTGATCTTTTTCCATCAAACTTTTTGGGCATACTAATCTTTACCTTCTTTGTACTTGTAAAAGTAAGATTTTTTTGAATTTGGTTGTGAAGTTGATCTTTTTACTTCTCTTAACTACAAAACTTCTTGGCATAGATTTTGGACTTCTTCTATAGGTATGGAAATAGTGCTTTTGTAGTTGGCATTAGTGATGTGTGAAATTTCTTTCTTGAAAGTATTGATAATCTTATAAAGATCTATAATAATTGTAAATCTATTCTCACTTTTGTCAAGTATATCATCCATGATTTTTTCTTCTATTTTAAATAATTTAATAAATCTATAAGTCAAATTAAAGGAAGAAAATTCACTATTTCTTATGTTAAATTAAATTTTCTATAAAAAAAGTATTTTACTTTTTCTAAGAAAAATATTAATATTAAAAAATTGAAATATTTTTTTAAAGGTGGATATTTTACAACCTTTAAAATAAAAAAATAGAAATGAGATAATCCACTCATTTCTAAAACAAGATAAGAATAATGAATTAATACTCTTGTCAAACTATTAAAGACATAAATCAAAACAAAGAAAACCTTTAAATACTCTTGTGTAACTCAAGAAGAATAAATATTCACTTCAAAAGTAATATAGTATTAAGTCAAGAATGGCTATTGCCAAAGATAAGAAGAGTATAGACTCTTGAAACTAATGTAAAAATAAGAAATACTTTGATAAGAGTGAAGAAAGCTTTATTCTTGCCTCTATATATATATATAAACTACCTAAGAGCTACATGGCAACATTCTATAAGACTTCCAACACATATCTAATTTGTGAGACATATGTCTTAACTTGCAAGGCAAATTTCTTATTTGTACGCCACATTATTAGCTTGTATCATAAGCTACTAATATGTATAATATGTGGCTAACTTGTTGACCAAGTTTCTAATCTATCAATCACCTATAGACATTTATAAAGGTGAAACCATGTTTATAAACCTTCTAAGAAGCTTAAAAAGTAATTTGATAAAATATATTAAATAAATACTATTTTTTAAAATTAATTGTTTTTTGAAATGTGGACTAGATATTCAGATTCCAAAAGACATGCTACATAGCTACTTAAACTTATTTTGTAATTTGTTTCTTTTTAATAAATTAAATTAGAAGCAACCTATAATTTGATTGTTAGGCAAGACGCCTTGTGGTTTTGAAAAAGGTTTGATAGGACTTTCTTAATATATAGTATACACAAAATCAAGACTAAGGCGATCTTCAATCTTCTCAATATCCATTTTGTATTCTAATCTTAGTCTAAGATTTTCTAATTGGCATTAGTCATTTTAGATTCTTTCTATTTCATATATATATGTCTTATTTTTCTAATTTTTTCCTTTAAGTAACCAAATTTTTTTTTTTAATATTTTAAATTAATCCATGTCCTTGATTTTATATATATATATATATATATATATATATATATATTCATATAAGTTTAAATTATTTATTATTTTTTATAATAAGAAAATTATAATAAAAATAACTATTAGATTCATAAAATCTTATATCTTATGGATTCAAATAATAACTAATCTACTAATATTTTGATTGAAAAAAGTAATTGTATAATTTTTAAATTTTTTTTGTGATATATTATTATAATTTTTTTATATCTCTATATTATAATTAATAAAAATATTTTTTAAAAACGTTTTACAACATTGGATTCAATCATTTAGTTTTATCAAATATTAAGTTAAAACCGAAATATTTTTAATCATAAATTTTTTTCTTGATTATAAATTTTAATATATCAATTTTTTTATTTTTTTTTATTTTTTTGTTAAGTATTATACTATTGTACTAAAAAAAAAGTATGTGAATGATTAAATTTTATAGTATATTAAAAATGATCCAAGATCGTAAGAGTTTAAAATTTAACTTTTTAAAAAGATGTAACCAAAAATACATATATGATTATTTATAGGCCAATATAAGATTATCTTGTTTATTTAAATTTTATTATCAAATTGGCCAGATTTAATGTCATTTTTTTCATAAAGCATTTTTGAATGTTTTGTAACATTATTTTTATTGATATTTTATTATTAGTGAGTTTTTTTTTATAAAACTATTGTTGTATAAAATAATAGTAATTAAATTTTAGATAATTTGGTATTATATTTAAAAAAAATTCATCATTGAAATTAAAAATTATCAAATTCTGGCAAATGATTAAAAATAAGTTTAACTATTTATTTAAATAAGTAGAGAATGAATTTTATTATAGAAAAAAATTCTAATATTAATAAGAATATTTTTTTATTTTTCAATAGATATTGATAGTTATGTTTAGATATTATCTTTTATTTATTTATTTAAAAATAATATATATATATAAAACTTTTACTTTTAAGATTTTAAAGCTCTTTTGCAAAACAATTGATATAACTAAGATTCTTAGTTAACTTTTCAACAATTTTTACTAGAAAAATATATTAATTTAAAATGATTTTTTTCATCTTAAATTTATTAAATATAATATAATATAATATAATATAATTAATAATAAATATTTTCAATAATTTTTACTAAAAAATATGTATTAATTTTTTCTTTGGTTTTAATATTCTTAAAATATAAAAACATATGCCGTTTTGTATAAAGACGTATTATTCTAATAGCTAAAATAAAAACAATGAAAAAAATTATTTCAAAGATCTATCAAAGTTATTTTTATTAAATCTAAAATAACATGTTGATAGAAGGTTATGTTGTATGAAAAGTTTAAATATGCTTCAACTTTTTCAATGACAAACATTCTCAAAAATAAAAGAAGATTATTTTTTCATTAATTTTACTAACACTTATAATAATAATTTATATAATAAAATATATATTAAAAATAAACATATATATTGAAATATATGGAAAAATCTTGATTATTGAATTGAAAAAAATATCAATTTTATGACTCAAAGTTGTAATTGAGGTGGTCCCAAAAAAAAATTATTTATTTATTTCATTCTTTTAAAATATTAGGTAATATATCTTTTTTCTTATAAAAAGTGTGAGAGTTTAGACAAAATAAGTAAAAAACCTTTTTTTGTATATAAAAAATATCTATTACTACATAATAATTATATTTTGTAAGACTTGTAAATAATTTAAGGAATATTCTGATATTAAATATTCAAAGTTATTTTTATTAGTACAAACTATGTTTTAAATAAAAATATTTTTTCACCTAGTACTAGTATTCCAAAAAAAATAATTATAATTATTAAGCTTTATTTTATCTAAGTCTTATGATAATATTTTATTCTTACTATATACTTAAGTAAATTTTAATCTTATTTATAATAATAAATCTTAAAAAAAATTAATGTGGTTTTTTCTATAAATTAGTTTTTTAATAATTCTTCAAAATATTATATAGATTGTGTAATAGATGTTATACTTATTACACATGTGTAATAGATGTTAGGATTTACATAACATAAAAAATTTAATGTTAGGATTTTGTGTAATAGATGTTATAAAAATAAAATTTTGTGTAATAAAATAGATGTAATAAAAAATGTGTAATAGATGTCAGGATTTTGAGATTAAAAAAAATCAAAATCCCAAGATATAAAACTAAAATATAAAACTATTAATTAACTATTTTAATTTTAAGAATCAATAATTTTATATTTTAGTTATTTTTTATTATTAGTATATTATTTAAGATTTTTATTTTAAGCAAAACATTTAACAACTTTTACTTAAGTAAAGAAATATGTTATTTTTCTACTTCGAAACATATATTTTCTAAACAACTCAATAGAAGAATTAAATTAATTTTTTTTAGATTTTTAGAGTTTTATTTCACTTAATGCAAGATTTTATCTTAAATTTATGTGGTAATTATAATTTATTAAGTAATATTAGAATTTTTGCTTTAAAACCATGTTTATTTAAGCTAAATATTAAGAAGAATTTTATACTAATAAGGTGTTGAAATTTTCATAGATAAATATGAATTTATATATATATATATATATATATATATATATAGAGAGAGAGAGAGAGAGATAATAAATTGTCTATAAACAATTACAAAAATTTCACCAATTTATGAAAGAGTATCTTCATTGGCTCAAATTTGAGCAAAACTTATATTTGTAGACATTTTAGGTTATCAATTGTATATTGTAAGGTCTTAAATTTTATATACTTATCTAAAAAAAGATTCTTATAATTAGATCAATTTTCTATAGATGTTGAAGGTTTATCTATATTAATACAATCACTCTTGCTCATAATTTTTATAGTAATTCCAGCTTATCACTTAGTAGTGAAAGTCTTTTTAATAATTCACATCCATCTAAATCTGATATTTAGAGACATTTAAGGTTACCAAATGTATTTAAAATTTCCTTATTTTTATATAATTTTCTAAATTAAGCTCTTTTAAATTAGATAAATAGCCTCTAGATATTAGAAGTTCATCTATTTCAATGCAACCACTCATTTTCATAGTTTTTAGTAATTCCAAATCATTATATACAGTTAGTGTCACGGACATACATATAATTACCTATATGAATAGATAAAAGTATGTAAAAGTAGGTTAATTGTGTAATATCTTCTAAAGAAGCTTCTTAGAAGCTTCATAGACGCTGCTTTGACTTTATAGGAGTCTATAGTTGACTTTTAGGTTAGAAACTTGGTCAACAAGTTAGCCATGTGCTACGCATGTTGGAAGCTTAAAGAACAAGCTAACTACGTGGTCCGTCCATAGAAAACTTGCCTTGCAAGCAAAGGCATGTGGCCTAGAAAGTCAACATATATTGGAGGTCTTATAGAACATCGCCACGTGGCTTCTAGTTAGATAGTATATATAGAGGCAAGAGTGAAGCCCTCTTCACTCTTGTCAACTCCTTTCTTGCTTCTAGTCTAGTTTCAAGGGTCTCTAGTTTTCTTGTATTTTGGCAATAGCCATTCCAGTTTCTTTCTTAATATACATATTTCTATTTTGTCCTATTTCTTTTTGAGAAAAGTCTCACTTACTCTTTAGCTTTCATCGAGTTCTTGTCCCTGACAGATTGACAAGAGTACACTTATAATATCAGAGCTTTGTCTTTTCTTGATTAAGAGTGGATTACCCCTTTTTCTTGATAAGACATAAGCGCATTAGAAGTTGCGGATTACCCTCTTTTAAACTGATATTGTTCTTAGTATTTTCTTTGTTATCAATTCCTCTCTTCTATTTGTTTTGAGCGTTGTTAGACATCTTCTCTTTTCTAAGTGCTACTATGGCAGAGCTTGTTGAAATGAAGAGTGCAATGGCACAGATGCAAGAACAATTGAGGGAGTTAATGCTTGCGATGCATCAACTCAATTTACCACCACAAGGAGCAACAAGAATGGTAGGAAGTGAAGATATAGAGATGATTGGGGCTGCTTCAACATCTGCACCAAACCATGTCCCTTCTCCCAGAATGGAACACCCTTCGAGTGTTAGAGAACCGAGAGTTGCCTTGCCCGAGAAGTTTGATGGTACCAGATCCAAGTTTCGAGGATTCATCAATCAGGTCCAACTAGTGATTGAACTTCAACCCCAGAGCTATCCAACTCCAGGGTCACAAGTAAGATTCATTGATACACTTCTTTCAGGTTCAGCATTGTCATGGTTTTCATCTTTTCTTGAACGACGAGATCCAATATTGGATAATCTGGAGGCTTTTTTGGTGGAGTTTCGATCCATGTTTGGAGAACATGATGCAATTCGTGTTGCAACCAACAAGATCCGTATTTTGCGACAAGGCAATCGATCAGTAACATTATATGCTTTGCAATTTCGACAACTTGCAACTGATATCAAGTGGGATGATGCCGCACTTGTGAGTCAATTTCTCTACGGATTACAATATGAGGTAAAGAAATTGATGCTTAATTTACCTGATCCTCAAACATTAAGTCAAGCAATTGACTTTGCTGTGAAGTGCGACAATCGACTTTTTGAATTTCGATCCGAGAGTCGCACAAGTGGGCCTCAACGTTACTACAATTCAATGGCAACACCGACGTGTCCTCAACACATACCTTCGGAAGTAGAGGATATGCAAATTGATGCGGTACGTTTCAAACCTCTTACTGAGCAAGAAAAGTCTCGTCGTCGACAAGAAGGATTGTGCTTATATTGTGGAGAACCTAAGCACACTGCTCAACATTGTCCAAAGAAGCGACGTAACTACAAAATGAGGAGTACGGCTGTCAAAGAAGACAGTATGTCGGAAAACGAGTACGTCCAGCTACAATAGGGACCGTGCGGCTGGAATCTTGTACAACTTCTAATAAAGGTCCTATCCTCTCCTCAAAACCATCTCCTTGTTTTATAATAGATGTGCGTTTAGGACCTAATAATTACAAAGCCTCTGCCTTGGTAGATTCAGGAGCCTCATCTTGTTTTTTAGATGAAGAATTTGCTAGATGTCATAGAATATCATTAATACAAAAAACTAAACCTGTACACGTAGAAGTCATAGATGGTCGTCCGTTGTCTTCTGGAGATGTAACTCACGAAACACTTCCTGTAGATGTAGTAATAAATGGTCATAGTAGTTGTGTAATTTTTAATATAATTAGATCTCCCTCTAATCCAGTAATTTTAGGCTTATCATGGTTAGAAAAGTATAATCCTTGAATAGATTGGATTTCTCGTAAACTTGATTTTCCTCAGAGCATTAGTAACAGATCTATTAACCAAGTAAAAAACCATGAGTCTAGTATAGTAAAACTCACACCTATAGGTGCAAAAGCATTTATACATGCAGCAAAAGAAGGATCAACTTTTGCTATTTATGCTGCACCTATTTCTGAAAGCGTAAAGACTTCAAGTGGCATTCCAAGTCAATATCAGGATTATCAAGACGTTTTTGAGAAAAAGAATGCAGATATTCTTCCTAAGCATCGCCCATACGATTGTTCAATCGATCTCAAGGAAGGAACTCAGCCACCATTTGGACCAATTTACAGTTTATCGCAAGATGAGTTGGCTGAACTCAAGACATATATTGACGAGAATTTAGCGAAGAATTTCATACGCCATTCAAAATCTCCAGCAGGAGCTCCAATTTTATTCGTAAAGAAAAAAGATGGATCTTTACGAATGTGTATTGACTATCGAGGACTCAACAAGATCATAATCAAGAACAGGTATCCATTACCTTTGATATCAGGACTCCTTGACCAGTTAAATCAAGCTAAGATCTATACAAAAATAGATCTAAGAGGAGCATATAATCTAGTACGGATCAAAGAAGGAGATGAATGGAAGACTACGTTTCGAACCAGGTACGGGCATTTTGAATATAATGTCATGCCTTTTGGACTCACGAATGCACCAGCTGCTTTTCAACATCTCATGAATGATGTATTTCGTGAATTCTTAGACAATTTTGTCGTCTGCTACCTAGACGATATCCTGATTTATTCTAAGAATGTTGAAGAACATGAAATACATGTTCGTCAAGTATTACAAAAACTCAGAGATGCAGGATTGTACGCCAAGATAGAAAAGTGTGTATTTCACACTACTCAAGTTGACTTTTTAGGATACATCATTTCAAATGATGGTCTTATGATGGATTCTAAGAAAGTCCAAACAATCATGGATTGGAAGATTCCAAAGACTGTGAGAGATGTCCAATGTTTCTTGGGATTTGCCAATTACTATCGGATCTTCATCAAAGACTTCTCACGAGTTGCAGCTCCACTTACACGCTTGACTAGTAAAGATAAATTCCAATGGAATCAAGAAGCGGAAGCAGCATTTGAAGCCTTGAAGACATCGTTTGTCTCTGCACCAGTCTTATATCGTGTTGATTTTTCCAAGGCATTTTTTATGGAAACAGACGCATCGGATTTTGCCTTGGGTGCAGTTTTATCACAAATGGGAACAGATGACAAACTTCATCCGATAGCTTTTCATTCAAGAAAATTCTCAACAGCCGAGATCAATTATGAGATCCACGATAAAGAACTTCTTGCAATCGTGGATTCCTTTCAAGAATGGCGTCATTATCTAGAAGGTACTTCTAGTCCAGTCACTGTGTATACAGATCACAAGAACCTCGAGTATTTCATGTCAGCACGCGTGTTGAATCGTCGTCAAGCTCGTTGGAGTATGTCTTTGTCAAGATTCGACTTCATTATCACTTATCGGCCAGGAAAATAACAAGGTTTGTCCGATGCCCTGTCTAGACGTTCTTATTTTGCACCAAAAGAAGGAGATGCAGCTTTTGAGCAACAAAGAACGGTCCTCTTGAAATCGGAGCAATTTCATCTCCGAGCAGTGAAATCAACATTGACTGTTGATTCAACTTTTCTCAAGCAAATCCAGTCCAGTATGTCCTCAGACCCTCTTGTTCATGATATCGAGAATAATTCTTCCAAGTCTCATGATCCTTCTAAGTTCGAGTTCAAGAATAATCTATTATATTTTGAAGGAAGCCTATATGTTCCAGAAGGAAAAGCACGTTTGCGTGTTCTTCAAGCACGTCATGACTTTCCAGCAGCAGGGTACTTTGGATATAATAAGACTCTGGAACTCATATCAAGAGATTTTTGGTGGCCACAAATGTGGAAGTCAGTCAAAGACTTTGTACAATCATGTGATATTTGTTCAAGATCAAAAATTCCTCGACATCGACCTTACGGACTTCTTCAGCCATTACCTATACCAGAACAACCATGGTCTTCTGTTTCTATGGATTTCATCACAGATCTTCCAAACTCAAGATCTTATGATTCTATATTTGTGATAGTAGATCGTTTCACCAAGATGGCACATTTTATGCCATGTACAAAATCTATCACAGGTGAAGAAACAGCTAAGCTTTTCATTGATAATATCTATCGCTATCATGGATTACCTAAAGATATCATATCGGATAGGGGAACTCAATTTGTGTCGAGATTCAGGAGGACTCTTTTCAAGATTTTAAAAGTGGACATAAAGCTATCTTCAGCTTTCCATCCTCAAACTGATGGACAAACAGAGCGCGTAAACCAAGTCTTGGAACAGTATTTAAGGTGTACCATCAACTACCAACAAGATGATTGGACAAACCTTCTGCCATTGGCAGAGTTTGCTTATAATAATACGGTACATTCCTCCACGCAACAAACACCTTTCTTTGCCAATTATGGCTATCATCCACGACTTGATACTTTTGATTTTTCAAAAGTTGATAATCCTGCAGCAGAAGATATGGCAAATCGGTTGTCAGAGTTACATGGAATAATGAAGGTGCAGTTGAAGAAAGCTCAAGAACGACAAAAGATAAATGCAGATGTATATCGTAAAGAGCAACCACAACTCAACGTGGGTGATAAGGTATGGCTACTTCGTCGCAATATCAAGACCACTCGACCTTGTGACAAATTGGACTATCGTAGGCTTGGCCCCTTTTCTGTTTCTGAACAGATCAACCCAGTTGCAAATCGGTTGCATCTACCGGAGTCAATGAAGATCCATCTTGTATTCCACGTGTCTCTTCTTGAACCATATAAGACAGTGGATATACAAGGAAGAAGACAAATGCAACCGCCTTCTATAGAAGTAGATAATAATGAAGAATTTGAGGTGGAAGAGATATTAGACTCAAGGCGGCGCCGAAATAAGCTGGAATATCTTGTTCATTGGTGCGGATATGATATTAGTGAGCGCACATGGGAGCCATCCAGGAATCTAGCAAATGCATCAGCTAAAGTCAAAGTTTTTCATCAACGACATCCATCAAAACCAAGATGAAAACCTCTCTTATAAAAGAGACAAGATTGAGGCAAGATAACATTCAATTTCCTATCCTTGTTTGTAACTTCTTTGCATTTTGTGACGCTAATTAGATGGAGAGCCAACAACCAGCGGATTCAACTCAAGAACCTTCGTTTGCTGACTTACCGGATGAGACATTGCGATTGTCACAACCTTCAAGACGACGCAACCGAAATGAAGACCTTCAAGAACGACATGTTCTTCCTCGAATAGATGGTGAGATACAACGCGTTTGGTATCACGATCTTGGAAGAGATTCTCGATGTTTGGTGATATTATTGGAGATAGGAACGACTCCTGATGGTGTTTCAAATGTATTATTTGAAGGAAGTTATGAAGGCCTCAACAGTGATCAAATAACAAGGTGGTCTTCTCGCCCTGGAATGGGACACTATCGATGGCTAAGAGGACCCATCGACTATCTTCGAAGAGAACAAAGATCAGAGTATGTAGCAAATACAATTTGCCGCATATTAGATTTTCTCAATATATAATCACCGCTCCTCGTGGAACTCGTCCCTAGAAGGGGGGGTAATGTCACGGACATACATATAATTACCTATATGAATAGATAAAAGTATGTAAAAGTAGGTTAATTGTGTAATATCTTCTAGAGAAGCTTCTTAGAAGCTTCATAGACGCTGCTTTGACTTTATAGGAGTCTATAGTTGACTTTTAGGTTAGAAACTTGGTCAACAAGTTAGCCATGTGCCACACATGTTGGAAGCTTAAAGAACAAGCTAACTACGTGGTCCGTCCATAGAAAACTTGCCTTGCAAGCAAAGGCATGTGGCCTAGAAAGTCAACATATATTGGAGGTCTTATAGAACATCGCCACGTGGCTTCTAGTTAGATAGTATATATAGAGGCAAGAGTGAAGCCCTCTTCACTCTTGTCAACTCCTTTCTTGCTTCTAGTCTAGTTTCAAGGGTCTCTAGTTTTCTTGTATTTTGGCAATAGCCATTCCAGTTTCTTTCTTAATATACATATTTCTATTTTGTCCTATTTCTTTTTGAGAAAAGTCTCACTTACTCTTTAGCTTTCATCGAGTTCTTGTCCCTGACAGTTAGTTCTTCAATTTTTTTATACTTATCCAAATTAAGCTCCTTCAAATTGGATAAATCGCCCATAGATGTTGGAAGTTCATTGAATTTAATGCAATTACTTATTTTTATATTTTGTAGTAATTTTAATTTTTTAATTGATGGTAGAAGTCTTTCTAATGATTGACATCAATTTAGTAATGCAAATGAGAAACATTTAAAGTTATCAATTGTATTTAGCAAGGTCTTTAATTTTTCACACCAATGCAAATTTATTTCTTTTAAATGCAATAAATTGTTCTTAAATATTGGAAGATTATCTATTTTAAAGCATTCAATCATATTCATATTTTGTAATAATTTTAATTCAAAAATTAATGGTAAAACTCTCTCCAATGATTTATATCTATTTAATGATAAGGATTAAAGCCATTTGAAATTATCAATTATATTTAGAAAGGTATTTAATTTTTTATACTTATCCAAACTAAGCTCTTTTCAATTGGATAAAATTTCCATTGATGTTAAAAGTTCATTTATTTAAACGCAATCATTCATATTCATATTTTGCAATGATTTCAATTTTTTAATTGATGGTAGAAGTCCTTCTAATGATTCACATTTCTTTAATGATAAAAATTAAATATATTTAATATTATAATTTTTTTTGATAAGGTCTTTAATTTTACATACATATCCAAATTAATTTTCTTAAATTGGATATATTATCCATAGATATTAGAAGATTTTTCAAATCCATGTAATAATTTATTTCTAATTCTCATAATTTTGTACACAATTTTAATTTTTTTATATTCAAATTTATAATTATGGCTTTATAAAGAAAAATCTAAGTCAACTCATTAATATTCAACTCAATATAGTAGTCTACAACTTCTAAATCACTCCATCTTAGATCCATCAATCTTAATTTTTCAAAACATTTTTTTTTTTAATTTTAATTTTTTTAGTTGACTTTTATCTTAATCAACTTTTCATTGTTTAACACCAAATATTTGCAAACTAGATATTTTGATATAGGAAATATATATATATATTTTTCTTGTGAATTTCTTTTGAATTATATTTTATAAAATATTATATAATTACTTCAAGACTTAAATGCAATGTTCCACATGCTTTAATAATGGTCTTTGCTTAATCATCAAGTTGCATATATTCCTTATTGATAACCCCTTTAAAAGAAAAAATAAAAATGATTATCATAGTTTCAAACTTATTTAATAGTTCTACATCATATATACCATCACTAAATTCATGTAATATATTTTGCTGTGGAGTGGTCAAAATTACCTTAATATTCTTATGAGCATCTTAAAAATTTTTTACTTGCAACTATTTCAAAAATAATTTAACATCCACATTATCAACTTTTAATAATAATTATTTTTTTATTTTTATTATTATTATTATTTTAATATAATCTTTGATATTCTTCAATTTATTATAATTTTTTTCCTTTCCATTCCAATCTTTATCACATAAATCCTTAAATATTTTTCTTAGACATACTTTGACACTACAAGATTTTATATCTTTTATTTTTTTTAATTAATTGATTAGCTTATTTTTAATTTGATAGTTTATATGATTGTATAAATATTTGCTTAATGTTGACTTTCCTATATCTCTCATTCTAAATAAGCCAAAAATAGAATGTTCTTCCATTTTTTTTCAAAATTCTTATGAATTGCCTTCCACTTGTACCAAAGAACTTAAAAGCTTTAAAAGACATGAATACCTTTTATTGAAATCTTTAAAAATTTTGTTAGTAAGATTGATCAAGCAAAAATAAATAATACAAGTATTTTTTCTTGAATTGGATACTTCAAGCTGATTGATAGGAGCAAGCATAAACTTGTATCTATTTTAAGCTGAAGCTTCTTCAAAAATCTTATTATCTAAATTTTTCTACAACAACATCCATACAATAAATAAAAATAAGATTGATGTGAAAGAATTTATTGCAATATACCTTAAAGACAATCAAATCTATATTTGAATAAAAATGCATATTACAAACTTCAAAAATATTGTAAATAACTTTAACCACTAACTTCATAACTTACATGTGAAGTAATAAAATGATGTGGCACTAAATACTTACATGTGATAATTTAGTATTATATATCTCTCCAATAGCAAAATATTTCTATTTATTGAGGTACTTATGTCTTTCAATGCATTGAAAAATTTAAATTAGGCAACCAGTTCTACATCTTATGTCTTCTAATTTTACTATCATCTTTTCTATTTTAAAAATACATACAATATAATTAGAAAAAAATGACTCATCATAAATTTTAGAGTAGTACAATGGCAACCAAACAAAATAAGATATCTATGTTGATCTATATGGGCATGTTTAAGGCTTATATATGATTTTTTTTCATAACATGGATTTTATTAGTATAAATAATTATATAAATATTTTTTAATTTTTAACTTAATAACCTAAATTCCTATTCAATTTTATAAAAAAAATTATAATAAGAATAAATTATTGTGGTCTTTACTAAATTCTCCATAATTTTTAAATTTTATTATGTACATTAAAAATATTTTTTTATTATATTTTGAACTTCTATACCATCAAATACTTTTAATACCTATAAATAATTATTAAAAAATCTAAATTAATTTATAACTTGATAATCTAAAAAAACTAAGACTTCATAGTGATACTTATAAAAAAACCACCTACATAAATGGTTTGTATATTATTTTATTTACTTTAAAATAAATTATTTTAACTATAATATTTTTTATATATTTCTAAAATAATATATTTATACTACAAAACCTAAGTTCTAAGGATTAATACAAAAGATTACTATACTACTATTCTTTCAAAAATAATAATAAACTTTTTTTTAATGAATTTTAATTACTAAGTATTTAATCATAGGTGATATTAATTTGTAAATAATTATAATTTTAAATTTATTAAAATATTTAATAATTCAAAGCACTTAGGTATTGATATAGATTATTTCAACATCTATTCTTGAAATCAATGCCACATATAAATAAAAATAAAATATTATATAATATTTTTTCTTGAAATTTTTCTATTGATTCACTTTGCTGCATATAAAATATATTTTGTACTATTGTGTCTTAGGTTAAAGCCTAAATTTAATAATTTTTTAATCTAAGTAGCTTTCAATTTATAATTATTGAATTATTTTATTATAAAAAAATATAGCTAAGATAAAGAAAGTGATTTTAATAAATATTAAAATCTTATTATTTAAAAAAATAATTCAAAAATAATACAAATTTAGATTTTATGCTTAATTTTTTATTTTTTAAAAAGTTTTCTAATCTATGACTAATATATTCTTCTTCTATAGTCATTATTTGCATACTTAAAATTAAAATTTTCTTAATTTTTTTATTTTATAGCAACAATATGTTATATATATATATATATATATATATATATATATAATAATTACATATGTAACATATTGTTAAATATATATATATATATATATATATATATATATATAATTACTTATCATCATAGGAAAAGTAGAAGATTTAATTTTTTTTTAATTTTAAGATCTATTGAAGTTGTTTAGATTTCAAAAAATTGATAAAAAAAATTCAACTTGTATATCACATATTTTTTAATAAAAATAAAAATATTATAAAATTAATTAATTACTTTTAGACTTGTATAAATAATATATATATTTATTATTGAAAACATGAATCCCAAAGAAAGAAAATCCTCAACACACTCTTATGTCACTAAAGAGTATTAGAAAGTCACTCAAAAGGTGATATAATATTAAATTAGAATTGCTATTACCAAAAACAAAAAAAACAAAAAAGTCTTTAAACAAGACTAAGGACTAAAAAAGCATTGACAAGAATGAAGAAGGCTTCACTCTTGCCTCTATATATGCTCTTAATTAAGAGCTATGTGGTGATGTCCTATACGACCTCGAAAATGTATTGACTTTGTAAGATACGTATTTTGACTTGCAAGGCAAGTTTTCAATATGTGCGCTACATAGTTAACTTGTTCCACAAGCTATAAACATATGATTAATTTGTTGACCAAGTTTCTAACCTACCAATTAACTACAAATACATGTAAAGTCAACCAGCAACTATGAAGCTTTCTAAGAAGCTTTTCTAAAAGGTCTTATAAAATTAACCTATTTTTATTTATTTTTACTTATTCCTACCTAATCATATAGGTATTTACTAGAATACCTAAATGTGTCCATGACATTATCTCTCCTTCAAGGGATGAGTTCCATAAAGACCGATCTTCATATATTGAGGAAATCCAAGATGCGATAAATTATATTTGTCACTTACTCTGATTATTATTCTCTTTGAAGATGGTTGATAGGCCCTCTCAACTATTCATAGTGTCTTATACCATAGCAAAAAGATCACCTTATTATTTGGTCATTGTTGAGGCCTTCGTAACTTCCTTTAAATAAAACATTTGAAACATTGTCAGGATTTGTTCATACCTTTGATAAAATCACCAAATATTGGAAGTCTCTTTTAAGGTTGTGATATTAAACATATTGTATCTCACCATCTATTCGAGAAAAGACATGTTGTTCTTGAGGATCTTTATTTCAATTTTGTCATCTTGAAGATTGTGACAATCACAATGTCTCGTCTAATAAGTTTGCAAATGAAAGCTCTTGAGTTGAATCTGTTGGTTGCTGATTCTCCATCTCTTTAGCATCACAAATACACAAAAGCTACAAAAAAAAAAAATAGAAGGTAGAATGTTATCTTTGATCTTGTTTTTTTTATAAAAAAGATTTGTTATTTTTCAACTTAGTTTTGATGGATTTTGTGGATGAAAAGCTTCAACTTTCTTTGCTGTATTTGCAAGATTCTTTGATGGCTCCTATGTACATTTTTTAATATCATATCTATACCAATGAGTAAGATATTCCAACCTATTTCGGTGCCACCGTGGATCTAAGACTTTTCTTATCTCAAACTCTTGATTATTATCCACTTCTATAGTAGCATTTGACTTGTTTTTGAAATATTCACTATCTTATATGGCTCAAGAAGGGACATGTGAAATACATGGTGGATCTTCATAGACTCTGGTAGATGTAATTGATAAGCAACATAATTGATTTGTTCACAAATAGAAAAAGGTCTCATTCTAAGTTAGTCTAATTTATCACAAGGATGAGTAGTCTTGATATTGCAATGAAGTAATCATATCTTATCACCTACATTGAATTATGGTTTCTCTTTGTGATAGGCTTCCGTGTAGGTCTTTTATTATTCTTGAGCTTCTTTTAATTGTATCTTCATTGTTGCATATAACTCTGACAAATGATTTGCTAAATCTTTCGCTATAGGATTATCAAATTTTAAAAAGTCAAAAGTATCAAGTTGTGGATAATAATCATAATTAGAAAAGTAGATGTTTGTTGAATAGAAGAATGTACTGAATTATTCTATGCAAACTCGACCAATGGCACAAGAGTTGTTCAATCATCTTGATGATAGTTGATGATACACCTTGAATATTCTTCTAGAACTTGATTCACCTCTTTTGTTTGCCTATTAGTTTGAAGATGAAAAGCCAAAGAGAGCATTATATCCACTTTTAGAATATTAAATAAGATTTTCTAAAATCTTAATACAAAATGAGTCCCTCTATCAGATATGATATCCTTTGGCAGTCTATGATAGCAATAGATATTGTCAATAAAAAGCTTAGCTATTTCTTTACTTGAAATAGATTTTATACATGGTACAAAATATGCTATTTTGGTGAATCAATCTATAATTATAAATATAGAATCATATCTATGAGTCATTAAATTGATTCATTTATTATTTTAGGATAAAAATATATATTTAGAATATTTTAAATCATAATTTATAGTAAGTAGTGTAGAAATCTTTAGAAAAATAGAAAATTAGAATTTTAGTGGTAGAAACAAAGTCTTAATAAGTCTTGGAGGTAATTATCTAAGTTAGTTTAGTATTTTTATTCATTATTGAATAATAAAAATTATTTATTAAGACCAATATTTATATTAGTCTTCTATCTATATGTATTACTTATAAAAAATATAAATATTAGTAGTTAGAAGAAGCATGAGAAAGAACCTCATGTCATTTTAGTTATTGGTATAAAAAAAAAAAAAAAAAAAAAGATATTTATAATAGATTTAAATTGATTTTTATTATTATCAAAAATCACCAAGATAGGAAAATATAGCCTTACATGGATATTAGAATTATAAAAAAATTATAGGATTTTTCAGAATTTATTTAGAACTTATTTATATATTTTTAGAAATTTTTAGAACTATGTTTAAGATCTTGGTAAAAATAAGTTTTACCACTTCGGAAGCCATTATGAAAAAAGGGAGTAAGTTTTGAAGGCCATATCAAGTTCCTAAGCTAATTGGATGTTTTTAAACACCATGGAGAAGTCAAAAATATAAAAAAATAAATTTTACTAGTAAAAAATAGGTAGACCAACAGCTAGTCTAGTGTCACGGACACAGAAATATAGACTCGAGATCTAATAAGAAGTTCAAGTACTAGATTAATCAGATGAATACAAGAACAACACCAGAGAGGTGAGCTAGAGCTCCAAGAGATGTGTTGTCGAGACTGAAGAACTCTTCAGCCTCGATTCCAATATATACTCCTATTTAGGAAGCTTCTCAAGCAACTTCTACCAACTAGGAAGCTTCTAAAAGATTCCAGAGACTTGCTTCTAGAAGGTTCTAGAAACTTATCTCTAGAAGGTTCTAAGGATTATGTCCCTAACATCTTCTACTAACTAAGAAGCTTCTAGAAGGTTCCAGAGACTTGCTTCTAGAAGGTTTTAGAAACTTGTCTCTAGAAGGTTCTAAGAATTATGTTCCTAACATCACCCCCTCCTTTAGCTTCGAGGTCTCTGAGAAGCAATGTTGTTGTTAATTAGTATCAATGCAAGAAAATAAAGATCTGTCATATAACGTCTGCTATGAACTCCAACTGTTGTTCACGAGGCAAGTGGTTCATCGGCCCTTGAAGCCAATGGTAGTAGCCCACTCCTTCAACTTCTGACCAAGCATGAACTTCCGTATCCTCATTGTAAAATTATCCTGTAAACACGCCTTCTGGCTGACCATCATAAGCACGCTCAGACTGAAATACAATCACCAGTGATCGGTTACTCGGTATCCTCCATCGTCGTCGTGGTGTAGGCGGTTCTTCATCTCGGGGTCACCTTTGTGAGCTAGTCGGTTGAGATAATCTGACTGGCATAGTATCTATCTCTTGGCTATCCATATCAAAAGACCAAACTATGGCTACTGAAAAAATTCTATTTTATCTTAGAAAAAATAATTACATCAACTACGAATTTTGGTGGTGCTCTCCTCCTTTCTTATATTCTTGGATGAGCAAGCTTCATAAGGAAGCTATAGTTGAACCGACTTAGGTTTATAAGGATGTTGTTGATGAAACTCCTGTACCTTTTACAGCGCATTGGCGAGATTTTTAGCTGGCTCCAACATCCGCTCATTAATGTAGTAGCCGCACCAATGAACAAGATACTCCAACTTGTCCCACCTTTGCCGTGAATCCACCACCTTTTCAACCTCGTATTCCTCGTGGTTCTCGATCTTAATACTAGGTGGCGGACATTGCACTCTTCTAGGAAAAGACAACTCTCGATAAGGCTCCAACAGAGAAACATGAAAGACTGGATGTACCTTCATAGAAGCCGGTAATTCCAAACGGTACGCCACTGGATTGATTTACTTCTGGATGATAAATGGTCCCAATCTTCGATAGTCCAACTTATCACATGGTCGCTTGGTCTTGATATTCCATCGAAGAAACCATGCTTTATCTCCAATTTTGAAAGTATGTGCTTGATTTCAAAATCTATCTACAGATGCCTTGTAGGATTCTTGAGCGGATTGTAATTGAAGCTTCAATGTATTTTGAAGCTTCAATGTATTTTGAAGCTCTGATAGTTGTTTCGTAAATCCTTCAGCTGCTCGATTGTTATTTGTTGACGGACTCAATAAATCAAGCTTCAGATGATACCTATAGTTAGAAAAGAATGGTGTGTATTGAGTCGATGCATGGAAGGTGTTGTTATATGCAAACTCGGCTAGCGACAGATATGTGGTCCAATCGTCTTGCTAATAGTTGATGCTGCATCGTAAGTATTGTTCCAAGACTTGGTTCATCCGTTCCGTTTGGTCGTTAGTTTGAAGATGAAAAGTCGAAGAAAGCTTGATATCCACCTTCAGTATCTCAAAGAGAGATCTCCAAAACTTTGATACGAACTGGGTTCCTCGATCTGATACGAAATCATCTGGTAGTCCATGATATCGATACACATTATCAAGAAAGAGCGTTGCTGTGACTTCATTGGATGATGTCTTCTTGCAAGGGACAAAGTGTGCCATCTTTGTAAGCCGATCTACTACGACAAAGATGCTGTCAAATGAGTTCGATGATGGCAAGTCCATGATGAAGTCCATGGAAATTGAAGACCATGGTCGATGTGGAATCGGCAATGGTTGTAGGAGTCCATAAGGGCGATACCAAGGATTCTTGGATCTTCAACAAATGTCGTAAGAGAGGACAAAATCTTTCACATCCTTCTATATTTGGGGCCACCAAAAATCTTGAGAAATAAGCTCCAAGGTCTTGTTGAATCCAAAATGTCTCGTAGTTCGAAAGTCGTGACGAGATTGAAGAACTCAGAGTCGTGCTGGTTCTTTTGGGATATATAACTGCTCCTCAAAGTATAAAAGATCTCCTTCCATTTTGAACTTGTCGTCATTGGCATGTTACTTAATATCAATGGCTACTGAATCTTCAATGGTCACGGCACGTACCTAATTCAGGAAGTCAGCATCAATTGGCATAATAGTAGCGCAAAGCTAAAATTGCTCTGGCTTCAACAATGTCATACATTGTTGATCAAACTCTAGCCTTTGGTATAGGATACGATCTCCTTGATAAGGCATCAGATAGTCCTTGCTACTTTCCAGGTCGATAAGTGATAACAAAATCGAACCTAGATAGCAACATACTCCACTGAGCTTAACGTCGATTTAAAACTCGAGCCGACATGAAATACTCCAAATTCTTGTGATCTGTGTATACGGTCACTGGATGTGCAGTTCCTTTAAGAAAATGATGCCTTTCTTGGAAAGAATCCACTATAGCAAGAAGTTCCTTATCGTGGATCTCATAATTGATTTCAGCAGCAGAGAACTTTCAAGAATAGAATGCAACCGGATGGAGCTTCTTGTCTTCTCCCATTTCTGAAAGTACAGCTCTCAAAGCAAAATTCGAAGCAACAATTTTCTAAATAAAAAGCCTTTGTCAAGTTTGGATGTACCAAGATTGGAACCGTAGTAAATGCGGACTTCAGGTCTTGAAACGCCTTCTCCGCTAGAGGTCCCCATTCCAGCTTATCCTTGCATGTCAACCGAGTGAGAGGAGCAGCAACTTGAGAATAATTCTTGATGAAGATTCGATAGAAGTTGGCAAAACCAAGAAAGCATTGTACATCTCTAACCGTCTTCAAAACCTCCCAAGACACGATTGCTTCCACCTTCTTAGGGTCCATCTTCAAGCCCTCCATAGTCGCAACAAACCCTAGAAACTCCATCTCTATTTGGTAAAATAAATACTTCTCTAACTTGGCATATAGTCCTCGCTTGCGTAATTTCTCCAAGACCAAACGAACGTGCTTTTCATGCTCTTCCTCATTTTTGGAGAATATCAAAATATCATCCAAATAGATGATAACAAAATCGTCAAGGTGCTCTCGGAAAATATCATTCATCATATGTTGAAAGACCGCTGGAGCATTGGTAAGACCAAAGGACGTGACATTATACTCAAAATAGCCATACCTTGTACGGAACGCTGTCTTTCACTCATCTCCTTCCTTGATTCGTATGAGGTTGTAAGCTCTCCTTAAATCAATTTTTGTAAAGATCCTTGCATCTCTAAGTTGTCCTAAGAGACCAAAAATCAAAGGTAACGGATAACGATTCTTCTTTGTTACCTTGTTGAGGCCTCGATAGTCCACGCACATCTGCAATGAGCCATCTTTCTTCTTCACAAATAAGATGGATGCTCGAGCTGATGATTTTGAATGACGAATGAAGTTCTTGGCTAGATTCTCGTCGATGTACTTCCGCAACTCCGCCAACTCCGTCTACAATAGATTGTAGATTGGGCCAAAAGACGGTTGTGCTCCTTCCTACAAGTCTATGGCACAATCATATGGTCAGTGTTCCAGTAGCATGTCGACATTCTTCTTTTGAAACACATCTTTAAAATCTTTATATTGCTCCAATATACTTGCTGTCGAGATCTTCTCTCCGATAGTTGGAGCCGCATAAATGACAAACAGTGTGCCTTCCTTGGACAATCTTACAAACGCTCTTGCTCCAATGAATAAGGATTTCTCTATTTGGGGTTTTCTACTAGGCTTGCTCTTGGGTGGTTTTGTAGAAAAGGTCATCTTCCGCAACCTCCAATCTATAGATGGGTTATGCTTTTCCAACCAAGAAAGACCAAGAATAATAGGATTTGATGGGGTTCTAATAATATTGAAAATAATATGACTACTATGGCCCTTAAATGTCACCTCTATAGGTTTTGATTCATGGGTGATACTACGAGATAATAAAGGTTGCCCATCTATGACCTCAACGTGAACAGGTTTGGATTTTTGTACTAAAGGGATCTTATGGAACTTCGCAAATTCTTCATCTAAGAAACAAGAAGATGCTTCTAAATCTAATAATGCTAAGGTTCTCAATTTTTGAGGGCCAAAAAGCAAAGGGATTGTACAGCAAAGGGCAGGTTGAGCGGAAAGAAAAAAACTTGGTTGTTGCGATAATTCACTGTCCAGCCGCACGATTCCTATTGTGGCTGGGCATCTTCGTTTTCCTAAACAAACGTGCCCTTAATCTTGACAATACGTCGATTTTGCTTCTTGGGGCAGTTTCCAACTTTGTGGCCTTCTTCACCATAATACAAGCATAGACCTTCCTCCATACGTCACTTTTTTTCTTCTAGGATAAGGGATTTGACACGTATCGCATCAATTTGCATGTCTTCTACGTCTAAATATGAATTCACGCTGCTTGCCGACATAGTTGGGACGTGGCAAATCGTATGTTGTCTTGAACGTTGGTCTTGATGGCGTTGGAATAGGCGATTATCGCACTTCACAGCTTGGCTAATAGCTTCATTGAGCGTTTGTGGATCAGGAAGAGTTAACAGCAAATCCTTGACATCATCCTTTAAACCCCAATAGAATTGACTCATCAATGCTTCTTCATCCCAATTGATGTCACATGCTAATTACCTGAAGTCCGATGCATAGACTGATGTAGGGCGCATCCCTTGTCGTAGTGACCGGATCTTTATTGTAGCCCATCGAATCTTATTGTATTCACCAAATGCTTCCGCAAATGCCTCCAAAAAGGTTTCAAAGTTATTTAGTATGGACGATCGTTTCTCAAACAAAAGAGCAAACCATGATAGAGCTTGCCTTGTAAGTAAGGTTCCAACAAGCCCAACACGTGACTCCTCCGTTGGATAACGTTCGGGCTGTAAAATTGTTATCAACCTGATTTGATTGACGAATCCTCAAAATTTGAAACGAGTACCATCGAACTTGTCCAGAAGGCTAACTCGGAGCTCCTTATGTTCTAAAATCAGTGGTGCTTGTCGAACCTAAGGCAAAGTTGCTTCTCGAAGTGCAGAAGTTTGAGGCTCGTGCAACCTAGATTGTGCCATCCCAGATGCTCCATTATTATGAAGCCTTGCCACGACTCCTTCAATCTCTGCAGTATTTTGCGATAATGTTGTCGTGTTGTAATACGAGTATACCGTGAAAATATAAAGAAAGGGGACTTTTATTAATGTTCAGTTACCTCGAATATTGGGAGCAACGACCAACTCCAGTGCAAATACTGAGTGGCCAGGTTCAGTCACCCCATTACAATCAGCCGGGGCATACTGAAATGCTCCATTCGATTCCAATAACGGGAGTGAGCAGGAAGAGAAAGGACCAATTCACACGACGGGTGAACTTGGTTTGAAGAGCCAATTGGATCCAATTTCAAGAACCCAATCCGGGTCCTCTTACCCAATATGAGACCTGCATTGGTCAGGCAACCCAATGCAGTCTAGTTACGGGAACATCCAGGTTACTACGGACATCTTACCCAATATGAGACCTGCATTGGTCGGGCAACCCAATGCAGTCTAATTACGGGAACATCCAGGTTGCTATGGGCATCTTACCCAATATGAGACCTGCATTGGTCGGGCAACCCAATGCAGTCTAGTTACGGAAAAATCTAGGTCTTATTACGGGCCTCAGCCAATCTGACGCGAAGGACCAATTTGATCCAATTACGGGAACATCTAGGTTGCTACGGGCATCTTACCCAATATGAGACCAGCATTGGTCGGGCAACCCAATGCAGTCTAGTTACGGGAAAATCCAGATCTTACTACGGGCCTCAACCAGTCTGACGCAAATGACCAATTTGACCCAATTACACAAACATCCAGGTTACTACGGGCATCTTACCCAATATGAGACCTGAATTGGTCGGGCGACTCAATGTGGACCCGAGTACGGGATTTCGATTCTGTTTCAGGCTGTCCTATTCTCTGTGCCGTTTCAGGGAACGTTGTTTTTGGTAAATGGATTTCTTAAAGGTAAAAATGGAGGAGAAAGCTCTGACGGCGGGAGCCAATTTTGGATCTAAGCTCTGACGATGGGAGCCAATTCCGGATCCAAGACGAAAGATTGAAGAAATTCAGAGTATAAGGTTAGGAGGAGAATAAGTTTTAGGGGTTTTTTTTTTTTTTTTTTTTTTCAGATCAAGGGAGGGGGTTTTTTTTGGATCGAAGAGCTAGCTTCAAGCTTTTTTTTTTCAAGGTTACTAGTTCGGTTTCATTGGAGATTTTTGAAGATCAAGGGGGTTGGAGAGGAGCTTCATGCTTCGAGTCGGGGAAGAAAAGACGGAGGATTGGATTTTTCTTCTTCATAGAGTTTTGGGAAGACTGAGGCAATCATTGCTGAAGTCAGTGTTGTAATGGTGAATCGGGATTTTTTAATGAAGTGGGTTTGATTACTCTTGACTGTTTTGTGAAATTGAGTTACGTCTGTGATTGAAGAATTAAAAGGGTGTCTATAGGATTGAGTATGCAGAGTGAATGAAATTTATTGGGTTAATCTAACAAGATAGTCAGTGGATACAAGATCATAAGTACAAAGCGGTATCGGAGATTAGCAGAGTGGATTGTTTGGGGTTCTCTGTAACGTCTAGAGACCTATCGGCTGGGACAAAAAGGACTTTGACAAGCAGTCGAAGGGCATCCGTATAGATTTGCGATGTATTCTTGCAGTCGTTTATATTCCAGCAGTCAAAAACTGATAGACTGCTTGACTATTGGCGAATCTCCATACTACCTTCTACAGCCAGACGCCCGGCACGTTCTCGAGCAGGATAGCACATAATACGACAAAAGTGGTGAATCCGACGTGAAAGCTTGAGGTAGAAGGTATTGGATTTTGGTTGATTTTATCTTTATTTTATGGAAAACAAAAATAAAAATTTTGAAGGATTTTTGGGAGGAGTTTCTGGTGATGATTCTTCTAAAGGACAAGGTATGCACATGGATCCGTCTATTGCTAGTATGTTTCAAGCCTTCTCATTATCAATGCAGCAACAGCAAAGCAATGATCGAAAAGAAGCTTTGGCAACCAAAGCATTGCAAGCAGTGGTCAATAAAATTGATCAATTTGATGGAAGGCATATTTCAAGGTATTTAAGATGTTATGTCCGTGAAATGGAATTAAATCGGGTTTCTGAGAAGAAAATGGTTGAACTATTTGGACTTGCCATGATACCGGAGATAAGAGACCACATTACATCGATTACGGATCATTATGGGAATTCATGGGAGGTTTTTTTACATGCATTGAAAGACGAATATTTCTTGGAAGATGCTGATCGCGTTACTAAAAAGCTGTTTGTGGAATGGATTGAACGGCCCAATAAGAATTTGCAAGCAACAGAGCTACTAAGGGAATTTGAGAGGCAGTACTCTCAATTGTCGAAGGTAGAAAAATTGACATTGGAGCTGAACAAAGTTGATCTATTTCTTCAAGTTGCTGATAGAGAATTGCAAGAGAAATTAGAACTCCTTCTTAAAGACAAAGAAGAAGATGAAGGATTGACAACGAGGTGGAAGAACGTTGAAGATGCGGTGGGGTTGCTTACATAAAAAGAAAGGAGGAAGGATAGGAGCAATATTCAGAAAACAGTACAAGCACCCAAAGCTCCAGTACGTACAACACCACCAACAATGCCTACAGTTCAACCTTTGACATGCTTATCAAAGAAAGCAGATATAGGGATGGAAGAAATTATACGAGGAATGCGAGATCTTCAAATCAAATTGGCAAGACTTGAAGAGAATACTTCTATAAATAATTCGAAGAATGTTTCAAAACAAGGATATGTACAAAGATGCATTTGATGTGATGATGCTTCACACACTAGAAAAGATTGCAATGAATTTAATAATATGATACGGCAGGGAATTATTTGCTGGAAAGATGGAAAGATAGCATTGAAAAATAGAGAGGATCTTCTTCAAACCAATTTTGGCAAGGAAGGAATGAGAGCATTGGTTCAAGATTACCTAAAAGAGCATGAAACAGCAGCACGAGAAAGTGCAAGTTATGGTGCTAGAGTAGATGATGAAATTAGTGGAAGTAGAGAAACTAGTGAGTTTTGGACTTCTGCCGTTTCTACAATGCAAGAAGGGAAATTACCTCGAGAAGCGTTATTGAGAACTGCAGCTACAATACGAGGTAGAACAGGTTGGGAGGATCCTGTTGAGTCTCTTTCAGTTCATGCATATATTGCTAAGAGCCAACATGAAGCTTTGATGGAAGAAAAGAGACGAGAAAATTTTGATGATACTAGAGAAGGAAATTCTTCTAAAAGGCAAACTCAAGGAGACAAGGCTCGGGAGGCAGCTTCACAAGAATTGCCTCTAAAGGATACCTCAGTATCACTGAGAGAAAAAACGAAGGAGACAAAAGATAAGGGCAAATCAATTGCTTATAAGCTACTTTCTGACATTGAAGTGGCAACAAATTTGAAAGGGGTGTTGGAAGAACGTATATTAAATGCTAAGGTGGAATTCACATTGAAAGAAGTCTTGGAAATTGCAAAGAAGGAGTTTCATGATGTTATCATTGACAGCGTTAAGCGAAAGAGGCAATTAATGGGCGAAACTGGAATGAGTCATGCTATTGATGCAAGAATATATAGAGATGAAGAAGAGGTTGATATTGGTTACAAGCAACCAACAAATGAAAAGAATGGGTATAATCAACGAGTACGTTTCGAAGATTCTAGTGACAAGGAAATGGAAACTTTGAGCCATTATACTCGGAAACATTGGGCAAGGGTAACTACTGAGGTATTGGTGAAAGTAGGAGATATAGAAGAACCAATAGTTGCTTTAGTCGACCACGGTTCTGAAATAAATCTCATGTCTAAAAATCTTTATAAGAAGCAAAAATGGCCAATTGATATGGAACATGGATGGGCAATTCGAGCAGCTAATAACACACGGGGCGAATTATATGGAGCTTGTCCAGATGTCAAAATTCGGATTGGGGATGTTGCGACGGAGCAACATTTCTTTGTTCAAGATACAACGTCTTATCCGTTGATTTTAGGACAACCTTATATTACGGCAACACGGATGGAAACAAAAGTACTTGACGATGGTTCTGCTTATGCAAGGGTACGGAGCGAAGATGGGAGGAAAGCTGTACAATTTCTAACAGTACCTCCTAACCATGAACAAAATCGAGATAGGTTGAGGGAGAAACCATTGCCAAAGATTGTTGAAGGATTTAAGGATTTTGGGGAGGTACCACTGTAAAGCGAGATTATGGAGGTACAAAGGAGGAGGTACTCTCGCGAGATGAAGGTGCCTTTGATGCGAGTTTTATTGGTATATTGGAGAATGAAAATATTATGTATAAGAAAGTTGATGATTTTAAAAGAAAAGAAAGAAAAAGATTATATGATATTGAAGGACAATTATGCAAGTTAGGTACATTACAAGATGATGAGAGGATTTTAGGTGTTTATGAAGAAAATGGACTGGAAGATTCATTGGAATTGATTACATCTATTGCGTTAGGGAATAATGATAAGATTGTTGAGATTCATTCAAGAGAGGTTTATACCATGCTTGAATCTTTTCAAGCACCGAAAGTCACTATAGAGACGAGATATAAAACGACAGATAAGAAGGTAAAGCCTGTTGCCGGACCATTACCAGAAGATTCTAAAGAACAAATGGGAGAAGCATCAAAAGAAGCAAGTTTAAGAGATCCAATGAGTATTGGACATCAGTTTACTAAAGAAACTTTTGAAGAATTGAAGATTGGTTCTGATGGTTCTTTATTGCTGGAGGAAATTACTTGCTTCAAAAAGATGTTGGCTAAACAAGGTAGATCGTTTGCTTTCGAATCTCATGAAATTGGGTGTGTGGATCCAAATATTATAACACCTATGGTTATCTTCACTGTACCACATGTACCTTGGAATCTAAGACCGATTCCAGTACCGAGGGCACATTTACCTAAATTGGTGGAACTATTAAAAGAAAAGATAAAGATGAAAATATTGGAACCTTCATTTGCGCCGTATTCTAGTCGATGGTTTACGGTACCTAAGAAGAATGGGTCACTATGGTTTATTCAAGATATGCAACCGGTAAATGCAGTAACTGCCAGGAATGCAGGAATTGGACCTATTGTGGATGAATTTACAGAGGCGTTTGCTGGAAGGGCGATCTATTCAATGGGTGACTTGTATTCAGGTTATGATCAATTTCAACTTGCCGAAGGAAGTAGAGATATGAAAAAAATGAGGACACCACTTGGATTGGTTAGAATGTGCACTCTTCCTCAAGGCGCGACCAACTTAGTTGCGCATATGATGAATGGGATGAATAAGGTATTGAAAGATTTTATTCCGGAAAAGACTATGCCTTTTCTGGATGATGTTCCTATAAAAGGGTGCAGAGAAGGAGACAAGGATGAAACTTTAGATACGAGGAGGTGTCGCAAATATGTTGTTGATCATATATAAGATTGTGAAAAGATTTTAACTCGGCTTGGAGAAGTTCATCTTACATTATCGGGTATGAAGTCTGTATTAGGAGTACGAGAGGTTGTAATTGTTGGACATTTATGTGGATCTTACGGAAGAAAACCAGATCCGACTAAAGTTGATGCAATTGGAAGGATGAAAGAGGATTGTGATTCTTTAACAGAGGTTCGCAGGTTTTTGGGTGCATGTATATTTTATCGAATCTGGATCCCTCATTTTGCTCACATAGCAGATCCATTATATGAACTATTACGTAAGGATTACCGATTTAAATGGGAAGAAAGGCATATTCAGGCAATGCAAAGATTAAAGAAATTATTGATGTCACCTCCAATATTGAGGAAGGTTGATTATAAGTGCAATAGACTAGTGATTCTTACTGTAGACGCTAGTCCAATTGCCATTGGATGGACTGTGGGTCAAGATGATTCAAATGGGAGTAGATTTGCAGTTCGATTTGGGGCTAAAGTTTTAAGTATTCGTCAGCGTGTATATTTGCAAGTCAAAAGAGAACTTTGGGGAGTCGTTTCAGCTATAAAAGCTGAAAAGGACTATTTGATTGAGGTAGTAGTAGTAATTGAAACAGATTGCTTGCCATTGCTTGAAATGATTATTAACTGTTCAACGCCAGATATTGCAATGTTGAGATGGATTGCTTATATTAAGTCACTAAATCCAGAATTTAAGCATATTACTGGGAAAGACAATTTAGTATCAGACATGCTATCTCGAGCAAGATATGAGAGGGAGGACGAAATGGTTGAAGACATTAATGACGTCGGATTGAAATTCTATTCAATATCAAATCTCAACAGAGAAGACAAGCTATTTCTTGAAGAATCTTATGAAGGAGAATTATTGGATATTGGTCATTACTTGAATACCTTGACTAAGCAGGGAAATTGGTCTACAAAAAAATTCAAACAAATAAGAAAAAAAGCATATGGATTTTTACTTTGAGATGGATTCTTATGGAAGAGACCGAAGAAAGGAATTGGGATGCCACGACGAGTGATAGGCAAAAAAGAAGAAAGACTAAAATTATTAAAGGAGTTTTATGATAGTTTATGGGCAGGGCATAGAGGAATCTGGGCTACTTTTGCTAAATTCAAGGAACGATATTGGTGGAAAAATATGTATCGAGATGTGCTCTCATTTGTAGAGTCATGTGAAATCTGTCAATCGTATTCTAATATCCGACATCGAGATGGTCTTCATCCTACGTATCCTCTGGCTATTCATTTTAAATGGGTTGTTGATTTGGTTATTATGTCGGTTGGGTTATGGTAGATGAGATATTTGGTTTTAGCTTTTGAAGATTTATCAAATCAAGTAGAAGGAAGAGCATTGAGGACAAAATCTACAGAGGGGATTTGTAGGTTTTTGCTTGAAGATGTCATTTGCCGCTACGGATGCGTAGGAAAAATCACTGCAGATCGTGGAGAATTAAATGCACAAGAAGCTCGTAAGTTCTTTGAAAGATGTAGAGTTAAACTATCACTGACTACTGCTTATAATCCAGAAGGGAATGCAAAAAGCGAATGCGGTCACCCACCGATTGTGAAAGCATTAGTTAAAGCTTGTAATGGGAAAGTTAAAGAGTGGCCACGGCTTTTGTCATTTGCATTATGGGCTGATCGAACAACACATAGTTCGGTGACAGGATATATGCCAATAGAGCTTATGACAGGTCAAAAACCAATTATGTCGATTGAAGAAAAGGTACTTACTTGGAGTATGCTACCATGGGAAGATGGATTGACAAGAGAAGAACTTCTGGCTATTAGGATTCGACAATTGGAGCAAAGAACGGAAGATGTGCAAATAGCATTGGAAAGGTTAAAAAGAGCAAGGTTACAAAACAAGGCGCGATTCGATAAGCAACATCAATTGAGACCAAAAGCAATCGAGGAAGGTGACTGGGTACTTGTTTATGACAATAGTCTGGATAATCAACATAGTACTTTGCAAAAATTTTCAAAACGTTGGTTTGGACCATATGTAGTAACAACTGTTCATGATAATGCGACTTACTCATTACGGGAGTTAGATGGTACAAAATTGAAAATACCAATTGCAGGGAAGCGAGTAAAAATATTTAAACGAAGACATGCGGAGATGAATATGGAAGACCTTAATGAAGGTATAGAGATTCCGCAGTAAGAGATTGAAAGTGATTTGGATAATGAAGGTGACGAAGACAAATTGGGCAAAGACGTAGAGGATATATTCTGAATCAAACAACAATTGGGTAAATTGGTGCATACCAGAGGATGCATAGGTTCAGAGGGGGTGAATGTCGTATTGTAACACGAGTATATCGTGAAAATATAAAGAAAGGGGACTTTTATTAATGTTCAGTTACCTCGAATATTGGAAGCAACGACCAACTCCAGTGCAAATACTGAGTAGCCAGGTTCAGTCACCCCGTTACAGTCAGCCGGGGCATACTGAAATGTTCCATTCGATTCCAATAATGGGAGTTAGCAGGAAGAGAAAGGACCAATTCACACGACGAATGAGCTTGGTTCGAAGAGCCAATTGGATCCAATTTCAAGAATTCAATCTGGATCCTCTTATCCAATATGAGACCTGCATTGGTCAGGCAACCCAATGCAGTCTAGTTACGGGAACATTCAGGTTACTACGGGCATCTTACCCAATATGAGACCTACATTGGTCGGGCAACCCAATGCAGTCTAATTACGGGAACATCCAGGTTGCTATGGGCATCTTACCCAATATGAGACCTGCATTGGTCGGGCAATCCAATGCAGTCTAGTTACGGGAAAATCTAGGTCTTACTACGGGCCTCAGCCAGTCTGACGCGAAGGACCAATTTGATCCAATTACGGGAACATCCAGGTTGCTACGGGCATCTTATCCAATATGAGACCAGCATTGGTCGGGCAACCCAATGCAGTCTAGTTACGGGAAAATCCAGGTCTTACTACGAGCCTCAGCCAGTCTGACGCAAAGGACGAATTTGACCCAATTACGCAAATATCCAGGTTACTATGGGCATCTTATCCAATATAAGACCTGAATTGGTCGGGCGACTCAATGTGGACCCGAGTACGGGGTTTCGATTCTGTTTCAGGCTGTCCTATTCTCTGTGCCGTTTCAGGGAACGTTGTTTTTGGTAAATGGATTTCTTAAAGGTAAAAATGGAGGAGGAAGCTCTGACGGCGGGAGCCAATTTTGGATCTAAGCTCTGATGATGGGAGCCAATTCCGGATCTTAGACGGAAGATTGAAGAAATTCAGAGGATAAGGTTAGGGGGAGAATAAGTTTTAGGGGGTTTTTTTTTTTCAGATCAGGGGGGGGGGTTTTTTTTTTTAGATCGCAGAGCTAGCTTCAAGCTTTTTTTTTTCAAGGTTACTAGTTCGATTTGATTGGAGGTTTTTGAAGATCAAGGAGATTGGAGAGGAGCTTCATGTTTCGACTCGGGGAAGAAAAGACGGAGAATTGGATTTTTCTTCTTCATAGAGTTTTGAAAAGACTGAGGCAATCGTTGCTGAAGTCAGTGTTGTAATGGTGAATCGGGATTTTTTTAATGAAGTGGATTTGATTACTCTTGACTGTTTTGTGAAATCGAGTTACGTCTGTGATTGAAGAATTAAAAGGGTGTCTATAGGATTGAATATGCGGAATGAATGAAATTTATTGGGTTAATCTAGCAAGACAGTCAGTGGATACAAGATCGTAAGTACAAAGCGGTATCGAAGATTAACGTAGCGAGGGCATTCATGATAGCATCCAACTTGGACTCCGAACTTTTTGTCATACTAATGTCTTGGCCTCCGGCCATTTTAAAAGAAGGACAAAAATGCCTCTACAAGGAGACAATATTGGTTTAGAGGAGGGTACTCCGCAACCTCTAAAATGCCTTAAGAGCTTCAAGGAAATGGGTAATCGACTCTTTCCTAGAAGAATAAGACTCCAATATTATAACAAAAGAAGTATCAGTTTAGAGGAGGATAATCCGCAACCTCTAAAATGCGAGTACACTTCCAAGCAGAGGGGTAATCTGCACTCTAACGAGGTAGAAACTAACTCTGATATCTGAGGTGAGTGCAGTCTCGACAAACTATCACAAACACAGAAATACAGACTCGAGATCTAACAAGAAGTTTAAGAAGAACTAGCAAGAACTAGATTAATCAGATGAATACAAGAACAACACCAGAGAGGTGAGCTAGAGCTCCAAGAGATGTGTTGTCAAGACTGAAGAACTCTTCAGCCTCGATTCCAATATATTCTCCTATTTAGGAAGCTTCTCAAGTAACTTCTACCAACTAGGAAGCTTCTAAAAGGTTCTAGAGACTTCCTTCTAGAAGGTTCTAAAGACTATGTCCCTAACATCTTCTATCAATTAAGAAGCTTCTAGAAGGTTCCAGAGACTTGCTTCTAGAAGGTTCTAGAAACTTATCTCTAGAAGGTTCTAAAGACTATGTCCCTTATATCTAGTCCTTATAGGAAGAAAGGTGTACAAGTCCCATATGGGTTGTAGCACCTTGGGTATATGTAGGAAGATAAGACTAAGGCCTCAAGGCCTCTTTAGAAACTCTTATACACTACATGTGAGCCTTGGTGAGGCTCAAACCCTTGATCTATAAGAAAATTATCCTTGAGGTAAAATATTTTTACTTAACTTTTTGTTTATTTACTTGTTGTTTCAAACCTTCATAACTTACTCATAGTAATTCGGATTTATATATTTTTTATACCAATGGAAAGAAAAAAAAAATATCTATCTAAAAATATATTTTTTATAGAATAGATATTAGTTCGTTTCTGTAAGATATTGATAAAATAGACTAATAGTCTATAGAATAGTCAGTTCAGGAGGACAGATGGTTAACTTAGTTATTAAAAGAAATTAATTACAGGATTATGGTTAGAATCTAGGAATAGAAAGTAAGTATATAGGAATTGTAGAAGTTAGTCTAAGGGCCAAACTGTGATAGTCATGAGCCAAAGTAAGCTTGGTGCTACTTTTTTGTTTCTTTGTTGTTGAAGAGTAATGGATAGTTTCTGAATATTGTGAAGTAAATTTGTGGAACAAATCAAAGATTGATTTATGAGTTATTGATTATATAATTCGAGTACTATGTGGTTGGATTATTGTGAGAAGATATTAAGAGTTTGTTATCAAATTTTGTAGAAGATTATTAATGGATAGAAGATTATGATTATTGTTTATTGAGAGTTATGTGTATTTTGATAGAAGAAGTTTGTGATTATAGAAATTATGTGAAGACAGATTTTTTGGAGTGGAAGTTTATTATTTTTGGTGTTGGATGGAATTTATGTATTTGGAGCGGTCTTTTAAGACAGTGCGAGAATTGTATTTTGTTGTTATCAATGATTATAGAGTACTATTAGGAAGTGGAAAGTATTGTAGTATTATTTGGTGTTTTGAATGATTTAGAATACGATTAATTATATGACCTTAACAAGTAGAACTCATATACTTAGTCTTTTCCTATGTTTGAATCTCCCTAAACAGGTTTATTCTGAAAAGAATTTCTAGAATAAGTAAAATGATAATTATACTTTTTATTTTTTATTTTTTATTAGGTGAAAACACAATGAACAGATTGTGACTAAGTTTTGGATTGTATATTTGCATGTATATATTTCTTTCCCTTATTTGTATTATTTTCTTCTTTTGTTCTTGTTCATTGCATCTTTTACTTTAGATTACTTATTACAAGTAACTTTTAATTGATGTCATCTTGTAATTTGGATAGAGGGGTGAAATTTACACTCATAATATGAACTTGAACTTAAAAGATCTATAATAAAAGCTATAGAAATGGAAGACCATGGTTGTTCAAGTATAGGCAATTGTTGGAGACATCCATAAAGTTGATGATGAGAAGTTTTTGATCTTAAACAAACGTCACATAACTAGACAAAGTTTTTTACCACCTTCCACAATTGCAGCTACCAAAAATCTCTAGATAAAAGCTCTAAAGTCTTGTTGTATCTAAAATATCCTACTTTTGAAAATTCATAATGTGCTTGAAGAACATGAACACGAGCTTCTCTTTCTAGAACATATATGCATCCTTTGAAGTAGAGTAGGTTGTTTTTGAACTCAAACTTTGAAACATCATGAGACTTAGAAGAAAGATTCTTAATATCATAAACAAGAAGATCAAAGAATATACTTGATTGAATTTATTTAATAAAAATCAAATCAATAATCAATGTTGATTTTATTACTTGAAGATGAAAATGCTTTGGCTTCAAGACGATTATTTTTTGTTGATCAAAAGATACGTCTTCTTCTTTTGGTATAAGATAAGAGCATTTACAAAGAGCATTTGATAAACCTTGTTATTTTTCAAGTTGATATAAGATCTTAAAATCAAATCTTGATAATGATATGTTCCAACGGACTTGGCAACAATTCAAAACACATGCCAACATGAATTATTAGAGGTTCTTGTAATTTGTATCTATTGTGACTGGACTTGAAGTGCCTTCTAGATAATGATGCCATTCTTGAAATGAATCCATATTTACAAAATATTCTTTATTGTGGATTTCATAGTTAATCTCGACCTTGAAAATTTCCTAGAATGAAAAGCTATTGGATGGAATTTGTCATCTGTTCTCATTTGTGATAATATTATACTTGAAGCAAATTTTGATACATTTGTTTGTATAAAAATTACTTTAAAAAAATCAATATGATACAAAGTTGGTTCAAAAGTAAATTCCTTCTTCAAAGCAACAAATGATGCTTCAGCTTCTTTAATCTACTCAAGTTTGTCTTTATAAGTCATATATGTAAGTGGAGCTACAACTTGAAAAAAGTTCTTGATAAAGATTTGTTAATAATTAGCAAAGTCCAAAAAGCATTGCACTTTTTTTATTATTCTTGAGATCTTTCAATCAGTGATAGTTTGGACTTTCTTTGGATCTATCTTAAGGCCTTCATTAGAAATGATGTATCTCAAAAAGTCAACTTGAGCAGTGTAGAATACACACTTTTTTATCTTTGTATATAATCCTACATCTCTTAGTTTTTGTAATATATGACAAACATGAATTTCATGCTTTTCTGTGTTCTTAGAATAGATTAAAATATCATCTAAATAATAGATGACAAAAACATCAAGAAATTCACAAAAGACATCATTCATTAGATGTTAAAAAGTAGCTGGTATATTGGTGAGTCTAAAAGGCATGACATTATATTCAAAATATCCATACCTAGTTCGAAAAGTGGTCTTCCATTCAACTCTTTCTTTGATGTGGATCAAGTTATATACTCTTCATAGATCTATTTTTGTATAGATCTTTTTTCTTGATTTAGTTGATCAAAAAGTCCTAAAATCAAAAGTAGAAGATATCTATTCTTGATGGTGATCTTATTAAGTCCTTGATAATCCACAAACACCCATAGATATCCCTCTTTTTTCTTCACAAATAAGATACTATCACTAATTGAAGATTTAAATTGGCGTATAAAGCTCTTAGCCAAATTCTCATCAATGTATTCTTTGAATGTAGCCAACTCATTTTGTAATAGGCTATAGATTGGTCCAAATGGTGGTTGAGTTCTTTCTTGAGGATCAATGGTAACATCATAAGAACGATGTTTTAGAAGAATATCTGCAATTTTCTTTTCAAAAACATGTTGGAAATCTTGATATTAGCTAAGAATACTACTTGATATCTTCTCACCATTAGCAATAGGCATGGCATATATAGCAAAAGATGGCCTTTCATTTGTGGCATGCATGAAAGCTTTTGTACCTATCAATAAGGATTTGGCTATGTAGACTTATGGATTTCTACTTGCCTAGCAAGACCTTGGAATAAACTATGGAAGAAATAAAGATTGTGAGAAATCCAATATATTTGAGGGTTATATCTTTCTAACCATGATAATCCTAAAATCATTGGATTAGAAGGAAAATTAATCATATTAAATATTACTAAACTATTGTAACTACTAGTTGCTACTTCTACAAAAATAGTTTCATCTGTAACATCCTCAGAAGACAATGAACTTTCATCTATTACTTCTACATAAACAAATTTGATTTTCTTAACTAAGATTATATCTTGTTTTTTGACAAAGTCTTCATCTATGAAATAAGGTGAGGTTCTTGAATCCAACAAGGCTAAGACTTTGTATGAGCTAAAATAAACCTCCATTAATTAAAAGTTTATTCTAACTCTCAATAAGTGAATTAACTATATGAATTTAAAATAAAGCTATCATTTAAATTCTAATCCACTTATTACTTGTTCTTCTTAAAACATCATTTTTTAATCAAATCCTTTAACATTACTCACATTCACAATGATAATTCACTCCTTAACTTCATGCAAAATAATTCTTCCTTCTACTTCTAATTAGATAATTTGGTTAAATTTTTATTATTTTTTTTATTTTTATTAGTTCTTATTTATTACTTTTTATTATTTTCTTCTTTTTAAAAATATATAAATTTTTACTTCTTAATTAACTAATGGTAAAAGTAATTAATTAAGTTATTATCCTTAATCCATAGTAAATATAATTTTTAAAGGTTGGATTAAAAGTTAAAAGTTAAAATTAAAATTTAAAAGTAAAGTAAAGATTAAAAGTAAAGTAAAAAATAAAAATAAAGTAAAAGTAAAAGTAAAAATAAAAATAAAAATAAAGTAAAGGTTAAAAGATAAAAATAAAAGTAAACGGAGAAGATTAAAAGTTAAAAATTAAAGCCAAAAATGAATGTAGAAGTTTAAAGTTACTGTAAAAAATAAAAATAAAAGAAAAGAAAAGAAAATATAAATAAATAAAGAGAGGTACAAGCGGAAGTACCTTGACAACGTACAAGAATTAAGGGAAGCACCCCCCCTTTACTCCAAAATTTGCCAAAAATTCAAATTAGCTTCAAATCTATTGATTTTTGTTGTGTTGGAAATTCAACTTCAAGGCACTATTTTTCTGTAATTTTCGTGGCAATCTAGTACCTAAGTTGTGAGCAATGCTTCTTCAAAGTTGGATCATTGGGCCTGCCGTTGCAGCCGACCCCCCTTCATTCAAAAATTCATTAAAAATTCAAATTTGATTCAAATTTAATGAAATTTACGCCACTGGAAGTTAAAATTGAATATTTTTGTTATTTTAAAATTTAAAAATGATCCCATTGAGTGGAACTGAAGAATGCCTTTTCAAAGTTGGGTTATTGAAACTGCCAAAGTAGCCACCCCCTGTGTACTCACAAATTCACCAAAAACTCGGTTCAACTCCAAATTGAGCAAACCTTAGCTCGTTGGAAAGCTAATAACAAGAGCTAAGTGATGAAAAACTTTCACTTAAAAATAATAAAAAAATCACAGATTAATTGAGGAAAATCCGAGGCCCCTCAAACCCTTTTGACTATGGAAATGATTAGTGACCACTAATTGCAAAGGGGCGCCTTTTAAACCACAATAAGCACCACCTATGACACAAAACCAATGCCCATATGTTCTTAAAGTTCACAATAAGATCTAAGATTAAGAAAGAAGTAAAAAAATAAGATTAGGATTAGGGTTGAGACCACATGTAGGTATGGCTTTGCCCTCATCAAAAGAAAGAAAGAGAGAGAGAGAGAGAGAGAGAGAGAGGCTTGGGAAACCAAACTACTCTTATACAATTGAGTGGTGGCTTGTGGAAGGGTGGCCACATCTCCATCCTTGATCTCTAAGATCTCTAATGTAAATCTATGGCCTTCCTTCATCCACTGATCTTGTTTTCTTTACTCCACATAGTACATTTGATGCCTCCATTGCATGTGAAAGGCTTCCATAAATTAGAAGAATTACTTTGCCACTTGGAATTTGTTGAATTTGGAAAAAATCTTCAAATCCATCATAATTAAACCTCATAAGATTTTTTTTTCTTTTTTTGACACCAAGACTACTTCTTTTATAATTTATCTATTATTAGCAAACAAAAAAATAGTCTTTATAGTTTTTTCTTATTAAACTCTATCTTAGATTGCATGTCTACTATTGAAAAATTATTTTCTATTTTTTTCTTAAATTCTAATATTAATTCATAAAATTTGTGTTTTATGCACAATAAGTCCATTTTTTATACTAAATATCAAAATAAGTCAATTCAATGGCTCACACTTTGTGATATTTTGATCTTAAATGGACTTCTATTGTAAAACCAGATAAGGGATGAAAGGAGAGAACATGACCTTTACTAGATGTTGCACATGATTTCAGTCCCACAGTCTCTATTGTAGCTAGAACAACTTGTTTTCCAATATGTTATCTTCTTTGGCAATAGTGCTTCTTATTTTATAATTGGATTGTTTCTTTAGATAATATTGAGTAGTATGTTTAGCTTTTCCATAATATAAGCATAAGCCTTCTTGATATTGTTGACTCTTTTCCTCCTTTGTCAAGGATTTAAAACGTACCGTATCAACTCGTATTGGTTTTGGCTTTGATAAATAAGTTTTTGAAAACTTAGGAGCTTCTGTCATTATTTGATTTGTTCCTCTCCAGTCATATCTTTGTTCTTGACATCTTTCAAATAATCAATTATTACATGTAATGGCTTGAACAATAAATTATTCTAAAGATTCTAATTTTAGTATTATAAATAATAAGTATTTGATATTATCCCTCAATCCATATTAAAATTGATTGATAAGGGCTTTGTCATTCCAATCCAAGTCACAAGTGAAGTTTTGGAATTTAACAGCATATATGGTGGTTGATTGTGATCTTTGCTGTAAAGATAAGAATTTGGTCTCTACTACTCTTTTTTTATTACTTTCTTCAAATGTGGCCGTAAATATTTTTAGAAATCAATTCAAATCATAAAAGAGTTGAAAATCTTTTCTATTAAAGGTAAAAATCAAGAAAGAGCACTTTTTGATAGAAGTGCACATATGAATCTGACTTAAGTAAATCTATAGAGATATTAGAAAAGATACAAGCTTAGATAGAACTTGACTTGTTGCAAAAATCCTCAAAATTTTGATCTTGTTCTATCAAACTTCTTAGGCATACTAATCCTTATCTCCATCATACTTGTAGAAGCAAAATTCTATGGATTTGATTGTGAAGTCGATCTACTTGCTTCCTTCAACTACACAACTTCTTGCCGCAGACTTTGAACTTCTTCCATAGGTGTAGGTATAGTACTTCCATGATTCACATTGAAAATACGTGAAATTTTTATTCTTAGAGTTTTGAGAAGCTTATGAAGATCTGTAATAATTATAAATTTATTTTTACTTCTACTAAGAATAATATCTATAATCTTTTCTTCCATAGATAATTCAAAAAAATTCAAAAAATTAAATTAGAAGAGGGTAATCCACAACCTCTAATAAAAAAATTTACAAAGAGGGATAATCCGCTTTCTTTAAGGAAAAGATTAGTCTTAGAAAATAATTTTTTTTGTTTAAAGGTGGATAGTCTACAACCTTCAAAAATACAACAATAGAAGTGGAATAATCCACTCACTTCTTAAACAAGAAAAAAAATAGTATATTAGCATTCTTATCAAACTATCAAGGACATGAATCTTGAAGAAAGAAAATCCTCAATACACTCTTATGTCACTAAAGAAAACTAGAAAATCACTCAAAAAGCAATGTAATATTAAACTAGAATGGCTATTGTCAAAACCAAAAAAACTAAAAAATCTTGAAATACGACTAAGGACTTAAAAGGTGTTGACAAGAATGAAGAAGGCTTCACTTTTGCCTCTATATATACTCTTAATTAAGAGCTTTGTAGTAATGTCTGATAGGATCTCCAAAATGTGCTTACTTTGTTAGATACATATCTTAATCTACAATGCAAGTTTTCTATATGAGCGCCACATTGTTAGCTTTTTCTGCAAGCTACCAACATGTGATTAACTTTTTGACCAAGTTTCTAACCTATCAATCAACTAAAGACACATGTAAAGTCAAGTAGCATCTATGAAGCTTCCAAGAAGCTACTCTAAAAGATCTTATGAAATTAACCTACTTTTATCTACTTTTACCTATTCCTACCTAATCATATAGGTATTTACTAAAATACCTATGTATGTACGTGACACACATATATATATATATATATATATATATATATATATTAAAAGCCTATATTCTTTATTTTTTATTAAAATTCTTTTACCATTATTTTTTTCTAATATCTTTTATGTCTAGTAACTAGTTTTAAAAGATATTTTCACCTTTTTTTGTCCAAATTTATCATATTTCTTTAATTCTAAAGCAATTGATTAGACATAGTGGATATTCAAGTATCTAGACAAAAGTCAATATATAACTATAAATATAATATTTTTTTAATTCTTTTATAAAAATTACATATGAAATCTAAGATTATACTTATAATCTTATACAATTATAGTTTTATCCTATCTTATTATGTATTATAGATACAATAATTTTATAAGAACAAAAATTATAAGTAATACAATGATTCTAAATAATTTAAATTTTCTAGAAGCATATATATTGTAAACTGATTTAGATAACTTCAATCACCCAAAATCAAAAAATAATTTAGTATTTTTCTTAATTTAAAATAAAAAAATTCCTAAAAATTTATAAAATTATAAAATAAAAAAATATTATAAATTAAAATATAGTAGTAGAAATAATATCTTCTTATCTCATTCTTTCATGCACTACTATACTTAAGTAGTTCCAAAAACTTTACATAGCTCATTTATTCTTTATTATATGACTAACAAAATTTATTGTAATGAAAATTTTTAACTTAAAAATATTGGTTGTCTCTATGTTTCATTACATCTTTATAATTTATGATTCTTTACAAAGAATACATAAAATGCATCCAAAGCACATAAACTTTTAATGACATCCTAAATTCATCTACTACATATAATAATTTAAACTAGTGTAGCAATTAAGAATTTAAAAAATTGTTTATTTTAATATTTCCAGTCAAGACCTTATAAAAATATATTAAATACAAATCATTAGTTAAGATATAATATAAAAAAATTATAATATTAAATTTAAAAATTTTAAAGTATCTTATATATAACCAATATATATATATATATATATATATATGATTTTATAATTCTAATGCCAATTTTTTTAATATTTTAAAGTTCAAATCTTATTGTTTTTATTTTTTGCCTTAAATATTGACATATGAATTAATATATATATTTTTTTAAGGCATTTCAGACCATAACTAATAACTTCTCTATTATCAATTCTAAATTCTTCTATAACTCAAATAATATTGATTATAATACTCTTCTTTAAAGTATTTAAAAACAATGTCAATATTTTCATGAAGAATAATATATTAAAATATTTTTTATGAATATTTCAAAAATATCTCAACATTTAATTTCTAATCATTATCCATATTACTACCATTAGATAAATAATATAACTTCTTCATTTTTTATATATAAGACTCTCAATGAAATGACCTCTAAAGTTATGGTTGTCACAGACATCAATATTGGCATGAATAATTACAAGAATAAGAAGAATAAGGTAGAAATAAAAATAAATGAATTTGATAATATCTTTTGAAGAAGCCTATTAGAAGCTTTATAGATGCTATTTTGACTTTATAAAAATTTATAGATAATTAATAAGTTAAAATTTAGGTAAAAAATTTAGCCATGTATTGTACATGTTAACTACTTGTTATATAAGTTTTATACTTATTGCACATTTTAACCACTTTTTGTATAAGTTTATTTTTTATTTTTGTATTTGGTTACATTTTTTATTATAGATTATGATTATAATTTAAATTCTATTAAGATCCTTAAGAAACCAAATCACAAGCCAAGACATACATTTTTCTCTATTATCACCTTACTTATTAGAAACTCTTAAATATTCTTCCAAATTATCTTTCATCTATAATTTTTTAGTCTAAAAAATAATACAATGTCAAAAATTATACTTTTATTATTATTAGTTGTAATTTAATACAATACATATATAAGTATCTAATCTCAATTGAGGCATACTAAATTAAACTTTGTACATTATAAATATCAATAAATATTTAAATATCATTTAATTAATTTAATAATTATTAATATAATAAAATATTAAATTAAAAAATAATTGGTTTTATCTATTATCAATTAAAAATCAAAGCATT
Source organism: Physcomitrium patens (assembly GCF_059467195.1). Taxonomy (NCBI): domain Eukaryota; kingdom Viridiplantae; phylum Streptophyta; class Bryopsida; order Funariales; family Funariaceae; genus Physcomitrium; species Physcomitrium patens. The sequence goes on from NC_143428.1 coordinate 11,823,954, forward strand.
ATAAATGAACTTATTATGACCATGTATACATTCTTAGATATGTAATAGATACCCAAACTACTTAAGTAAATAGAATTAAATAAAAGGAAGTGGAAGTACATAAAAACATTCTTGAAAGATAACATCTTTCTTAAGAAGCTTCAAAGAGGTTTATTAAATGAAGATTAGATATTTAGATTTTATAAATAAGCCATGTGACTATTGAAACTTATGCTACAAGTTTCTTATTTCTAAGAAGTCATGTTAGAAGTAACATTTAACTCAATGTTTGGCTACAAGCATTGTGGTTCTTAGAAAGTTTTTATAAGACTTTTTTTGTAGCTAGTATATATAGAGGCAAGATTAACGCCATCTTTAATCTTATCATAATTTTTTATTTTTTTATTTTTTATTTTTGTTCTATACTTGATTCAAGACTTTTTAGCATCTTTTTATTTAACAATAGCCATTTTAGTTTTTTTTTTCAATCTTACAACTATCTCTTCTTTTTGTACTTTCTAACTTCTTTAATAATACATGAATATATTTTCTTTTAGATTATGTTAAGATTCAATTTCTAGATAATCTAAGTCATTAAAATGAGATGTTGATAAAGATTAAAATACTTACTTCCATCCAACAAAGATTATCAATGTATTGGTGTTATTCATTTATTTTTAATCAAATATAATGATACAAGAATAATTTGACTATGTTATTTATTTGCGATCTAACAAATAAATAGCTCTTAATTAATTTAATTTTACAAAAGGCCTAGACATGACTTTTTTTTTAGCATTTGTATCTTTTTTTACATAAATTTTTTATTATTTCTAATACAATATATTTTTTTATACCATACACATCTTTAATAGTAAAGAAGACTTTTTAATAATTTTTTTATCTGAAAACCTTTCAAATATATTGTTGGGATTCTTCTCTAAACTTCACTTGCCTTAATGTGTCACATTTATGTCTTGTTCATAGATCAAATCCAATTAAAATTTGATTCTCAATGTAAAATCTTTATCTAACAGTTGAACCAATGGTTGCATATATTAGTCTATTAGTTAATTCTCTCACCTCTATATTACTACTTTGTAGAATTTTAGTTGTTAGAATGTAATTTGATTTGGAATGTATAAATTTTAAATAGAACCAATTTTTATTGATATATTATTAAGAGGATGTTAAAGACTTAGAATTTGGTTGTATGATCTTATTTCCAATCTCTTGTGATGTATTAGAAGCTTTAGAGCTTGTGAATCATGCTATTGTTTTCAAAATATCATGTATTTGTCAATATAATTACTTATTCTTACAATTCACTATAAATATGAAAAAATATTCATCTATAATAACTCATGTTTTATCTAATTCATTTTCTTGTCTTTAAATTGAGTCTTATATATTTCTATTATCTTTTTTTTATAATAAATTTTTTTTAGTCGTTTTATTCTATTGATAAGAAAAAATTTTAATAAGAAAAAGATTATTATAACCTATTAAAGGAAAAAATTGTCTCTAAGTCAATAGATTATTTAAGAAGATTTTTAATCCTTATTATTATTTTTCTACTCCATTTTCAACTTCTTTGTAATATAAATAGCCACCATTGTTCAATTTTATAATATTTATATAAATTCCATTTAGTTCCATTGAAGTAGGAAATTTTGTACTTTCAAAAAAATTCAATATTTTTAAATAATTTTTTTTAAATCAAAATTTGCATCTTATTAAAAGGTATGAATTCTCTATATGGTTATATACACCAAAATAATATCCTACACATGTATAGTTTAAGTTCCAAATTTAAATAAAATTGAATCTTTTTCAATATTCTTTTCTAATTCTCTATCAGTTTTTTAGATTTATCTAATTAAGTAGCTATTTTCTTTTTAGGAAGTTTCTCCTCCTTCCACTTTGCAAAAAATGATATAATATTGTAAGTTCTTAAAAGATTCATATCAGCTGCAACAACCATGTTGTCGACATCAACACTTTTAAATTCTATTCTCATAGGAAAAAAAATCACGGTTTTATAAGGAGCCTATCTAAAGATTCTCTTCTAACATTGTCTTAGTAAGATAAGGTTGTTATATTTGATTGTGGATCTCCATTACTTAAGATATGTCATATTTCTTTGATAAATTCCTCTATGTAATTGAAATGCTTATGCCACCTTTGTTTACTATTTCATATATGCCTCCATATCTTGTTATTATTTCTTTCTATACTCACAATACGTAGTAACCCATCCCTGAAACCTACTCCAATCCTAAATCATTTTCTTGGATTTTTATTTTATTATATTTTTAAAAGTTCTGTATGTTGATTTTTCAAACTATATTAGTACATACATTATAACCTAGCAATACAATCAAACTCAATATTCACATTTTTGTCACATGATGTAGCATTGGGTGCCAATTTTTTTCGAATGGATGTAATTTAGTTTATATATATATATATATATATATAGAATGAATTTTCATTCATTTAGTATTTCCCATTAGTTGAATTTTTATCAAAGAACGTCGGTTCGTATGCAGCACAGGCTTTCTGTTTTCCAGCAGCATTCTTCACAACCAGGAAAACAAATAAGGGTTGTGCTCACTTCAGGAATGTGTTGCATGAAGACTGGTTGCATTTCCTGCTAGGGAGTGGGACTCCAGTTCCGAATGCAGCCTTCAACTCTACTCATAGCACAGCCGGTTACTTCATCCTGCAGGAATACCCAACTGTTTGTAAGCCACAGGATACTGCAAGTTAACTCACTGATTTTCCTCTGTAATTGGAAATCTCATCTAGAACAATGCCGGAGATGTACAGTTTCTACGATGACAATCGCCCTGCATCCGGACCTATCCGTGAAGAACTAAATCGACTGATAGCTACAAGGTTTGAGGTTTTGTACTACTGAGAATGATGGGCTGAGCTGTTCCTATATGCACATAGAAACAGAATTTCTAAGTCAGTGCCGACTAGCTTCATACCGCCATGGAAATATCCCTACCTTGTGGCGAGCCTGGTGATGGTAGACCTACGAAAATGTTGCAGTTGACTAAGACACATCTCCAGTGTTCTAGATGGGCCAGATCAAGTGCCTCAGAGAGATCGTCGAAGGGTCATACGAAGATTCACTAATCACAACGAGTAGACAGGTAAGGGAGACATGTGCAACAAGCAAGGCCTTCAAACGATCTCTTCTGAAGCAGCTAGCTCCACCGTAAAGGGAAGGGAGCGAGAGAATCATTTCCGGAAGAAAAGTTTACAAATGCATATCCTGTCCAAGGATTTCGACATGTTCTCTGTAGTATACAGGAAAACCTCTTTCCAGATCCTCAATATTCACTCCAAGGTACATCCCGGTGCCCAAGAAGCTAAAGAATAGAAGAATCTCACACAATCCTGGGCAGCTTCTCTAGAAACTAGATTTCCTTGAGGTAACTGGTTATTATTCTACGATAAAATATCTATGAACAGCTGAGTTGGCTCCCGATCGTTGCTGCTTCTGCGCCGGATGCACAATCTGCACATCAGACAAAAGTAAGAGGTACATAATCGGTACACTGCGAATTCCCCAAAAAACTGCGCCTCGCCTCAAATTCTTAATACGGCGAGTACTCCTGCAAGAACTGCGGCGATCACCGACATCCTGGGGGATGCAATTCGCCATGCTGCGGCTAAGTCACCCGGAACAGGCGAATACAATCCGGGGGGTATTGAAGGGGGTAAAGCGGCTCCAGGAGGCAGCACAAGGGCAGGGCACTTCAAGAGATCCACGTTTACGCGGCATGTGATGGGTAGGGCATAAGCTTTCGTGACATTTACATTGTGATTGTCTCCCAATTCTAAGATGATGGTACACAAGCATCCGGGGTTGATCGAATTCAACTCCTCAATCCCACCGCAACACACCGCGTTCGGCACAACGTCCGGACCTTGGACGAACGTCAAGCACCCAGGCAGATAGTTGTACGCCGAATCACACTCTCCCTCTTCTACAGCACTAACTCCTCTTCCTCCTGCCACCACTAGACCTAGCACCAACACAACCACGACGCAAATCCTGGCGACCATCATCTCGCCCGGCGGTACTCGGCGACCACCTCTAGTTCGTCACCCCCCACTCCGCTCGACCCCACAACCTCAACTGTGGCATGAAAAAACTCAGCTAGAATCGATGCCAACCAGCTTTCAGAACTCTCCCCTATGCGACCCAGATTGCATTGTCCACAGCCCACCCCCTCCCCTTCCCCGCAACCCACATATGCGGCCGTGTTTCGCCGTATCTATCCGCGGTCGATGTGGCTGATAAAGTTTCATCTGGCAGATGTACAAGCAAAATGGCGGAGCCGCAAAATCCTTCCCTCGAATTTAATAAAAGAAAAAAAAGAAAAAAAGCAAGGGTGCCTGCTGCCACTGACCCCAAGTCAGGGGCGTCCTCTAGCTGGAGAATCTCACCTACTGCCCCTCTCGCTCGAAACAATGCCGTTAGATAACCTCGTCTTCGGCCAATTTCCACGGAAAAGGTTTACCTACTCTAGGTAGACCACCTGACACCTTTGGCGAAGTTCTGGAGTGGACCAGCGACGCTCCCACCCTTAAGCATTCGGGACGATCCTCTCCTCCTCTTGGGCTCTGGCGTCGCACCTGAATTCTTCGTTCCGTCTCGGGGTGCGACCAAGCAAACCAGTCCTCCTCCTCCGGCGTCTACTATTTGGGAGACTAGTAGTGGTCACGAATTCGCTGCGTCTCGCACTGCTCCTTCGACTCCTGTTGCTGGATCAATCGTTGCTCCACCTTCACAATTCGCTCCGCTCCCATGTCCATTCTTCTCATCCGAAATCAGTCTCGCCTGCTCCGCCTCGAGACTCGTGACGAGACTTGACGCGCCTCGCCGCGCCGCGTATTGGCGTGACGCGGCGTGACGGGACTTGACGCTGCTTCGTCTGGCGTCAGCCTTTGCGTCGCGTGGACTTGGCAAGACGAAATGACGCCGTGGAGGCTCTTTTCTTATTCTTTTTTTGTTTTTTCCTTTATTAAAGATATAATACTTTGTTTGATAAGTGAGATAGATAAAAAATAATTAATTAATAAAGGCTATACTGACACTAGCGATGAGTTATAGACAAGTAAGTTTTTGTGTAGGGATGATGTTGATTTTAGAGATGTGCAAAGGAATTTACAAAAAAATATGACAAATTTGTTGAGTATTTTGTGGTAGTATATCTGTGTAAAAAAGAGATGTTAAGTGAATTTTGTAATTTTTGGAATAGTGTAAAAAAGAGATGTTAAGTGAATGTCATGCTTGTGTGTGTAATTAAAGACATGGTTTTTTAGAAAGAATTAAAAAATTTGGTCGTAAAATGTTTTAACATATGTAAGAATGTAGATATTACATAACTATGTAGTTATTTGGATAAATAAATCTTATTTCGATAAATTTGAAGATCAAAAATAATTACAAGCTTAAAAGATCTATCAAAACTAAAATATTTAAATTTTAAATAAATGAATTAAAATTTCATTTTTATTATTATTATAATTATCATATATTTATTTTTATAGGAATTTTTCAGATAGTTCATAATATGTATATATATATATATATATATATATATATATATATATATATAATATTTTTTGAATAAAACATCTTACCACTATTGCCTTCTTTCAAGCACACTCTTCAAATTTGGAACTTGTAATAGATTTAAAAACTTATTTTATTTACAGTTTTTTATATAAAATTTATACCTAAATGATATTAAATAGACAAAAAAACATCAAAACATACATTATTTCAAATAAAATATTATTATATTAAAACACATATTATTATTTTTATAATATAAAATCTATAATTAAAAAATATTATTTATGAGCTTTTTGTAAAATCATTTTATTACTACTATTCTAATCGTTGTCTTAGCATATTTTATAAATATATATATATAATATTTTTAAATATTATATTAAGTTTTTTATAATAATTTAAGCACAACTTAGAATAAACTATAAAAAGGATCAAAATAGTAGTTGTAAAGTTTTTTAAAGACAAATTGCACGATTTAAAATTAAAACTTTAAACAAATGTTGGTAATTCATTTTAAAAATATATATTAAAAATTATTATATTATAATAGAAATTTTTTTAATTAAATAATTAAATAATTATTTTTTATTTGATGCTATATGAATCTTTATTATTATTTTCATGAAATAATTTTTTTTAAAATTAATATTAAGATATTTGAGAAATTTTGACAATAAATACAATTCATATAAAGAGTTATAAAGCCACACCATCCCTTGCCATCTTATGATTAGTTTCGTCCATCCTCTAACTTTGTCATTTGTTTTTAATTCCATGTCTTATGTTTCCAACTCCTTGTCCATTGTTTCTATCCCCCCCTCCCATCTCTTGTTTCCAATACATCCATTTTTTGTTTCTAGCATCCATGTTCCTTATTCCCAATCCCCTTTCCATCCTTGTCTCTTGTTCCTAGCACCCTCCATCCCTATTTCCTTGTTCTCAATACCCTTCATCCTCATTTTCTTATTTCTCAAGCCATTAATGGATTTATCAAATTCTTTTGAATTTAATTGTGCATTTTGTTCTTTATTTTCAAGCTTGTTTCATACAATTTATATAAGAAATTACGTAGCACAATTGAAAAAACTATATTTGAAACTAATTTCAATGATGGTCTCATAAATGTATTTTTTGATTTCTTTCTTGAAGTTGCATCACCCATCTCTTTAAATTTCTAGGAGATAAGGCCATGAGTACTTGATGTCCATTTTTCACAATCAATTGAACTTAATTCCACACCAATATAATTCAGCAACTATCAAAGTGATTGACCATCAAATAAATGGTGTTGTGAATAACATATTAGAGTCTCTAAAGCATTGTACTTTGAAAGCAACATTAAAATGTGATTTTAAAATTTTGTTTATATTTTCCTTGACAAACTTTGGCAAATTTTGGCAAATAATATAGAAAGGTTTATACTATCTACAAATATTTTATTAGGCAACCAAGAAATGAGATAGCTCTCTTTGTTTGTTGGACATAGCAAAGTTAGACTACATCAACATGTTCAAGTCAATTTGTCAATTGATGTCACCACAATTCACATCATGTATTGTTGGCAGCAAGTCAAAGACGCATTAAGAGAGGGCAAGACAAGACATTCAAAAAGCCTCTAATATCCTTGATATATCTTCTCATAGATTTGTTTCTAGTAAAATCAATGGTCACAAGTTTGCACTAATTCAAATGAAAGTCATCTTCTCCAACATGTGATAGCAAACTTCTTGCAAATCATTTTATATCTTTTCTAAATAATTTTTTTTCTCTATTGCAAGAATTTTTTCTTGCATTGTTGTAATCAGGTATTGGTTTGATCTAGCTTTCTCAATTGAGCAGTAGAAGGATGATTATATGGTAGATTTTTTGAATCAAAGTAGAAAATAATGAAGTGCATCTTTAATATGAAGAAAAAAAAGGTACCTAAGCCAATTGTAGATGAGGCAACTTAAATAGTAAGAGTAGCTCTCACTTGCTTGATTTGAAAAATGAGATCTTATAATTTGAATTGGATTGTAGACTTATAGATGGTTTTTTTTAAAAGATTGGTAGAAAATCATTATGCATGGATGTGAGAATCATTGAAATGGAGGTAGTAGAATAGACGCTAGCAAAGAGAGGAAAAAAGAAGCATGTAGTGAGCAAATTTATAAGCATGGTAATATAATCAATGAGAAGATTAAGAAGTTAGATAGAGAGACATTTACGTATTAGAAGCGCATCAAGAAGACTTGGCCAAATTATATAAAAGAGGTCTTAAAGAAGAATTGAGGAGTTAGGGAGTAGAAAGGAAGGATAGGAGAAATGAAACGGGGATGTAAATAAATGACATGGGATTGGAAATGCAAGTCAGAGATAAGAGATGGATGGAACTAATCATGAGATGATATGGAGGTGTAGCTGTAACAATTTCTTATATTTTGTAGAAGCTTATGTTATTCAAAGGAATATGTGGTTTTAGACTTATCAACATGAATTAAAAATATAGTTTTAAAGCCAAAAGAGACCTTAAATTTCCAGATAATATAGGCATTTGACAAAATAAGAATCAATGAAATGATAATAGTTGCTTGATTTTATTTTTTTTATAATATTATTTTACAAGTGATATCTTGATTATAAGTAATATCTACAAAAATGATTGATATTTCAAACACCAATTTGTGAACTTTAGATGTACTTTGTGAAGTTTTTGAATTAGCCATGTTTTATAGACCTTCTAAAAGTATATTCATGAAGAGAAGAAAAAAAAACAAAACTAAAAACTACAAACTAAAATATCTAAAGAATTGATTTGCTTTGATTTTATATGAATCAAGATAATAAAATTTATTAAAAAATTATAAACTAGTTTTGAATTTTATCTCATTTTACTTATGATTTTTACAACAAAAATTAGTATTTAATACTTTTAAACCAAAAAAAAAAAAAAAAAAAAAAATGATGCATTTAATGTTAATCAAGTTAGCATTTTAAAATAAATTTAATCTTTTGTATATAAAAAAAAATAGAAAACGCAACTTGACACATCAGCATAAGTCTAAAATAGATGCTTTTATATAAAATATGTTTATATATATATATATATATATATATATGTCAAAGAGTAAGTTATCTGATACAATAATATAAATAAATCATTTTAGTAAATAGATCAAAAAAATTATAAAAAATAATAAATTATGTTACAATGTAATTAATTACAAATTAACCATGTCTAGTCACAAAAGATTTTAAGATAAGTTCTGAGAGTGGAATTAGCCACATTAATAATGGTTTTAATTTTATAAAATTTATACTATTTTAAAACTATAAATATGTTTTAGGAAGTTTTGTTCAACTTCCACATCTATTATTTAAATAAATTTTAAATCAAAATATTTAAAATAAGATATTAAAAAATTACCTCTAAAAATATTTTAATAATAAGAAGGCTCTCAATTGTAATATATAAAAAATACAATATTATAATATATATTGGAAACAAATCTGAATAAGCATAAAAAATTTATATATTTTTATGTATTTGAATATACATGTTTATATATATATATATATATATATATATATACAACATTAAAATATAAAAGACATGAAAAAGAGCTACGCATACCTCATGCTATTTTTTGTACCATATATTAGATTTATATTTATACTACGTTTGACATATATATGTGTATATATATATATAAATATATATATATATATATTTATAAATAAAATTTATAAATTTATAATAATTAATAAAATCACGAGTTTTATCCTATTACTATAAAAAAAATAAAGTGTTAGGCATATTGAAGAATAACTACTATGAAGTCACAACACTTAGCATCAGCAAGGTTACACACAAAGAGAATATGGAGTTATTGAAGAACAAGTACCATGAAGTTATAGCACTTAGCATCAGTAAGGTTGCACACAAAGAGAGTATGTAATAAGATATCTCTCACTTCCAACAATTAATACTTATAGGTGGTGGTTGTTGTCATAGAAGACAACTTCCACTCTTTGATTTTTGTACACATGGTTCTAGGATTCTTTAGCATCTAATTTCCCTTGAGAGTATCTTATGGTCCTAAGATCCTTTACTATCTTATTAACTACAAAGATATTCTATACCAAACACTTATTACTCTTACCTAGTCTTTGGATATTCCCTAGTTCATACTTTATCCTCTTAACTTTGACTCGTGGTCCTTAATTTCATCCTATATCCATAGAATGTCCCTTTTAACTATCAAGAGTTAATTCTTTGACTATTAATAACTTACTTAAGATAATATCTTTTACAAGGTAATTTATTCTACTATTATTTTTACTTATTTATTTTAACAATCTCACTTTGCTATTGATCAAAGGCTTTCAACCCTAATGCCTTTATCAACAAATTAGCAAGCATGTCTTCTATTGCACAATATTTTATATCAACCACTTTCATTTCAATCTTTTGTCTAATGAAGTGATGTTAAATGTCAATGTACTTAATCTTTGAATGATGCTTTGGATTCTTTGTAAATACAAGACATCCTTTATTGTCACATTTTATTAGAGTTGCTTTCATTTGCAATATTCCAATGTCTTTCAAAAGTTGTTTTAGCTATATTTCCTCCATTGCACCATCGCTTACTACCATGTACTCTGCTTCTATTATTGACCTTGTAATTGTTAGTTGTCTCTTGCAATTCCACAAAATAGTTCCTACTCCAATAAAAAATATATATTCCATTTTTCATCTTCTATCATTTTCATCTCTAGTCTAATCCGCATGACAATAATTATGTAAATTAATGTTATCACTTCCAAGGCACAATTTGAAATACAAAGTACCTTTTAAATACCTCATAATTCTTTTGATGGTTGCCTAATAAATTGGTCTAGCCTTTGATATGTGTTGACTTATTACACTCACCACATATGCAAGATCCAATCTTGTATCAACCATTGCATATACAAATAAATCCACTGCTACCTTATATGGAATACTTTGCATTTAACCTTCAATTTTAGTAAATTCTTCATCCGTAAACTTCATCAACTTCAAATTGGCCTCTAAAGGTGTTCAAATAGGCTTATACTCTTTCATATTGAATCATTTCAATATTTCTTCAATATACTTGCTTTGACTCATTGTAATAGTCTTCTTGATATAAATTCTCACAAATTCCACTCTAAAATAATAAAAAAGCTCTTCCAAATCATTCATATCATACTCCTTTTTTAATTTTGTCTTTAATCAATTCATCATCTTTATAGTATTGATTAAAATGATCAAATCATCAACATAGAAGATGACAATTAATATAAATTCACTTTATTACATCACATACAAAGAATGATCAGATTCATTCTTAAAAAATCCTTCATTCACAAAGAATGTATCAATGTGTTGGTACCATGTCCTTAAAGATTGCTTGAGCCAATACAAGGCTTTTTTCAACTTACAAACAAGATGTTGTTTGTCTTCTTCTACAAATCCTTGAGGTTGCTCTATGTAGATGTCTTCTTTTAGATTTACATTTAAGAAAGTTGTCTTCACATCCATTTGATGCATCTCCAAGTCTATTCTTGTCCCAATTGCAACAAAGATTCTAATGGTGGTGAATTTGGCTATAGGAGCAAATGTCTCATTGAAATCAACACCAACAACTTGTAAATAGTATTTGGCAATCAATCTAGACTTATATCTTACAACATTACGCATTGCATCTCTTTTGTTTTAAACACCCACTTACAACCAATTGAAGATCAATTTAATAGAAGTTGAGTCAATTCCCATGTTTCATTGTTTATGAATGATTTGTACTCTTTTTTTATGGCATTCTCTCATTTCATAGTATCCGTAGACTTCATTACATCACATAAACTTAATAGATTAGCAAGGAGTACAATATTGGCATATTCTTCACTTACTTGAAGAAAGATGTGATTCTTCGACTATGTACAAAGTTGTTTTCTATCTCTCAAAAGATATCTCCTTTCACTTAATGAAGCTTCACTTTCTTTCACTCCAATGTTTCTTATAAGCTTCTTCTCTCTTAAAACTTGTTTCTTCATATTCAAAGGTTGGTACTCTTCATCATCATCATCATCTTCAACATCCTCATTAACTTTATTATTGATTTTAGTAATAGTATGTACACTATAGCCTACCTTCTGTGGCTCTTTATCTTTATTTGAATTTCTACCATCATCAATGTCATCATCTTTTTTTTCTTACTTTGTTGAAATTGAATATGTATCCATAAACTTAGTATTATCCCAACTTGGACACATCTCCAAGTGCTTAAAAGCATTTTTAAGCTCTAAAAACTTTACATCACAATTCTTGATGATCTTCTTGGTTTTTAAACACATTAGCCTATATGCCTTGGTACCTTCACAATATCCAAAAAATACACATTTGTATCTTTAGTATCAATTTTAGACCTCATACAATGTAATAACTTTATATATGCAATGCATCCAAAAATCTTCATATCAAAAATACAAGGTTTCTTGCGATTTCAAGCTTCTTATGAAGTCACTGATATAAATGCACTTGTTAGACACATATTCCTTGTATATATTGCATTTACCATTTTTTCTACCTAATATTCATGCCCAAGGATTTATATATGAAGCGTACTCTTTGTTATCTCTATAATGGTGTGATTTACTCTTTCAGCAACTCCATTTTGTTGTGGAGTATAGAGAGTAGAAGATTGTTTTACAACACCTTGAATCTTCAAGAATTCATCAAAATATTTTGACATGTATTCACCTCTATTATTTGTGTGTAACGCTTAGAGCTTGCATTCACATTGTTTTTCTACAAGAGCCTTAAACTCCTTAAATCTTGAAAAACATTCATTCTTGATTTTAATGATGTAAATCCATACTTTTTTTAAAAAATCATTAATAAATATGACAAAGTATCTTACTCCTCTAATTGATGGTGTCTTCATTGGTCTATAAACCTCAGAATGTACAATCTCCATCAATTTGGTAGTACATGTTGCAACTCTTCTTAGAAATAAAGCCTTTTGTTGTTTGCCTTGCATGCATCCTTTACAAGCAAGTGTCAAAGCATTGTCATTGAATTGACCAAGATCCAAGCCACTTACTATGGATTGGAGCTCCTTCATGCTTTTGGCATTCAAATGACTAAGTCGTTGATGCCAAATTTCAAATTTATCTTGATCTTATGAAAAATTAGCAAATGTTGTCACTTCTACTTCATTCATCTTCTTACAATTGATGAAGTAGAGGTTTCCATTTCTAAGGCCTTTGGCAACATGTTGTCTATCCAATGTCTTCACAAAACATCTATTCTTATCAAATTGAACTTTACAACTATATGATATAAATTTGTTCATTGTAACAAAGTTCTTCTTTATCTTTGGTATGTGTAAGAGACCTCTTTCAACTTAATTCTCTTAATTTGGTCCTTTACAATAATTTCCACAATAATTGATCTTATTTCAATGGCTTATACTATGTCATTGTCTCTCAAATAAAATTTGATTTTTGAAATTTCTTCACAAGTATCAAAGAAACACTTATATGGTGTCATATAAATAGTAGCACTCAAATCTATAATCCACTTAGACATAATAGCTATGGAGGCTCTTTTACTTACCATGAAAGCATAGTCATCTCCATCAAAGTTATCATAAGGATTGTTTGCATTCTTCTTATTTTCTTTTTTAGCTTTGTAGAAATTCCTAGTAAAGTGACATGATTTTTTATAAATATAGTAATTTTTTATATTGCTTTTAGAATTATCACATTGGTGAAAATAGCTACCTTTATCTTATCTTGAAAATAGAGTCAAATCATCACTTTGAAGCTTATTTTCTTTCCTCTTAGTCATTTCATGAACAAGCCTTGATGTGACATAATTTCTGATAAGGTCCTTCATGTTGATAGATTCCAATGCCACAATGAAGTAGTTGTAGGATTTAAAAAGGCTCATGAAAAATATCAACACAATGTCATTATCATCAACTGACTTGTCAAGAACTGTTAGTTGCTTTACAAGTGCTTTTACTTTGTTGATATGAGCCATGAAGTCATTTCTTTCTTCCATCTTTACCATTAAGAACTTTCTCCTTATTCATTGAATGTTGGCAAGGTTCCTACTCTTATAGATATTATAAAGAATCTTCTATACTTTTATAAATCTATTATAAGTAATTACATGTGAAAAATTTATATCATCTAAATTTGATGCAATCATGCCAAAAACCTTCCTTTCACGACATTTATATTCTTTCTTCACCTTGACATCAACACCATCATTTGGAGGCTCTTTACTTTCATCTCCAATGTCCCAAAGGTCCAATGAAGCCAATAAAAGCTCCATTTTCTTCTTCCAATGGTAGAAGTTGTCACCTTTAAACTTCTAAATTACTCTCAAATTCTCACGTTGACTTGAAACCATGTCTAAAAAAGATGTATATGAAAAAAAATCAAAAAAAGAGAAGAAAGAACTTTAAAAGTTAACAAGAAGGTATTGCTGCTTTAAAAATCCAAAATGCCCTCTTTGTAAATAAATAAGTAATTTCACTCTTTAATCACTCTCAACTTCACTTATAAGGCTTCTCACAAGTTTTATACTCTATCTTAATCTCTTCTATAAACTTTGTCATTAGACAATCATCTCTTTTTTCTCATAAAATACTTCTAACCTCACAAAATACTTCTTATTACTATAAGAGGATCTCAAGGGAATTTTATCACATAAAACCACAATGTTAAATTACAAATAATATAAATAAAAAATAAAAAAAAACAAAATACTAGTATTCTAATATATCATTCTAAGGTATCTAACAACCTCTAAGATTATTAATGCGCTTAATAACAAGTAAGAGCAAAACTACATCAACAATTAGATGCAATAATGGAATTACATGATACCAAACCCTAACATCAACAACAACAAAAAGATCTATTCTTCACAATAAGTAAGACTTGAAAGAACTTCAAAACTCACAATTAAAGATAAGTGAGCTCATAACCTATTAAAGAATAAGCACTATGAAGTTACAATACTTAGCATCAGTAAGGTTGCATACAAAGAGACTATGGAGTTATTGAAGAACAGTCACTATGAAGTCACAACATTTGATATCAACAAGGTTTTATATAAAAAGAGTATAGAGTTATTGAAGAATAAGCACTATGAAGTCACAACACTTAGCATCAATAAGGTTGCATACAATGAAAGTATGGAATAAGATATCTCTCACTTCCACCATTCAATATTTATATGTAGTAGTTATTGTCCTAGAAGACAACTTCCACTCTTTGACTTTTACACACATGGTTCTAGGATTCTTTGGCATCTAACTTCTATCAAGAGTATCTTATGGTTTTAGAATCTTTTAGTATCTTATTAACTACAAGGGTATTGTATGCCAAACACTAATTACTCTTACCTAGTCTTTGGATATTTTGTAGTTCATACTTTATCTTCTTAGCTTTAATTTGTGGTCCTTGATTTCATCTTATATTCATAGAATGTCCTTTTTAACCACCAAAAGTCAATTCTTTGACTATAAGCAATCTACCTAAGATAATATCTTATATAAGAAAACTTATTCTACTTTCACTTTTTTTATTTACTTACATTAATAAGGCAAAAAAATTAGATTATTATTTGAATCAAATATTTGTTACTTTTTTATGCTTTTATAGATACCATCTTATTTTACTTTAAACAAATAAAACTTTGAAAAATTCAAAATTTGAAGAGTCATCATTCTAATGGACCTTATTTGTCTTCCAATTTGAAGCTATCCTACTTTGACATTCGAAGTAAGTCTCATCAATATTCCGTTCATTTAACCTCCACAATGCTTTTTTGTTTCATTTCTTAAAATTAACTAAACTTGATGAAGTCTAGCATGTTCACACATCTTTACCCCACGAGTTGTGTAATCAAATGGATTAACCCTTCCGAAACACCTGGACAGAATCCAATGAAAGGCATGTGTAGTATCCTGATTGTGCAATTGAAGCGTGCCCATCCATTTTGTCGGTGGCATTCTAAGTGACTTGACTGCGAGTGTGGCTTGAAGCCGCCAAGGCCAATTTAGTGGAGACAATTCAGTGTTGTGCTGCTTCACGACGTTGACCTGGTGCTGGTTGCTATTTTCGAATCCTGGGAAAAGGTCACTAACCTTCATGTCATTGGATATTTTCTCCTTTAGCTTTGTCAGCGCACATGTGATTTGTATTATCCACCTAAGTGAAGATTCTGAAGCACACATTTCACAACAATCCAAAACACGTAGTTGAGTGGAGCCACTTCATGCAACTGCCATAAGTAATTTCACAATCTTACAAACATGTATGATTTTGAGACGATTACAAAAATAGTACTACAGCCGGAAAGGATGAAGACTCCACTTGTATCTCGCTGATGAGGTAGGTATTTTCTATTCCTGAGCTTGAGTTCAGTTCGCTCCCGTAATTTCACTCGCAGACTGCCGACTTGGGTTTTTACATCCTTGAAACTCTAGCATTTGTCTGTGTCCGCACTCGTCAGTTTCTGTGTAACATTCTGGTCTGTGGAAACATTTCACAAACAGAACTCGGCCAGTCTCATCTCACTCGGTAACAATCCAGATTAAGTCACTGACGCTAGTGTTCTTGAGAATGTGCACTATTCATTCTTGCATGGAACCTGAATGATGTACATTCTTGTATGCTTAAGTGCATTTGTTGCATCCGGTGATGACTTCGTAATCCATGATCAGATTATCAATGTACACTTCTTCGGCAGTACTATTAGGCTCATCTAGAATACAGAATCAACAGCCTTCCATCGGGCCCAGTTCTTGTGGGATACAGAGCGATCGTCGATATTTGTATAAGAAAGCAAAGTTGTTGTAACCCAATGGAAGTGTTGGTGGCCATCCGGCACAAACCCGTCGCAGTAGATATTGGTGCACATTCAGCTTGTCTCGTTTACCTTCGCCTCGGCAATCTCTGACGAGCTTAGCTATTCTAGCTGTTCAGGAAGTTTCTCAATATTCGATTGAAAGAATCAGGATTCTCCACATGGGGGAAGTGACCGCACTTGTTCATCACCACCAGGTCTGTTGAATTGCCCATGTGCCTGTTCGCACTCAACAATAAGCCTCTCATTATCCTAGATAAACTGAAGTCTTCCCGAATATCCTTAATCGCAATAAAACAGAACCGAAAAAAATCTACTATGAAACTACGCGCAAGAATCTAAGGCGGATTTGTGTCTCAGAATGGTGAAGTACATGTTAAATTCGTATTTTAAACTCCTCCGAACCATTGCACCGAGAGGCACTTACAATTTCAGTTTGAGCGCCGCCTCCAGACTTGTGATTCGATCGTTTTGACCCCAAATTATCAAACTCTTCTTCTGAACATGCAACAAGCGGGTGTGAGTCGACACATCACTGCACCGACTATGTAAGGATGTTAGGCATCAGAGAATATCCGAATCTTCGCTGATTTTGAAATCAAATGTACAGCAATTTTTTTATCAAAGGGAAAAGGTGCTCTTAAAAAATTCGACACTCAAGTGGAATAAGGGAAGAAGAACTTGATACCTGCGTCAATTGTGGAAGTGGAGATGTTCCTCGTGCACCACAGACCATTCTGTTCAGCAATTCGACCTTCTCGTGACGATGCTCATCGAAGAATCTCTGGATGTATAAAGTTGTGCATTAGAGAATTCATCAGTCTCGTCATTCCCCACGAGATGAATTCCCAACTGTTTCCGCGTTACAATTAACAAGAAAAAATTGATTACAAAAGGTTTGAGGAGATACTCACACTCAACACATCCTTCCACACGGGCTGCAGAAGCCTGTAAACTGGCTTGGTAGTGGCCACGGATGCTAGGTTCTTCAATCCCTTGACCGTCGTAGGCAGCAGCAGATCAGATATGTGGTCATAATCAAACTCTGCAAGCAATGATTTCTGCGACGTCGGTGTCATGTGTGTCCCTGCGGCAACAAAAACGACTCTCTGGACAAGCTTTGGGAAAAGATGCGCCATCCAGAACGCAACCACGCCGCCATACCCAGCTCCAACCACCGTCACCTGAAACAAGCCATCTCCATTTTAAACAATATACCGAAAACTTTTGACGTGCAAGACCTCCATATTTGATAACTTTCTAATGCTTTCGGGTTAAAATAGTAGGAATTTACGAGCCTAAATCAATTTTACTTGTTTCAAAGGCCACCTCGCAGAAGAACAAACCCGAATAGCTTAGAACCTACCTCTCAACTGATGTAATCGTACCTCGTCGATTGTTAAGGAGAATAAGAAAATGCTTGAATTCTCTGCATGGTAACTACTGAGAATAGTTGGACTCTCTCTCTACTGCCAAAAGTGCAAGTCCAAACTCGCGATGCAGAAAAAGAAACACGCCACTCACCTCATTGTAAACATCCAGGGCATGAAGCATCTTGACCATGCAATTGGCTTGAAGCACTTCCGACCTCTCAGCACTCGTCGACGACGATCCACCAAAAAACACTAAATCCGGAACATAAACATTGAAACCCTTCGTGAAGGCGCGGATCTGCTTCTCCCAGTTAATCATTCCATCCGCCACAAAGTCATGAAGAAACAACAGCACGGGCTTCTCGGAGGCGCCCGCAGACCACACGCCGCTCTCGGGCTGCTCCCACGGCAACTGGCACCGCACCACAGAGACTCCATTGTCCAATTCCACGACCTCAGGCTTCAGCCCGCAGGCTCTGTACCGCTGCTTCAATTGGCTCAGCTTCAAGTCCAATATACTGAAACCGAAGCACGATCCTCTCCCCATCCTCGAGTCCTAAAACCGCCTCACCCAGCAACTCTTCGCAACTTCGCCTCTCTCCATGGAATCTCACCGTCCTTCCCGCCTCGAAAAGCCCGAAACAAATACACAACCACCTTTGAATCCAACCTCAAACAAACTACAATCCTTCATCCACCGAAATCTCATAAAATCCTATCACGATTAGGATTCTCTTAGCCCTCCCACGGATCTGTAAAGCGAATTTCTCTCTGGAGGCCACACCAATGGACTTGCAGGCGGAGCTCGCCACCTTTTCTGGTTGCGTTAAAAGGCTTTAAGCTTTCGCCGCCGATATTTGAACGATGATATCGACTATGCAGAGGAATGAGAACACAACGCACACGCTTGCCGAGACTGATTCGGACGGCGACGATAAAGAAAGCGCAACAGAATGAGTCGATCCCAGTCAAAGAAGAAGCAGAATGAGAATTAGAATAGAAGACGCCTCTGAAGCCATCGCTGCGAAGGAAGGATGTGCAGGTGGTGGAAGGGGCCGGTGGACCTCCCCTCCTGACTCTCATCCATCCATATATTCATCCATCCATTCGATAATCCATCCACATATCTACCCGCTTATTCATCGGTCGCTTCTACCATTCATCCATCTTTCTATCATCCGTATTCGACTCTATCATCCATCCTTCATCGACGTTCATTCATTTTTACTGTACATCCTTCTTTTTCTGTGCATCTCTCTTTTCTTCATGGCATTGGCGCTGGTCAGTCCTTTAGAAAAGACTGGTGGGTTCAGGTTTTGTCATATAAAATGGAGGTAGGTACTTCGGTTACTGTTCTATAATGTTTTGGTTTTGATTTTTTCTTTTTCTTTTTTAAAAGAAACTTAAGACTTGCCAAGGTTGTGGATTCAATAACCAAGGTTGTGGATTCAAGGTTGTGGATTCAAGGTTGTGGATTCAATAACCAAGTATAGTGGGTAAGATATCGGTGTGCTGGAAGTATAGACAATTTGATTCGATATATTCTTTGTAAGAAACTGTTAGTATTTAATAATAAAAATGACAACATTTGTGTCTATTTTAAAGATTTAAGTTATTAGCAGGATGGATAAAATAAAATAAAATGAACCCACACCATTGAAATGTATACATGGCCTTATTTTTCTTTTCTTTTTTGTAATAGAAGGTGTTAAATTAATTCTAGTCAAAATTAAATAAATAAAAAATAACACATTGAATGAAAATTATAAGTTATCACTTTTATCTAAATCTAAAATCTTGAGTAAAATTTTCTTCATAATTATTTGAAAAAAGAGTTTGCAAAGCACTAAGAATAACATTAAGAAGAACACAAGAAAGGCATTGACAAGAGTAAAGAAGACTTTTCTCTTGCATCTATTTATACTATTTAATAAAAAATTATATAGTGATGTCACATAAGTTGTATTATACGTATCCAATTTGCATGACACATATCAAATTTGTAAGCCAAGTTTTCAACATGTGTACAACATAGCCAACTAATGTGACATCATTATATAAGCTTATTATTTTATTGTGTTATTATGGCAAAGCTTATTTTTTTATTGTGTTATTATGGCAAAAATACATGAATAAATGAGGAAATTAATGCTTGTAATGCATCAACTCAATTCACCACAATAAAGAGCAACTAGATTGATTAAAAATAAAGATATGTAGACGGTTAAAGCTACATCAACATTTGTACTAAACCATATTACTTCTCTTGTGAAAGAACATTATTTAAGAACCAATACAAGCATTAAAAAACCAATAGTTGCCTTACTTGAGAAGTTTGATGGTACAAAATAAAAGTTTTGAAAATTTATCAATTTTGTACAAATAGTAATTGAGCTTCAATTCAAAGTTATTTAATTTTCACATTACAAGTCATATTTATAGAAACATGAGTTAGAGATTCAACTTTGTCATGATTATCATCTTTTTTTAAACAAAATAATCTTTCATTAAATAATTTAGATGCTATTTTTACAAAATTTTATTGTAAGTAAAGAAAATATGATGCAATTTATATTTCAACTAATAAGATTTATATTTTGTATCAATATAATTCTTTTGTATCATTATATGCTTTAAAAATTTGAAAACTTGCAATTGATATCAAGTGAGATAATATTATACTTATCAACTTATTTTTTTGTGGATTATAATATAATATAAAAAAAATTAATATTAAACTAATTTAATCTTCAAACATTAAGAAAATTATATATATATATATATATATATATATATAAAATATGACAACTAATTTATTAAGATTCAATTTAAGAGCTGCACAAGTATATCTCAATATCTTTATAATTTAATGGCAATACCAGCATCTTTTCATTATATCTATTTAAAAATAAAAGACATGAAAATTAATGCTATATGTTTTAAACTCATTATAAATATAAAAAAATTCAATGATCTTAAGAAGAATTGTACTTATACTATGAAAAATCTAAGCACACCAATTAACATTATCTAAAAAAGAAGCATAATCATAGAATAATGAGTATGATTGTCAAAGAAGATAATTTTTTGGAAAATAAGTTTATTTAAGTATAATAGAAACCATGCAATTGGAATCTTATGTAATATCTAATAAAGATCTTATTCTCTCTCCAAAATCCTCTTCTTATTTTACACTAGATATGTATTTAGAACATAAATTACAAAGCCTTTACATTATTAAATTTAAAAGTTTCAACTTGTTTTTTTCATAAAGACTTTGTTGAAAGACATAATACATCTTTTGTAAAGAAAACTAATCATTAGTTGTCATTTATCTTTTGGAGATATTATTTATGAAACCATTCTTATAGATATAATAAAAATGATAATAATAATAATTTAGTTATATTTATTATTATTAGATCTCTTTTTAATCCAATTATCTTAGATTTATTATAGCTAATAGAGTATAATCCTTAAATAGATTGGATTTCTTGTAATCTTTGTTTTTTCCATAGTATAATCAAGTACTTTATTAATCTAAAAGTGAATCATAAGCCTAATACAATCAAATCCTTATTTGTAAAAATAATTGCTTATATGTACATTATCAAAGAAAGAATTTACTTGTTATTGTGAATCATTAAATCGACTTATTTATGTATATTGTACAAAAATATACTTACTATACTTAAAATCACAAAATTTGTGAGTTAGTAGTAGAATTCATACATAAATAGAAAAAATAGATTGCTAGTAGTTGATATGCAATCTATGATAGAATTTATTAGGACAAATCTTCAATATGAATAGGTTTTTCCTTAAGTTAGTTAATACTTCAATATGAATAAGTTTTTCCTTAAGTTAGTTAATACTAGATGATGGTCCAATGGAAGTAGCTATTGTTGTCGTGGATTCTTTATTAAGATAAGAAGCTAATTGTATAGAAAAAGAAAAAAGAAGGGAAAGAGAAAAGAAAAGATGAGGGGGAGGGGCATGAGGCTGCCCTTGAATCCCGGCAGCCTCTTTGTCGATTGGGATCCGAGCCGCCTCAGATCCCTTCTGCTTCTTGTTTTGATTTTTCGGTTGTGTTTTATGCCGGGCTCTGATTGTTACGGTGTCCCCAATGTGTTTTTCTAGGATGTGTCGCTGCATTTGCTCTCGTCCCGTGGGGGTGTTGATGTTTTTTTCTTCCGGTTCTGTTGTCGTTCTATACCTGATCTTGGTGTGTTAAATTGTCAGCAGCTGTGTCTTTGTTAAGGAGCCGCATCGGAGGGTGGTGTACTACTGTCGACCTCTTAGCATGGTAGTTGCAGAGTTGCTGATGTGCAAAGCAGCAGAGGTCCAATTTGACACTAGTTATTATCTTCATACGGCACCAGTGTTGGGTACCAAGAAGTACTCCTGTTCTCTTGTTTTTTTTCTTTTGTTTCCTACTTCGGTGAAAGGAGGCAGTGGGGGTTGGCAGTGGCACTTCCTTCGTTGCGGGCTGGGTGTTACGGTAAAAAGCTGGCAGCCGCGCGGAGTGGCTACTAGATCTCATTGTGGGGGGGGGGGGGGGTGTAGTAGGCATTTAATTATTTATTTATTTTATATGCGAGTGTCTCATTTTGTTGTTGAAGCTCGGCAGTTCAAGAAGTTTGCGGTTGGTTCTCTCTCTTCCCGTCTTTGTTAGCATATTAGAGTAGCTCTCGTTTTGTTTTATTTGATCAGATCTTTTTGCAGTCCGCATTTTGCAGTGGTGCTGCTAGAGCAACATTCAGAGGATGTGGTGGTGCAGAGCTGCGGAGGTCGCTTTGGCCTTGTTCTCTGATTTTTGCTGGTTCTTGAAAGTTGCGGTTCTAGGTTGAGGCCATGCGGTATTAACTGTCGGTGGCAGTAGGGAAGCAGGCATCAAGGCGCTTGTGCGAACGTGGTCGAGTGCGGGATTCTAGCCTAGTACAGTTGGAAGGACGTCAAATTGGTTGCGCAAAATGTATACCTACTAATCTAATCAGTCGGAGCTTCAGTATTCATGAACATTGAGTGTTAACTTCTCAGTTGTGATCAGTTGTTTCTCCAATTAGCTTACATTGATAAGTGGATGCTGTTTTATTTGTAATGGCGGGTTTGGAGTTTTGTGTGGTTCATGTGCCCTCTACGTGCTGCTGGTCAAAGAAAAGTGGGTGGTTTTGCAGAACCTGCTAAGAATCATAAGAGCAACGAACAATCGTTCTTACCATCGTTCTACGAGAAGAGTCGCTCAGCAAATCCAAGGACGACAATGCGCACTAATTTCATTCGTTATTGACAACACCAAGGTCGGCATAGAGGAGGCAACTGTAGCATATCAATGCAATTGCATTGGCTAAAGAAAAGAAGTGCTTAGAAGGAGAGATTAAGAATCTTCTTGATATTAGATAATAGATTTGAGTTGCTCCATGCATCAGTCCCCTTAGAAATTGGAAGACAATCTAGGTGCCTTGGACATTGATAGTACCTCGTGTTGCAAGTGCAAAGGATAACATAATTTGATAGATTGTCTTTTTGTTGTTGTGTGTATTCCTCAGAGTTAAGTAGATTCCAAGTTGGTGTTGGGAATTTGATTTAGTAAATAGAACTAAAGTTGGCTTTTTTAATCCATTTTTTGATAGAGATAGACACATCAAACTTTGTATTAGATGTAATATTATCACCATAAGAGTTAATAAAAAAAATTCATTTCATAGCTTTTTATTCAAAAAAATTTCTAGCAATTTAATTCAATTATAAGATCCATATCAAAGAACTTTTTGTAAGTATAGATTGATTTCAAAATGGTGTTTTTATTTAAAAAGTGCTATTTCAATAATTCATTAAATAGATCATAAGAACTTCAAATTCTTTATATCAACACGTATTTAAAATCGTTGTCAAGCTAGTTGAAGTATGTTTTAATTAAGAATTATATTCAATATTTCTTAATGGCTAAGTAAATAATAAGATTTGTTCAATGTCTTGTCTAGACCTTCTTATGCTACATCAAATGAAGGAGATATGTATCACAATGAATCAAATAGTGAATATATTCTTATGTCACAAAAATAGAATAAATAATGTTTCAAAGATGATATAATATTAAGATTAGAATGGCTATTGCCAAAGGCAAGAAGACTATATACATTTGAAATAAGACTAAGAACAAGAAAGACATTGATAAGAATAAAGAAGGCCTCATTCTTGCCTTTATATATACTATTTAACTAGAAACTACATGGTGACACTCTTTAGGACTACTAAAATATGTCCAACTTGCAAGACACAATGTCATGTTGTAATAAATCTATATGGTGAAAGATAAAAATATAGTTTCAACAAAAAAAGAACCTAATTAAAAAAATATAATAAAAAAATATAAATAAAAGATAAAAGATAGTAAAAACTTTTAGTGTTAACACTTTTTTTATAATTTTTTTTATTTATTTGATACAATTATAAATAAGGCAAAATAAAGTAGATTATAAAAATAAATAATAAATACATCTTTATAAGAGATATAAGAGAATATTATGATATAAATTATCTTAAAAAACCAAGAATAGATACTTGAAAAGGATTGATTGTAAATTAGAATCAAAATCAAATCTCAAGGTATAAAACCATGTACATATGATGATTTTGAGAGTTTTTTTGCTAATTCAAGATTAAATTAGCAAAAATTTAGCTTATTTATTTAAACATAAAAAATATTAAAAAAGTTGTTTAAGCATTGACTTCAAATAATTTGGATGAATTTTGAGTTTCTAAGAGCTTTTAAAATAAAAGATATTTTTAATAATTTTAAGTTTTTTAAAATAAAAAGATTCTTATACATTTGAATAATTTTTTAATATTATAATATATACATAGATAAAATTTATTAAATTTATAAATTTACTTATTTTAAATATTTTTTATAAATATAAAATCAATAAAATAGTTAATTTGAGGGATGTGAGAATTTAACTAGATTAGAATCTTAAACTTTTTATCTTTAGAGTCAATGAGATTTTTTGTGATTTTAAGAAATCGGCTGATTTTATTGAAGAATTTTTTGTGAAAGCATATTAAAATTTGATTTTTATAATTTTACTAATTCAAAAGATAATTTAATAATTTAATATGAAAGAAGTTTTTCCAAAAGAACAACATCTAGATTAGAAAAAGTTGATGACTGACACTTAAGAGTATTAGGAGCTCTTTTTTCTAATTAATAATTTTAAATTTATTCTAAATTTTTAGACTATTTTTTTGCTTGAAGATTAAAAGATAAAAAATATTTTAATCAAAACCAATTGTCAAATTAATACTTATTGAGATTTTAAAATTTCTATAGAGATTTAATTAGAATTTATTTAAAATATAGTTAGGATTCTTAAAGATTTCATTAGAATTAATTTTAAATTATTTTAGATATTTTTTTAGGAATTTATTTTATCTTATTTAAAAATTATTTAAGATTTTTATTAAGATTTATATAGGATTTATTTAGGATTTTATTAGAATTTGGTTATGATTTGTTTAGAACTACATAGAAATTTGGTTAGTATTTATTTGTGATTTATTAAGTAACTTTTTAGGATTTATTTTTTTATTTTTTAAAATAATTTTTTATTATTAATTTAAATTTATTTTATATTTATTTATTTATAATATTTATTTAAAGTTTATTTATATTTTTATGTTTTTTTTTTTAAAAAAAATTAATGATTTCTATATGATTTTTTTTCTCAATTTTCTTTAAGATTTCTTAAGAATTGATTAAGATTTGATTAAAATTTTTAAGGTTGAATTGGAATTTATTTAATATTCCATTAGAATTTTTAAGACCTTTGTTGTTATAATTTTTAATTTAACTTCTACTGCCAAGTACTTGGTGCATTTTCAAGCAACATAATATGTTATACAAATATTTGTCTAATTTGCAAGATAAGTTTCCTATATAAATGCTATATGGCCAACTTATACCACAAGTTACCAACATATCCAATATGTGTCTATTTTGTTGAGCAAGTTTTCAACCTATCAAGAATCATAAGATTAAAAATATAACTTTGCAATATATCTACTACCTTGTGTGGGTCAAAAAAAAAAAAAAAAAATGTTAAAGATATGTTGAATTTTCATAGACTTTGATAAGTGAAATTGTTAAGCAAATGAATTGATTTCTTCATAAATAAAAAATACTCCATATTTGCAATAGTTCAACTTGTCATGAGTATAACTAGTCTTGATACTATGACTAAATAATCATATGTTAATGCCAATGTGGACTTAAAGTTGTTCCTTGCAATAGGCATTTACATTGATTTTTTGTCATTTTTGAGTTTCTTTCAATTTTTCCTTCATTATTAGATGTAGTTGTAATAAATAATTTTTCAAATATTTTCTAGTAAGATAATCAACTTTTCAGGAGTTAAAAGTATCAAATTATAGATGATAATTATAAATAGGATAAAAAAGTGTTTTTTTAGTAAATAAATATTTTATACTATTACAAATAATTTTGCCAATAACAAAAGACTTGTTCAATCATCTTGATGGTAGTTGATGATACATCTCAAATATTACTCGAAAACTTAATTCACCTATTTTATTTATCCATTAATTTGATGATAGAAAGTTAAATAGAGTTTTATATCCACCTACAATATCTAAAAAATATTTCTCTAAAATCATAATATAAATTAAGTTCTTCTATTCAATAAAATATCTTTTGATAATCTATAATAGCAATGAATATTATAAAAAAAAATAGTTGTTTCTTTATAAGTGATAAGTTTTGTATGTAGTACAAAATATGCTAACTTAATGAAACAATCTACTATCATAAATATAGAGTCATAAAAACTTGAAATTAAAAGATTTGTAATAAAATTTATAGAATCTAAATACTATAATTTTTTTAATAGAGGTAATAGCTAAAAGAAGTTTATATAGTTCATGAAAAAGAATTTTTCATCTTGAACAAATATCATAAGATTATATAAAGTTTCTAATTATTTTTCACATTTGATGCTATTATAAATCTATATTTATTAGCCCCAAAGTGTTATTGGATCTAAAATTTTCAGCAATTGGAAAACATTTAGGAGCTTAAAGAATACTTTATTTTACTTTATCTTTTGGAATATATAAGCATCCTTTAAAATAATATTGATAATTCTTCAATTCAAACTTAGAAGTATCATGAGATTTAATTGAATTACTTTAAATGTCATAAATAAGAAGATTTTAGGATGTACTTAATTAAATTCAAAGCTTAAAATTGAAATTTCTTTGGCTTTAGAAGAAATATTTATTGTTGAATAAAAGCTACATTTCTTATTTTTGATGCAAAAAAAGAATGTCTAAAAAAGATATTTGACAAATTTTATTGTTTTTTAGTCAATATATGATCTTAAATTCAAATATTGACAAAGACATATTATAACAAATTTAGCAATGATTCAAAATATATATTGATATAAAATATCTAAGGTTTTGTGATTTATAAATATTTTCTTTGGATTAGGAGTACTTTCTAAATAATGACAGCATTCTTCAAATGAATCTATAATTATAAGAAGTTTTTTTTGTGGATCTTATAGTTGATCTTGGTTTTTGAAAAATAAATTGAATAAAAAACTATTATGTGAAGTTAGTCATCTGCTTTTATTTATAATAATAATTTATTTATAATAAAAATTAATATGTTTATTTCTATCAAAAATGCCTTAAAAAAATTAAAGCTATACAAAATTGGTGTAGATGTAAAAGTTATCTTTAAAGCTTAAGAAGATGCTTTAATTTTTTTATTCTACTCAAATTTGATTTATATATCAAACATGTAAGTAGAATTGCAACTTAAAAAAAATTCTTGATAAAATCTAATAATAATTGACTAATTTCAAAAAACATTGGACATCTTTTATTATTCTTAAATTTTTCTAATTTATGATGGTTTGAATTTACTTAGAATCTATTATAAGATCATCATTTGAAATAATATAACTTAAGAAGTTAACTTAAATGGTATAAAATACAAATATTTTTATCTTAGCATATAGTTATGCATGTTTAAATTTTTTTAAGATTCAATAAATATGAAGTTCATATTTTTTTATATTCTTGTATATAAGAGCTCTTATCTTGCTCGTGAAGAAAAATGAGAGATTATTGCTGATGTGTATAGATTGTTGAGGACTTAATAAGATCACCATCAAAAATAGGTATTTTCTATCTTTCATATCAAAACTTCTCCATCAATCAAATTAAGTCAAGTTTTATATATAAAAAAATATCTACAGAGAGCACACAATTCAATATGCATTAAAGAAGGAGATGAATAAAAGAAAATATTTTGAATTAGTTAAAGGCATTTAAAATTTAATATTATGCTTTTTAGACTCACAAATGCACCAATTACTTTTCAACATATTATGAATGATTTTTTAAAATAATTTTTAAATATATATATATATATATATATATATATATATATATTTTAAAATATAAAATAACATCAATTATAAAACAAAAAAAAGTTATTGAGGAGAAAATAGAATCTTCATTTGATGTTATATCAGAATTTAATAGCATAGTTTCTATTATAGCTATACATACTCATTTTTTGACATATGGTCATTTTTGACAACTATACTCTTTCTTTTGTAATTACATTGCTTCTTTGGAAAATAATAAGTAGTATTGTTATATGGTAGCATTACTATATGATAAAAAATAAGAATATAGATACTATTATAAAAGAGCCTAATAGAAAGATGTAGTAAAAAAAAAAAGATAAATTATAAGAAGGAAGTAAATATTTTAGTCTTAATATTATTTTTTATAGAAAGAAATTTTATTTGTTTTGAAAGAGCATAAATGCCTCAAATTTTTAAAAAATAAAATAAATAAATAATATAAACATCTTTAAGAAAAAATTAAGAATAATTTTAAGCAAAAATAACCTCAAATTACCAAAAATTGATATTCGGAGAGAATTGGTTGTAAACTAAGATCAAAATCAAATCTTGAGGTACAAAATCATATACCTATAGCAACTTAGGGATTTATTTGAAAATCAAAGAACAAGATTAGAAAGTAGATGGTATTGTGTGGTAATACAACTATATATTGAAAAATAAAAATATAGATGTTATTATAGAAGAGCCTCGGGGAAAGATGTAATAGAAGATTTAGTTTTAATATTGACTTTTTGTAGAAGGGACTTCTATTTACTTTGTAGAAGAATAAATAAGCCAAATTAAAATAAATGAGATAAAAAATGATATAGAAATATGTAGAAGGGAGTTAAGAATAGATTTTAGAAAATTTTCTTTCAAGAAGCCAAGAATTGATACTCAGAGAGGACTAGTTGTCAACTTGAGTCAAAATGAGATCCCAAATCACAAAACCTACGATGATTTTGAGGTTCTTTGGTAGATTGGAGAGTTAGATTTGATAGCAAACTAAAGAAGAGATTTTTGTACATTGGTTTTATATCAATTGAGTCAATATTGAATTTTTGAGGGATTTTCAAAATTAGTGATGTTTTTAGTTGATTTATATTTTTGAAAAATAAAAATATGTTTATAAATTCAAGATTTCTTTGAGTTTTGTGATAAGTGTATGGATGAATTTTAAGCAATGTATTGGTATTTTAGTTGTTTATGTCTATAAAAATTTTAAGATCAATCAAACAATTAGATCAAAGTGTATAAAGATTTTTGTGGATTGAAGTCTTAGAAATTGGAGTTTGAAGGTCAGTGAGTATTTCTAAGATTTCTAGTAATCTATCAATTGGATTGAAGTGAATTTTTTATATATTTATACTAGACTTGATTTCCAACATTTTAGGTAAAATTTGGAAGCAATTCAACAATTCAAGAAGGAGATATTAGCACTAGAAGTTTAGTATTCAGATTGGAGTAGGAGGCCACCTAACACCTGATTGGATTATCTTGTTATTCTTTCAATTGGGAAATGAAATTGATTTCATTTTTTTGTGCTTATTTTTAACAAAGACATTAAAAAGTTTGAAAAATTTAAGTGGACATCAATAATTTGATTAGTAGTTGTTAAGGTTCAATTTGTTGTAGAATTTTTTAAGAGTTTGTTTAAAATCTAAGATTTAATTAGGATTGGTTATGGATTTGGTGTAGGATTTGCTTAGGATTTGGATTAGAATTAGTCTAGAATTTATTTAGGATTTAAGGTTTCATTATGGTTTCAATAAAGATTTGATCTAGAATTTGGTTAAAGTTCAATTAAGATTTCAATTAAGATTTGATCTAAGATTTGATTAAGATTTAATTAAGGTTTTAATTAAGATTATATTAAGGTTTTAATTAAGATTATATTAAGATTTTTATTTTTAGTATTTCTTTAAGATTCTTTATTATTTCTTTAAAGATATCTATTTCTAGTATTTTTAAAGATTATTGTTATTTCTTTAAAGGCTTATTTTTATATATCTTTAAAATTTCTTGTTATTTTTTTAGAAATAGTTTGGGACTTCTTTGTATTTCTTTTATAAATTCTTTTAAATTTATTTTAAATTGGTCAAAGTTTGATTATGATTATTAATATCTACTTAAGGTTATTTAAGATTCTATTAAATTATAATTTTTATATCTTTATTTCTTGCCAATCTTGTTGCTTCTTGTAGTTATCTTTTATTAATAGCTTCATTATCAAATCAACAAGCATGTCTTTTAGTACACAATACTTTATGTTGATCATTAGCATATTAATCTCTTCTCTAATAAAATGATGTTGAATGTTAATGTATTTGATTCTTAAATAATACTTTGAATTCCTTGTAAATATAAAACATCATTAATAATCATACTTCATTAGAATTGCTTCCAATTATAGAGAACCAAAGCATGCAAGAAAAATGATGAGTCCAACGTTAAACTACCAATCCATCTCAAGAAAAGAAAAAAAGAAAAAAAGAAAAAAAAGAAAAAAAGAAAAACTTCAATTTCAAACTCCTATAATTTTATGGACAAAAACCAATGAAAAAACCATCCTTATGCGGCTTCTACTAAATTCAGAGCTCCAACCTAATATATAAAGAAAAAAAATGAAGAAAGATAGAAAAATGAGGTCTAAAGCACACTTTGTTAGACCTCAATAGTCTCCAAAAACTGAAATCAACCTTTACGTCCAAAAAAATTGGAAAGATAGGAGTTTTTTTTTAATTTTTTAATTTTTTAAATCAATTTTTATTTTTCTACTTTTTTCTAATTTTTTTTATCTCCCTACTCTTTCCCTCTAATATCCTTTTTTTCTTTCTTTTTACTTTTTTCTTATCCTTCATTGTTTTCTTTTCTACTATTCTCTTTCTTCTTCTATTTTTTTTTCTATTTTCTTCTAATTCTTTCTTTTATTCTTTTTAATCTTATCAATATCTTTATTTAGATCAAATTTACTAAATCCAATTTATATCTAGGTATTAATCTAATTAATTTTTAATAAAAAAATTCTATTATAAAATGTTATAGATCTATATTAGCCATATTAAGGAGTAATTATTTATTTTAAATTCTTTTTTTTAGAAATCCTCTTAGAGATTATTTTTTGCATTGACATCTTATTTTTTTCTATTAATCTCCAAACTTCATAAATTAGTCATTTTAAGCACTTTAAGTATATTTTTTGTACTAAAATATATCAGTGAGTCAATTTTTTAATTCACATTATCTCTACAAAGATTCAATTTTCTCTTTCAAAAACTTTATTTTATTATGGAATGCAAAGAGTAGTGATTTTTCTTGCAATACCTTAAATCTTTAAGAGTTCATCAAAATACTTTAATAAATATTCACTTCCATTATCTATGTGCAAGACTTTGATCTTGCTATCATATTAATTTTTTATATATACCTTAAATTTTTATAAGCTTGATGAACATTCACTCTTAGTTTTACAAATAAAAATCTTTTTTCTTTCTTGAGAAATCATCAATAAATTTGACAAAATATATGTCAAGGACTAAAAAGGTATTAGTAAGAAAGAAGAAGGTTTAATTCTTGCCTCCATATATACTCTTAATTAGGAGCTATGTAGCAATGTCTTATAAGACCTCCAAAATGTTTTGACTTTACAAGATACGTATCTTAACTTATAAGGTAAGTTTTTTATATCTGAGCTAAAGAATTAGCTTATTTTGCAAGCTATCAATATGTAGTTAACTTATTTACCAAGTTTCTAACCTCTCAATCAATTATAAATATATGTATATTCAAAATACCATATATAAAGCTTCTAAGAAGCTTTTTTAAAAGATATTATGAAATTAATCTATTTTTATATACTTTTACCTACTTTTACTTAATTATATAGGTATTTACAAGAATATGTATATATATATATATATATATATATTTGTGATATTATCTCTCCTTCTAGGGACAAGTTATACAAAGAATGGTCATTATATATTAATGAAAGGCAAGATGCGGCAAATTGTATTTGCTACATATTTTAATCTTTGTTCTCTTTGAAGATGGTTGATAAGTCCTCTTAGTCATTGATAGTATGTCATATTAAGGCAAAAGACCACCTTTTTATTTGATTATTGTTGAGACCTTTGTAACTTCCTTCAAATAAAATATTTAAAACATCGTTATGAATTATTCTTATCTCTAATAAAATCACCAAACATTGGAAGTCTCTTCCAAGGTTGTGATACCAAACATATTATATCTCGCCATCTATTTGAAGAAGGATATGTCATTCTTGAATATCCTCATCATGATTGCATTATCTTAAAGATTGTGATAATCACAATATCTTATCTAGTAAATCAACATATGAAAGCTCTTGAATTAAATCTACTAATTGTTTATTTTTCATCTCCTTAGCATTACGAATACATAGAAGCTACAAAAAAAGATAGAAGCTAGAATGCTATCTTCTTTTAATCTTATTTATTTTTCAACAAAGATTTGCTATTTTTTATCTTGATTTTGATGGATGTTGTCAAAATAAAGCCTCAACTCTCTTTATTGTATTTGCAAGATTTTTTGCTAGCTTCCATGTGCATTCACTAATATCATATCCACACCAATGAACAAAATATTCTAATCTATTTCAACACTACCTTGAATTTAAGACTTCTAAGAGTTTGAAGAATATGTAATTGTGTTCTACCTTTTGGAATGTTTAATTGTTCTTCAAAATAGAGTAAGTTATTTTTAAACTCAAACTCAGAAGTATTATAAGACTTAAAAGAATTATTCTTAATATCATAAAGAAGAGGATCAAAAGACATTCTTAATTGAATTTGCTTGACAAAATTTGAATCAACAGTCAATGTTGATTTTATTGTTCAAAGGTGAAAATGCTTTGATGCCAAGAAAATTATTCTTTGTTGATTAAAAGATGCATCTCCTTCTTTTAGTGTAAGATAAAAACATTTAGAAAGAGTGTCCAACAAACCTTGTTATTTTTCGATGCTATAATAGAGAAAATTTCACTTAAGAAAGTGTTGGGCTTTTGATTGTCACTAATTGCTGAACTAAGCCTCTAAATAAATAAAAAAATACCAAGTCTATATATGAAATTATCTCTATAAAGGCAATTACATCAATACATAAGCTCTAAGTATCAAAGGTCACCAAAAATGTGATAAAAATATTATAAAACCTTCTATATTCTTAAGGTGAATTCTTCTTGAATTTCAATAGTTCATATCTCACGATTAGACTATCCAAACAAACTAAAATTTTACAAAAAGTAATGATATATTTTTAAAAACTACCACAACAAATTTCAATTGTAAATTTATTATAGATCTTAAGATATTGCTATAATCCTAAAAATAGCTTCAAATCCTTACTTACATATATCTATATAAAAATTTCTTCATATCTCACAAATTAAGTATTCAAATATCATAAAATTTTGATATATAGCTTCTTAACTTGATAACGCACTGTTTTGGAAATTTTTGAGCCAAAAATTCTTCCAAAAACTCAAGATATGATTCTAACCACTACTATCAAAAAAACAACTTACTTAGTACCTTTAAATTACATGTGTTGTCTTCAATGCTCTATAACTTCTTCATACAAATTCCAAATACAAAAATTCTTTCATAAGAAATATAGATCTTAAAATCACACTTATGGCTGCCTCTCTTTTTTTCCAAAATCTATTATAAAACTCCTCATATCTTCAAAAGAGCAATGGTGTATCTTAAAAAGACACTCTAACTTCAAATGGCTATAACTTCATCATCCTAACTCCAAATTCTTTAAAATTTGCATACAAATTGTATTTCAAATCCTAAACCTTACAATCTTTATTTTTGATTTT
Source organism: Physcomitrium patens (assembly GCF_059467195.1). Lineage (NCBI taxonomy): Eukaryota > Viridiplantae > Streptophyta > Bryopsida > Funariales > Funariaceae > Physcomitrium > Physcomitrium patens. The sequence goes on from NC_143428.1 coordinate 11,858,107, forward strand.
CAAATTCTCCTTTTGAAGTTACCATAATCTTTATTATCATTGCAGATAGCTTATTGAATGCCTATTGGATATGGCCTTCGACCAATAGAAATGAAGATCTTTATCTTTTGTCTTTATCCATGCAAACCTTGCTTTTATCCCTCCAAATAAGTTTCCTAGAGGTTTGAATCTTCATCTTAGAGCCTCAATCTTCTTCTTAAATTTTATATTAAATATCTAAATCCTATATAATTAAAATATTATAATCAATATAAATAAATCTCAAAATAAATTTTGTTATATCAATTCTCTTTAAATTAATCTATTAATCAATTTAAAATACATCAATACTTATAAATATATTATCTATTTTAATTAATTTTTACATTGTATAAATAATTATAATATGACATCAGTATTGAAGTAGAGAGAATTTGCATCAAGAAAGCATTGGACTTTTGGCTACTACTAAATGTTTAATCAAATTTAAGATATTGAAGTTCTAAGTTTATATATATAATATTTTTTCTTTTAGAACAATTACATCAATACATAAGCTTAAGTACAAAAAAAACACCCAAATATATAATAAAGTATCTTGAAACCTTATATATCCTTATAGGAAATTTTTTTCAAACTTCAACACGTCATATTTCTCAATTGGACTATCCAAAAAAACTAAAAATTTATAAGAAGTATTGATATACTTTTAAAAACTACGAAAACAAATTTTAACTAAAAATTTCATACAAATCTTGAGATATCACCAAAATTCTAATAATAGCTTCAAATCCTTGCTTACATATATCTATGTGTAATTTTCTTCATATCTCACAAATTAAATATTCAAATATAATGAAACTTTGATCTATAGCTTTTTAACCTAATAATACACATTTTTTGAAATTTTGAGCTAAAAATTCGTCTAAAAACTCAAGATATGGTTGCAACCATTACTACCAATAAAGCGACTTACTTACTGTCTTTAAATTACATGTGCTATCTTCAATGCCTTATAATTCCTTCATCTAGACTTAGAATTTATCAAATAATATATGAAAAATATAGCCAAAAAAGTTTTCTCTCTAATCTTAGTCGTTGATCCTTTGTTGATCTTTATAAGCATATGTTATGCCCCAAAGAGAGATAATAGATACAAAATTAACACCTTAACTTTGAGTGCTTATAACTCCTTCATAAAAACTCCAAATTACACAAAATTTGTATCTAATCTATATCCAAAAATATAAATTTGCTAATTCTAGCATCCAAAGCTCAAATGACTTTAGAAGAAAAAACTCTAATTCCTAATAAGCCCTCGGATAGCCTCCTTGCAATCCATTGGACATGACATTCGACCAATAGAGATGAAGATCTTTACCCTTTGTCTTCATCCACCCATACCTTGCTTTCATCCTTTCCAATAAGCCTCTTAATATCTTACACTTTTATCTTTAGTATCTAAACTTTTCTTAAGCTTTATATTAAATATCTAAATTTTACATTATATAAACACTATAATCAAAATAGATAAACCTCCAAATAAATTTTACTATATAAATTTTCTTTAAATTTATTTACTAACCACTCTAATCCACATCAAGACTTACAAATATAATATATGTTTTAATTAATTTTTACATACTATAAGCAACTGCAATACAATATCAGATTGATAAGTAATCTTGAAAACAAATTTTGATAAAGACATACTCTAATGAACTTGACGATAATTCAAAATACATACCAACATGAAATACTCAAGATTCTTGTGATTTATATATACAATGATTAGACTTGATGCACCTTCTAAATAATAATGTCATTCTTAAAATGAATCTATAATTTTAAGGAGTTCTTTGTTGAAGATTTCATAATTAATCTTAGCTATTAAAAATTTTCCAAAATAAAAAGCTATTGAATGGAATTTATTATTTGTTTTTATTTATAATAATATTATAGCTAAGAAAATATTTGATACATCTATTTCCATAAAAAATACCTTGAAAAAATCAACACAATATAAGATTGGTGTAGAAGTAAAGTCCTTTTTTAAAACATCAAACAATACTTCAACTTCTTTATTCCACTCAAGTTTATCTTTACAAATCAAACATATAAGTGAAATTACAACTTGAAAAAAATTCTTTATAAAGATCCAATAGTAATTGACAAAGTCTAAAAAGCATTGCATATCTTTTATTATTCTTAAATCTTTCAATCCATGATAGCCTGGACCTTCTTTGGATCTATCATTAGCTCTTTCTTGGAAATAATATATCTTAGGAAGTCAACTTGAATAGTGTGGAATACACACTTTTCTAACTTGGTAATTAATAATCTTACATCTCTAAGTTTTTATAATACATAATGAATATGAACTTTATACTCTTTGATGTTTTTAGAGTAGATTAAGATGTCATTTAAATAACAAATGAAAAAATCATGAAGAAATTTACAAAAGACATCATTCATTAAATATTGAAAAATAATTGGTGTATTGGTAAATGCAAAATTCATGACATTATCTTCAAAATGTCCATATCTAGTTTAAAATATAATTTTTCATTTATTTCTTTTTTAAATGCATACTAGATTATATGCTTCTTTTAAATTTATTTTTGTATAGATCTTTATTTAATTGAGTTGATCAAAAAATCTTGAAATCAAAGATAGAAGATACCTATTTTTTATGGAAATCTTGTTGAGTCCTTGATAATCTATACACATCTGCAAAGATTCATCTTTTTTTTCAAGAATAAGATAAGAGTCCTTAGTTGGAGTTTTAGAATGGTATATAAAATTTTTAATCAAGTTATCATAAATATACTCCTTGAATGTAACCAACTCATTTTGTGATAGGCTATAGATTTGTCCAAATGGTGGTTGAGTTCTTTTGTGAAGATTGATAGAATAATCATAAAGACAATGCTCTAGAAGAATATCTGCATTTGTTTTTTCAAAAACATCCTAAAAATCTTGATATTGGTTAGGAATATTACTTGATATCTTCTCACCATCAAAAATAAGAGTGGCATATATAGCAAAAGATAACCCTTCTTTTGCAATATGCATGAAAGCTCTTGCATCTATTATTAAAGGTTTGGATGTACTAAACTTATGTATTTATATTTGACTAATGGAATTTTGGATTAAACTATCAAAAAAATTAAGGTTACAAGAAATCCAATCTATCTAAGGATTATACTTTTCAAACCAAGATAATTCTAAAATAATCAAAATGGATGGAGATCTTATTATATTGTCAAGGACAAGAACTCGATGAAAAACAATTCAGACAAGCGAGCCTTCACTCAAAGAGAGGTAACAAAATATATATAAACAAGTATATATATTGAAATAGAAACTGGAATGGCTATTGCCAAAATACAAGAAAACTAGAGACCCTTGAAACTAGACTAGAAGCAAGAAAGGAGTTGACAAGAGTGAAGAAGCCTTCACTCTTGTCTCTATATAAACTATCTAATTAGGAGCTACGTGGCGACGTTCTATAGGACCTCCAATATGTGTTGACTTTGTAGGACACATGCCTTGACTTACAAGGCAAGTTTTTCTACATAAAGGCCACATAGTTAGCTTCATCTTCAAGCTAACAACATGTGTGGCACATGGCCAACTTGTTGATCATATTTTTAATCCAAAAAGTCAATTAAAGACACCTATGAAGTCAAAGCAACATCTAGGAAGTTTCTAGGAAGCTTCTATATTAAATATTATAGAATTAACTTACTTTTATCTACTTTTACTTACTTCTACCTATTTCTATATGTAATTATTAGCTTACATGATTATGGCCATGACATTACCCCCCCTTCTAGAGACGAGTTCCACGAGGAGCGGTCATCATATGTTGAGGAAATCTATGATGCGACGAATTGTATTCGCCACATACTTTGATTTCTGTTCTCTTCGAAGATGATTGATAGGGCCTCTCAACCATCGGTAGTGTCCCATACCAGGGCAGGAAGACCACCCAGTTATTTGATAATTGTTGAGGCCTTCGTAACTTCCTTCGAATAGAATATTCGGAACACCATCAGGAGTTGTTCCTACATCTAACAAAATCACCAAACATCGAGAGTCCCTTCCCAAATCGTGATACCAAACGCGTTGTATCTCACCATCTATTCGAGGAAGAACATGTCGTTCTTGAAGATCTTCATCTCAATTGTGTCGTCTTGAAGGTTGTGACAATCGTAATGTCTCGTCCGGCAGGTCAGCAAACGAAGGTTCTTGAGTTGAATCCGCTGGTTGTTGGCTCTCCATCTAATTAGCATCACAAATGCAAAGAAGTTACAAACAAGGATAGAAAATTGAATGTTATCTTGCCTCAATCTTGTCTCTTTTATAAGAGAGATTTTCATCTTAGTTTTGATGGATGTCGTTGATGAAAAACTTTAACTTTAGCTGATGCATTTGCTAGATTCTTGGATGGCTCCCATTTGCGTTCACTAATATCATATCCGCGCCAATGAATAAGATATTCCAGCTTATTTCAACGCCGCCTTGAGTCTAATGTCTCTTCCACCTCAAATTCTTCATTATTATCTACTTCTATAGGAGGCGGTGGCATTTGTCTTCTTCCTTGTATATCCACTGTCTTATATGGTTCAAGAAGAAACACGTGGAATACAGGATGGATCTTCATTGACTCCGGTAGATGTAACCGATATGCAACTGGGTTGATCTGTTCAGAAACAGAAAAGGGACCAAGCCTACGATAGTCCAACTTGTCACAAGGTCGAGTAGTCTTGATATTGCGACGAAGTAGCCATATCTTATCACCCACGTTGATTTGTGGTTGCTCCTTACGATAGAGATCTGCGTTTATTTTTTGTCGTTCTTGAGCTTCCTTCAATTGAGTCTTCATTATTGCATGTAACTCTGACAACCGATTTGCCATATCTTCTGCTGCAGGATTATCAACTTTTGAAAAATCAAAAGTATCAAGTCTTGGATGATAGCCATAATTGGCAAAGAAAGGTGTTTGTTGTGTGGAAGAATATACCGTATTATTATAAGCAAACTCTGCCAATGGCAGAAAGGTTGTCCAATCATCTTGTTGATAGTTGATAGTACACCTTAAATATTGCTCCAAGACTTGGTTTACGCACTCTGTTTGTCCATCAGTTTGAGGATAGAAAGCCGAAGATAGCTTTATGTCCACTTTTAAAATCTTGAAAAGGGTCCACCAAAATCTTGACACAAATTGAGTTCCCCTATCTGATATGATATCTTTAGGTAATCCATGATAGCGATAGATATTATCAATGAAAAGCTTAGCTGTTTCTTCACCTGTGATAGATTTTGTACATGGCACAAAATGTGCCATCTTGGTGAAACGATCTACTATCACAAATATAGAATCATAAGATCTTGAGCTTGGAAGATCTGTGATGAAATCCATAGAAACAGAAGACCATGGTTGTTCTGGGATAGGTAATGGCTGAAGAAGTCCGTAAGGTCGATGACGAGGAATTTTTGATCTTGAACAAATATCACATGATTGTACAAAGTCTTTGACTGACTTCCACATTTGTGGCCACCAAAAATCTCTTGATATAAGTTTCAAAGTCTTATTATATCTAAAGTGCCCTGCTGCTGGAAAGTCATGACGTGCTTGAAGAACACGTAAACGTGCTTCTCCTTCTGGAACATATAGGCGTCCTTCAAAATATAATAGATTATTCTTGAACTCAAACTTAGAAGGATCATGAGACTTGGAAGAATTATTCTCGATATCATAAACAAGAGGGTCTGAGGACATACTGGACTGGATTTGCTTGAGAAAAGTTGAATCAACCGTCAATGTTGATTTCATTGCTCGGAGATGAAATTGCTCCGGTTTCAAGAGGACCGTTCTTTGTTGCTCAAAAGCTGCATCTCCTTCTTTTGGTGCAAAATAAGAACGTCTAGATAGGGCATCGGATAAACCTTGTTGTTTTCCTGGCCGATAAGTGATAATGAACTCGAATCTTGACAAAGACATACTCCAACGAGCTTGACGCCGATTCAACAAGCGTGCTGACATGAAATACTCGAGGTTCTTGTAATCTGTATACATAGTGACTGGACTAGAAGCGCCTTCTAGATAATGAGGCCATTCTTGAAAGGAATCCACGATCGCAAGAAGTTCTTTATCGTGGATCTCATAATTGATCTCGGCTGTTGAGAATTTTCTTGAATGAAAAGCTATCGGATGAAGTTTGTCATCTGTTCCCATTTGTGATAAAACTGCACCCAAGGCAAAATCTGATGCATCTGTTTCCATAAAAAATGCCTTGGAAAAGTCAACACAATATAAGACTGGTGCAGAGACAAACGATGTCTTCAAGGCTTCAAATGCTGCTTCCGCTTCTTGATTCCATTGAAATTTATCTTTACTAGTCAAGCGTGTAAGTGGAGCTGCAACTCATGAGAAATCTTTGATGAAGATCCGATAGTAATTCGCAAATCCCAAGAAACATTGGACATCTCTTACTGTCCTTGGAATCTTCCAATCCATGATTGTTTGGACTTTCTTAAAATCCATCATGAGACCACCATTTGAAATGATGTATCCTAAAAAGTCAACTTGAGTAGTGTGAAATACACACTTTTCTATCTTGACATACAATCCTGCATCTCTAAGTTTTTGTAATACTTGACGAACATGTATTTCATGCTCTTTGACGTTGTTAGAATAGATCAGGATATCGTCTAGGTAGCAGACGACAAAATTGTCTAAGAATTCACGAAATACATCATTCATGAGATGTTGAAAAGCAGCTGGTGCATTTGTGAGTCCAAAGGGCATGACATTATATTCAAAATGTCCATACCTGGTTCGAAACGCAGTCTTCCTTTCATCTCCTTCTTTGATCCGTACTAGATTATATGCTCCTCTTAGATCTATTTTTGTATAGATCTTAGCTTGATTCAACTGGTCAAGGAGTCCTGATATCAAAGGTAATGGATACCTGTTCTTGATTGTGATCTTGTTGAGTCCTCGATAATCAACACACATTCGTAAAGATCCATCTTTTTTCTTTACGAATAGAATTGGAGCTCCTGCTGGAGATTTTGAATGGCGTATGAAATTCTTCGCTAAATTCTCGTCAATATATGTCTTGAGTTCAGCCATCTCATCTTGCGATAAACTGTAAATTGGTCCAAATGGTGGCTGAGTTCCTTCCTTGAGGTCGATTGAACAATCATATGGACGATGCTCAGGAAGAATATCTGCATTCTTTTTCTCAAAAACGTCTTGATACTCCTGATATTGACTTGGAATGCCACTTGAAGTCTTTACGTTTTCAGAAATAGGTGCAGCATAAATAGCAAAAGTTGATCCTTCTTTTGCTGCGTGTATAAATGCTTTTGCACCTATCAGTACGGGTTTTACTGTACTAGACTTATAATTTTTTACTTGGTTCATAGAACTATTAATAACGCTTTGGAAAAAGTCAAGTTTACGTGAATTCCAATCTATTCGAGGGTTATATTTTTCTAGCCAGGATAAACCTAAAATAACTAGATTAGACGGGGATTTAATTATGTTAAAAGCTATGTAGCTATCATGACCGTCTATTGTTACTTTTATAGGATGAGTTTCATGAGTGACATCTCCAAAAGACAAGGGATGACCATCTATGACTTCTACATGTAGTGGTTTAGGTTTTTGTACAAAGGGTATTTTACGACTTTTAACAAATTGTTCATCTAAAAAACATGCTGAGGCTCCCGAATCTAATAAAGCAGAGGCTTTGTAATTCTTAGGTCCTAAATATAAGTCTATTATAAAACAAGGAGGGTTCTGAGGAGAGGATAGGACCTTCATTAGGAATTGTACAAGGTTCCAGCTGCAAGGTCCCTATTGTAGCTGGACGAATCCGTTTTCCGACATGTTGTCTTCTTTGATCGTCGTACCCCTCATTTTTTAGTTGCGTCATTTTTTTGGACAATGTTGAGTAGTGTGCTTAGGTTCTCCGCAATATAAACATAATCCTTCTTGACGACGATGAATCTTTTCTTGCTCAGTTAGGGGTTTAAAACGTACCGCGTCAATTTGCATGTCTTCTACTTCCGAATGTACATTTGGCAAAGATGTTGATGTTGCCATTGAGTAATAACGTTGAGGTTCCCGTGAATGATTCTCGGATCGAAATTCGAAAAGTTGATTATCACATTTTACCGCAAAATCGATTGCTTGACTCAAAGTTTGAGGATCAGGTAAGTTGAGCATCAATTTCTTTACTTCGTATTGCAATCCATAAAGAAATTGACTGATGAGTGCAGCATCATCCCACTTGATGTCAATTACAAGTTGTCAAAATTGTGAAGCATATACTGTTACTGAGCGATTTCCTTGTTGCAGAATTCGGATCTTATTTGTTGCAACACGAGTTGCATCGTGTTCACCATACATAGATCGAAACTCCGCCAAAAAAGCTTCCAAATTGTCCAATATTGGATTTCGTTGTTCAAGAAAAGACGAAAACCACGATAATGCAGAACCAGAAAGTAGAGTGCCAATAAACCTGACTTGTGATCCTGGAGTTGGATAGCTTTGCGGTTGAAGTTCAATTACCAATTGTACTTGATTGATGAACCCTCGAAACTTTGATCTCGTACCATCAAATTTCTCGGGTAAAGCAATTCTTGGTTCTCTAGTGCTTACAGGGTGTTGTACAATTGGAGAAGGAACGTGATTTGTTGTAGATGTTGAAGCAGCTCCGATCATCTCTATATCCCCACTTTTTGCCATTCTTGTTCTTTCCTGTGTTGGTGAATTGAGTTGATGCATCGCAAGCATTAACTCCCTCATTTGCTCTTGCATTTGTGCCATTGCACTCTTCATTTCAACAAGCTCTGCCATAATGACACTAAGAAGAAAAATTTGTTTGATACTGCTCAAGACAAAAGAAAAGAAAGACTTGATAACAAAGAAGATACTAAGAACAATATCAGTTTAGAAGTGGGTAATCCGCAAACTTCTAATACGCTTATGTCTTGTCAAGAGAAAGGGGTAATCCACTCTTACTCAAGAAAAAACAAAGCTCTGATATTATGAATGCACTCTTGTCAATCTGTCAAGGACAAAAACTCGATGAAAAACAATTCAGACAAGCGAGCCTTCACTCAAAGAGAGGTAACAAAATATATATAAACAAGTATATATATTGAAATAGAAACTGGAATGGCTATTGCCAAAAGACAAGAAAACTAGAGACCCTTGAAACTAGACTAGAAGCAAGAAAGGAGTTGACAAGAGTGAAGAAGCCTTCACTCTTGTCTCTATATATACTATCTAATTAGGAGCTACGTGGCGATGTTCTATAGGACCTCCAATATGTGTTGACTTTGTAAGACACATGCCTGTCACGGACATACATATAATTACCTATATGAATAGATAAAAGTATGTAAAAGTAGATAAAAGTAGGTTAATTGTGTAATATCTTCTAGAGAAGCTTCTTAGAAGCTTCATAGACGCTGCTTTGACTTTATAGGAGTCTATAGTTGACTTTTAGGTTAGAAACTTGGTCAACAAGTTAGCCATGTGCCACACATGTTGGAAGCTTAAAGAACAAGCTAACTACGTGGTCCATCCATAGAAAACTTGCCTTGCAAGCAAAGGCATGTGGCCTAGAAAGTCAACATATATTGGAGGTCTTATAGAACATCGCCACGTGGCTTCTAGTTAGATAGTATATATAGAGGCAAGAGTGAAGCCCTCTTCACTCTTGTCAACTCCTTTCTTGCTTCTAGTCTAAGTTTCAAGGGTCTCTAGTTTTCTTGTATTTTGGCAATAGCCATTCCAGTTTCTTTCTTAATATACATATTTCTATTTTGTCCTATTTCTTTTTGAGAAAAGTCTCACTTACTCTTTAGCTTTCATCGAGTTCTTGTCCTTGACAGATTGACAAGAGTACACTTACAATATCAGAGCTTTGTCTTTTCTTGATTAAGAGTGGATTACCCCTTTTTCTTGATAAGACATAAGCGCATTAGAAGTTGCGGATTACCCTCTTTTAAACTGATATTGTTCTTAGTATTTTCTTTGTTATCAATTCCTCTCTTCTATTTGTTTTGAGCGTTATTAGACATCTTCTCTTTTCTAAGTGCTACTATGGCAGAGCTTGTTGAAATGAAGAGTGCAATGGCACAGATGCAAGAGCAATTGAGGGAGTTAATGCTTGCGATGCATCAACTCAATTTACCACCACAAGGAGCAACAAGAATGGTAGGAAGTGAAGATATAGAGATGATTGGGGCTGCTTCAACATCTACACCAAACCATGTCCCTTCTCCCAGAATGGAACACCCTTCGAGTGTTAGAGAACCGAGAGTTGCCTTGCCCGAGAAGTTTGATGGTACCAGATCCAAGTTTCGAGGATTCATCAATCAGGTCCAACTAGTAATTGAACTTCAACCCCAGAGCTATCCAACTCCAGGGTCACAAGTTAGATTCATTGGTACACTCCTTTCAGGTTCAGCATTGTCATGGTTTTCATCTTTTCTTGAACGACGAGATCCAATATTGGATAATCTGGAGGCTTTTTTGGCGGAGTTTCGATCCATGTTTGGAGAACATGATGCAATTCGTGTTGCAACCAACAAGATCCGTATTTTGCGACAAGGCAATCGATCAGTAACATTATATGCTTCGCAATTTCGACAACTTGCAACTGATATCAAGTGGGATGATGCCGCACTTGTGAGTCAATTTCTCTACGGATTACAATATGAGGTAAAGAAATTGATGCTTAATTTACCTGATCCTCAAACATTGAGTCAAGCAATTGACTTTGCTGTGAAGTGCGACAATCGACTTTTTGAATTTCGATCCGAGAGTCGTACAAGTGGGCCTCAACGTTACTACAATTCAATGGCAACACCGACGTCTCCTCAACACATACCTTCGGAAGTAGAGGATATGCAAATTGATGCGGTACGTTTCAAACCTCTTACTGAGCAAGAAAAGTCTCGTCGTCGACAAGGAGGATTGTGCTTATATTGTGGAGAACCTAAGCACACTGCTCAACATTGTCCAAAGAAGCGACGTAACTACAAAATGAGGAGTACGACTGTGAAAGAAGACAGTATGTCGGAAAACGAGTACGTCCAGCTACAATAGGGACCGTGCGGCTGGAATCTTGTACAACTTCTAATGAAGGTCCTATCCTCTCCTCAGAACCATCTCCTTGTTTTATAATAGATGTGCGTTTAGGACCTAATAATTACAAAGCCTCTGCCTTGATAGATTCAGGAGCCTCAGCTTGTTTTTTAGATGAAGAATTTGCTAGATGTCATAGAATATCATTAATACAAAAAACTAAACCTGTACACGTAGAAGTTATAGATGGTCGTCCGTTGTCTTCTGGAGATGTAACTCACGAAACACTTCCTGTAGATGTAGTAATAAATGGTCATAGTAGTTGCGTAATTTTTAATATAATTAGATCTCCCTCTAATCCAGTAATTTTAGGCTTATCATGGTTAGAAAAGTATAATCCTCGAATAGATTGGATTTCTCGTAAACTTGATTTTCCTCGGAGCATTAGTAACAGTTCTATTAATCAAGTAAAAAACCATGAGTCTAGTATAGAAAAACCCGCACTTATAGGTGCAAAAGCATTTATACACGCAGCAAAAGAAGGATCAACTTTTGCTATTTATGCTGCACCTATTTCTGAAAGCGTAAAGACTTCAAGTGGCATTCCAAGTCAATATCAGGATTATCAAGACGTTTTTGAGAAAAAGAATGCAGATATTCTTCCTGAGCATCGCCCATACGATTGTTCAATCGATCTCAAGGAAGGAACTCAGCCACCATTTGGACCAATTTACAGTTTATCGCAAGATGAGTTGGCTGAACTCAAGACATATATTGACGAGAATTTAGCGAAGAATTTCATACGTCATTCAAAATCTCCAGCAGGAGCTCCAATTTTATTCGTAAAGAAAAAAGATGGATCTTTACGAATGTGTGTTGACTATCGAGGACTCAACAAGATCACAATCAAGAACAGGTATCCATTACCTTTGATATCAGGACTCCTTGACCAGTTAAATCAAGCTAAGATCTATACAAAAATAGATCTAAGAGGAGCATATAATCTAGTACGGATCAAAGAAGGAGATGAATGGAAGACTGCGTTTCGAACCAGGTACGGACACTTTGAATACAATGTCATGCCTTTTGGACTCACGAATGCACCAGCTGCTTTTCAACATCTCATGAATGATGTATTTCGTGAATTCTTAGACAATTTTGTCGTCTGCTATCTAGACGATATCCTGATCTATTCCAAGAACGTTGAAGAACATGAAATACATGTTCGTCAAGTATTACAAAAACTTAGAGATGCAGGATTGTACGCCAAGATGGAAAAGTGTGTATTTCACACTACTCAAGTTGACTTTTTAGGATACATCATTTCAAATGATGGTCTCATGATGGATTCTAAGAAAGTCCAAACAATCATGGATTGGAAGATTCCAAAGACTGTAAGAGATGTCCAATGTTTCTTGGGATTTGCCAATTACTATCGGATCTTCATCAAAGACTTCTCACGAGTTGCAGCTCCACTTACACGCTTGACTAGTAAAGATAAATTTCAATGGAATCAAGAAGCGGAAGCAGCATTTGAAGCCTTGAAGACATCGTTTGTCTCTGCACCAGTCTTATATCGTGTTGACTTTTCCAAGGTATTTTTTATGGAAACAGACGCATCGGATTTTGCCTTGGGTGCAGTTTTATCACAAATGGGAACAGATGACAAACTTCATCCGATAGCTTTTCATTCAAGAAAATTCTCAGCAGCCGAGATCAATTATGAGATCCACGATAAAGAACTTCTTGCGATCGTGGATTCCTTTCAAGAATGGCGTCATTATCTAGAAGGCGCTTCTAGTCCAGTCACTGTGTATACAGATCACAAGAACCTCGAGTATTTCATGTCAGCACGCGTGTTGAATCGTCGTCAAGCTCGTTGGAGTATGTCTTTGTCAAGATTCGACTTCATTATCACTTATCGGCCAGGAAAACAACAAGGTTTGTCCGATGCCCTGTCTAGACGTTCTTATTTTGCACCAAAAGAAGGAGATGCAGCTTTTGAGCAACAAAGAACGGTCCTCTTGAAACCGGAGCAATTTCATCTCCGAGCAGTGAAATCAACATTGACTGTTGATTCAACTTTTCTCAAGCAAATCCAGTCCAGTATGTCCTCAGACCCTCTTGTTCATGATATCGAGAATAATTCTTCCAAGTCTCATGATTCTTCTAAGTTCGAGTTCAAGAATAATCTATTATATTTTGAAGGACGCCTATATGTTCCAGAAGGAAAAGCACGTTTGCGTGTTCTTCAAGCACGTCATGACTTTCCAGCAGCAGGGCACTTTGGATATAATAAGACTCTGGAACTCATATCAAGAGATTTTTGGTGGCCACAAATGTGGAAGTCAGTCAAAGACTTTGTACAATCATGTGATATTTGTTCAAGATCAAAAATTCCTCGACATCGACCTTACGGACTTCTTCAGCCATTACCTATACCAGAACAACCATGGTCTTCTGTTTCTATGGATTTCATCACAGATCTTCCAAACTCAAGATCTTATGATTCTATATTTGTGATAGTAGATCGTTTCACCAAGATGGCACATTTTATGCCATGTACAAAATCTATCACAGGTGAAGAAACAGCTAAGCTTTTCATTGATAATATCTATCGCTATCATGGATTACCTAAAGATATCATATCGGATAGGGGAACTCAATTTGTGTCGAGATTCTGGAGGACTCTTTTCAAGATTTTAAAAGTGGACATAAAGCTATCTTCAGCTTTCCATCCTCAAACTGATGGACAAACAGAGCGCGTAAACCAAGTCTTGGAACAGTATTTAAGGTGTACCATCAACTACCAACAAGATGATTGGACAAACCTTCTGCCATTGGCAGAGTTTGCTTATAATAATACGGTACATTCCTCCACGCAACAAACACCTTTCTTTGCCAATTATGGCTATCATCCACGACTTGATACTTTTGATTTTTCAAAAGTTGATAATCCTGCAGCAGAAGATATGGCAAATCGGTTGTCAGAGTTACATGCAATAATGAAGGCGCAGTTGAAGAAAGCTCAAGAACGACAAAAGATAAATGAAGATGTATATCGTAAAGAGCAACCACAACTCAACGTGGGTGATAAGGTATGGCTACTTCGTCGCAATATCAAGACCACTCGACCTTGTGACAAATTGGACTATCGTAGGCTTGGCCCCTTTTCTGTTTCTGAACAGATCAACCCAGTTGCATATCGGTTACATCTACCGGAGTCAATGAAGATCCATCCTGTATTCCACGTGTCTCTTCTTGAACCATATAAGACAGTGGATATACAAGGAAGAAGACAAATGCCACCGCCTCCTATAGAAGTAGATAATAATGAAGAATTTGAGGTGGAAGAGATATTAGACTCAAGGCGGTGCCGAAATAAGCTAGAATATCTTGTTCATTGGCGCGGATATGATATTAGTGAGCGCACATGGGAGCCATCCAGGAATCTAGCAAATGCATCAGCTAAAGTCAAAGTTTTTCATCAACGACATCCATCAAAACCAAGATGAAAACCTCTCTTATAAAAGAGACAAGATTGAGGCAAGATAACATTCAAATTCCTATCCTTGTTTGTAACTTCTTTGCATTTGTGACGCTAATTAGATGGAGAGCCAACAACCAGCGGATTCAACTCAAGAACCTTCGTTTGTTGACTTACCGGATGAGACATTACGATTGTCACAACCTTCAAGACGACGCAACCGAGATGAAGATCCTCAAGAACGACATGTTCTTCCTCGAATAGATGGTGAGATACAACGCGTTTGGTATCACGACCTTGGAAGAGATTCTCGATGTTTGGTGATATTATTGGAGATAGAAACGACTCCTGATGGTGTTTCAAATGTATTATTTGAAGGAAGTTATGAAGGCCTCAACAGTGATCAAATAACAGGGTGGTCTTCTCGCCCTGGAATGGGACACTATCGATGGCTAAGAGGACCCATCAACTATCTTCGAAGAGAACAAAGATCAGAGTATGTAGCAAATACAATTCGCCGCATATTAGATTTTCTCAATATATAATCACCGCTCCTCGTGGAACTCGTCCCTAGAAGGGGGGGTAATGTCACGGACATACATATAATTACCTATATGAATAGATAAAAGTATGTAAAAGTAGATAAAAGTAGGTTAATTGTGTAATATCTTCTAGAGAAGCTTCTTAGAAGCTTCATAGACGCTGCTTTGACTTTATAGGAGTCTATAGTTGACTTTTAGGTTAGAAACTTGGTCAACAAGTTAGCCATGTGCCACACATGTTGGAAGCTTAAAGAACAAGCTAACTACGTGGTCCATCCATAGAAAACTTGCCTTGCAAGCAAAGGCATGTGGCCTAGAAAGTCAACATATATTGGAGGTCTTATAGAACATCGCCACGTGGCTTCTAGTTAGATAGTATATATAGAGGCAAGAGTGAAGCCCTCTTCACTCTTGTCAACTCCTTTCTTGCTTCTAGTCTAAGTTTCAAGGGTCTCTAGTTTTCTTGTATTTTGGCAATAGCCATTCCAGTTTCTTTCTTAATATACATATTTCTATTTTGTCCTATTTCTTTTTGAGAAAAGTCTCACTTACTCTTTAGCTTTCATCGAGTTCTTGTCCTTGACAATGCCTTGACTTACAAGGCAAGTTTTTCTTCGTGTGGGCCACATAGTTAGCTTGATCTTCAAGCTAACAACATGTGTGGCACATGGCCAACTTGTTGACCACGTTTTTAATCCAAATAGTCAATTAAAGATACCTATGAAGTCAAAGCAGCGTCTAGGAAGTTTCTAGGAAGCTTCTATATTAAATATTATAGAATTAACTTACTTTTATCTACTTTTACTTACTTCTACCTATTTCTATATGTAATTATTAGCTTACATGATTACGGCCGTGACATATATTAAATATTACTATGCTATTATGATCTTTAATTGCTATATCTAAAGGAATAGTCTCATCCATAATATTTCCAAAAGATAGTAAACAACCATCTATGACTTCTACATATATAGGTTTAGTTTTTTTGACTAACAATATCTCTTGTTTTTTGACAAAATCTTCATCTATAAAACAAGTTGAAGCTTCTAAATCTAATAAAGCTAAGACTTTGTAATTTTTTAGTCCTAAATAAACTTCTATTATAAAATAAGGTGAAAGGTCTAAGAAGAAAATAAGACCTTTACTAGGAATTACACAAGATTCCAATTACATGGTCCCTATTGTAGCTAGAGATTGTCTTTTTTGGTAATCATGCTTCTCATTTTGTTATTGCGTTGTTTCTTTGGATAATATTGAGCAATATGTTTAGCTTCTCTTTAATATAAGCATAATCCTTCTTGACATTGTTATGTCTTTTCTTATTTTGTGATGGATTTAAAATGTATTGTTATCAGAGTAAAGAGAATTTACCTTAAGAAAGCGTCAAGCTTTTAGTTGTCACTAATTGCTCAACCAAGTCTCAAGATAAAAAAAACACCAAGTTAATAAACAAAATTGTCCCTATAAGAGCAATTATATCAATACATAAGTCCTAAATATGAAAGTTTACCAAAAAAGTGATAAAAATATTATAAAACCTTGTATATCCTTAAAGTGAATTTTTTCCAAATTTCAACAGTTCATATTTCAAGCTTAAACTATCCAAACAAACCAAAATTTTATTTAAAGTACAAATGTATTTTTAACAACTACCACAATAAATTTCAATTAAAAATTTGTAATGGATCTCGAGATATTGCCAAAATTCTAACAATAGCTTGAAATCCTTGCTTACATATATCGATGTGTAATTTTCTTCATATCTCAAAAATTATGTGACAGCAAAATGTACGTTATATGATAACTGAATTCTTAAAATCATAGAAAATTCTATTGATCCTAAAATTCTAAAATCTAAGATTTTAATCTAATAAAAATTAATATCCTTCAACTTAACCATTTAATTGACCATAAATTTTCATGAATCCATTTAAAATAATTATATTTACAAATCTACAAAATTTTAATTATACATCTAAAATAATATCCATAAAATCTTTAAATATAAAAGCTTTTTTTAAAAAAAAATTAAAATTAGTAAAAACTACTCTCATTTTGAATTTTTTTTTAAAATTCAATATCCATCCAAATAACTTAAAATCAATGCTAAAGGAAATCTCTTCAAGCTTACTTTTTAATCTCACTTTTTGATTTGCAGAAGAACCTTTGTACCCTAAGGTCTAATTTCAATCCTAATTCATGGAAAATCTCTTTTAAGTATCAATTTTTGATTTTTTATAATAAATTTTGTCACAAACTGTTTTTAATTCTTTTCTAAAAATTAATATATTATATATTTTTTTAATCTATTTTTTTTGATTTTTTATGATTATATAAATATATAAATTTATTTTTTTAATAAAAAATAAGATTTATATTAAATATATTTACTACCTCTTTATCTTTTATCTTAATTTTGTGCCACAAATATAAGTATTTATTCCAATAATTTCCTATATAATTAAGTATAAATAAATAAACATAGATTAATTTTATAATATCTTTTAAAAAGGCTTCTTAAAGGCTTCATAGATTTGGTTTTGACTTTATATGTATTTGTAGTTGATTGATAGGTTAAAAACTTCTAAAAACTTTTTAAACCTGGCTCCAACTACCTATCTCTATGGATTAACAATATAAATATCTTATCTATATCTTGTTACACTTAATCTCTCTCTACTAATACAATACATCCTCATTTTGCTTCCAATAGTATCTCTTAATTATTTCTTGACTATATGTCACGGACATACATATAATTACCTATATGAATAGATAAAAGTATGTAAAAGTAGATAAAAGTAGGTTAATTGTGTAATATCTTCTAGAGAAGCTTCTTAGAAGCTTCATAGACGCTACTTTGACTTTATAGGAGTCTATAGTTGACTTTTAGGTTAGAAACTTGGTCAACAAGTTAGCCATGTGCCACACATGTTGGAAGCTTAAAGAACAAGCTAACTACGTGGTCCATCCATAGAAAACTTGCCTTGCAAGCAAAGGCATGTGGCCTAGAAAGTCAACATATATTGGAGGTCTTATAGAACATCGCCACGTGGCCCCTAGTTAGATAGTATATATAGAGACAAGAGTGAAGGCTTCTTCACTCTTGTCAACTCCTTTCTTGCTTCTAGTCCAGGTTCAAGAGTCTTTAGTTTCTTGTCTTTTGGCAATAGCCATTCCAGTTTCCTTTTAATATACCTACTTGTTTATATTTTGACTTATAATATCGAGATAGCCTTTTGGTGTATATTTTTCCTCATCGAGTCTTTGTCCTTGACAGATTGACAAGAGTACACTTACAATATCAGAGCTTTGTTTTTTCTTGAGTAAGAGTGGATTACCCCTTTCTCTTGACAAGACATAAGCGTATTAGAAGTTTGCGGATTACCCACTTCTAAACTGATATTGTTCTTAGTATCTTCTTTGTTATCAAGTCTTTCTTTTCTTCTGTCTTGAGCAATATCAAACAAATTTTTCTTCTTAGTGTCATTATGGCAGAGCTTGTTGAAATGAAGAGTGCAATGGCACAAATGCAAGAGCAAATGAGGGAGTTAATGCTTGCGATGCATCAACTCAATTCACCAACACAGGAAAGAACAAGAATGGCAAAAAGTGGGGATATAGAGATGATCGGAGCTGCTTCAACATCTACAACAAATCACGTTCCTTCTCCAATTGTACAACACCCTGTAAGCACTAGAGAACCAAGAATTGCTTTACCCGAGAAATTTGATGGTACGAGATCAAAGTTTCGAGGGTTCATCAATCAAGTACAATTGGTAATTGAACTTCAACCGCAAAGCTATCCAACTCCAGGATCACAAGTCAGGTTTATTGGCACTCTACTTTCTGGTTCTGCATTATCGTGGTTTTCGTCTTTTCTTGAACAACGAAATCCAATATTGGACAATTTGGAAGCTTTTTTGGCGGAGTTTCGATCTATGTATGGTGAACACGATGCAACTCGTGTTGCAACAAATAAGATCCGAATTCTGCAACAAGGAAATCGCTCAGTAACAGTATATGCTTCACAATTTTGACAACTTGTAATTGACATCAAGTGGGATGATGCTGCACTCATCAGTCAATTTCTTTATGGATTGCAATACGAAGTAAAGAAATTGATGCTCAACTTACCTGATCCTCAAACTTTGAGTCAAGCAATCGATTTTGCGGTAAAATGTGATAATCGACTTTTTGAATTTCGATCTGAGAATCATTCACGGGAACCTCAACGTTATTACTCAATGGCAACATCAACATCTTTGCCAAACGTACATTCGGAAGTAGAAGACATGCAAATTGACGCGGTACGTTTTAAACCCCTAACTGAGCAAGAAAAGATTCATCGTCGTCAAGAAGGATTATCTTTATATTGCGGAGAACCTAAGTACACTGCTCAACATTGTCCAAAAAAATGACGCAACTAAAAAATGAGGGGTACGACGGTCAAAGAAGACAACATGTCGGAAAACGGATTCGTCCAGCTACAATAGGGACCTTGCAGCTGGAACCTTGTACAATTCCTAATGAAGGTCCTATCCTCTCCTCAGAACCCTCTCCTTGTTTTATAATAGACTTATATTTAGGACCTAAGAATTACAAAGCCTCTGCTTTATTAGATTCGAGAGCCTCAACATGTTTTTTAGATGAACAATTTGTTAAAAGTCGTAAAATACCCTATGTACACAAACCTAAACCAATACATGTAGAAGTCATAGATGGTCGTCCCTTGTCTTCTGGAGATGTCACTCATGAAACTCATCCTATAAAAGTAACAATAGACGGTCATGATAGCTACATAGCTTTTAACATAATTAAATCCCCGTCTAATCCAGTTATTTTAGGTTTATCCTGGCTAGAAAAATATAACCCTCGAATAGATTGGAATTCGCGTAAACTTGACTTTTCCAAAAGCGTTATTAATAGTTCTATGAACCAAGTAAAAAATTATAAGTCTAGTACAGTAAAACCCGTACTGATAGGTGCAAAAGCATTTATACACGCAGCAAAAGAAGGATCAACTTTTGCTATTTATGCTGCACCTATTTCTGAAAACGTAAAGACTTCAAGTGGCATTCCAAGTCAATATCAGGAGTATCAAGACGTTTTTGAGAAAAAGAATGCAGATATTCTTCCTGAGCATCGTCCATATGATTGTTCAATCGACCTCAAGGAAGGAACTCAGCCACCATTTGGACCAATTTACAGTTTATCGCAAGATGAGATGGCTGAACTCAAGACATATATTGACGAGAATTTAGCGAAGAATTTCATACGCCATTCAAAATCTCCAGCAGGAGCTCCAATTCTATTCGTAAAGAAAAAAGATGGATCTTTACGAATGTGTGTTGATTATCGAGGACTCAACAAGATCACAATCAAGAACAGGTATCCATTACCTTTGATATCAGGACTCCTTGACCAGTTGAATCAAGCTAAGATCTATACAAAAATAGATCTAAGAGGAGCATATAATCTAGTACGGATCAAAGAAGGAGATGAAAGGAAGACTGCATTTCGAACCAGGTATGGACATTTTGAATATAATGTCATGCCCTTTGGACTCACAAATGCACCAGCTGCTTTTCAACATCTCATGAATGATGTATTTCGTGACTTCTTAGACAATTTTGTCGTCTGCTACCTAGACGATATCCTGATCTATTCTAACAACGTCGAAGAACATGAAATACATGTTCGTCAAGTATTACAAAAACTTAGAGATGCAGGATTGTACGCCAAGATGGAAAAGTGTGTATTTCACACTATTCAAGTTGATTTTTTAGGATACATCATTTCAAATGATGGTCTCATGATGGATTCTAAGAAAGTCCAAACAATCGTGGATTGGAAGATTCCAAGGACAGTAAGAGATGTTCAATGTTTCTTGGGATTTGCGAATTACTATCGGATCTTCATCAAAGATTTCTCACGAGTTGGAGCTCCACTTACACGCTTGACTAGTAAAGATAAATTTCAATGGAATCAAGAAGCGGAAGCAGCATTTGAAGCCTTGAAGACATCGTTTGTCTCTGCACCAGTCTTATATTGTGTTGACTTTTCCAAGACATTTTTTATGGAAACAGATGCATCAGATTTTGCCTTGGGTGCAGTTTTATCACAAATGGGAACAGATGACAAACTCCATCCGATAGCTTTTCATTCAAGAAAATTCTCAGCAGCCGAGATCAATTATGAGATCCACGATAAAGAACTTCTTGCGATCGTGGATTCCTTTCAAGAATGGCCTCATTATCTAGAAGGCGCTTCTAGTCCAGTCACTGTGTATACAGATCACAAGAACCTCGAGTATTTCATGTCAGCATGCGTGTTGAATCGTCGTCAAGCTCGTTGGAGTATGTCTTTGTCAAGATTCGAGTTCATTATCACTTATCGACCAGGAAAACAACAAGGTTTATCCGATGCCCTATCTAGACGTTCTTATTTTGCACCAAAAGAAGGAGATGCAGCTTTTGAGCAACAAAGAACGGTCCTCTTGAAACCGGAGCAATTTCATCTCCGAGCAATGAAATCAACATTGACGGTTGATTCAACTTTTCTCAAGCAAATCCAGTCCAGTATGTCCTCAGACCCTCTTGTTTATGATATCGAGAATAATTCTTCCAAGTCTCATGATCCTTCTAAGTTTGAGTTCAAGAATAATCTATTATATTTTGAAGGACGCCTATATGTTCCAGAAGGAGAAGCACGTTTACGTGTTCTTCAAGCACGTCATGACTTTCCAGCAGCAGGGCACTTTAGATATAATAAGACTTTGAAACTTATATCAAGAGATTTTTGGTGGCCACAAATGTGGAAGTCAGTCAAAGACTTTGTACAATCATGTGATATTTGTTCAAGATCAAAAATTCCTCGTCATCGACCTTACGGACTTCTTCAGCCATTACCTATCCCAGAACAACCATGGTCTTCTGTTTCTATGGATTTCATCACAGATCTTCCAAGCTCAAGATCTTATGATTCTATATTTGTGATAGTAGATCGTTTCACCAAGATGGCACATTTTGTGCCATGTACAAAATCTATCACAGGTGAAGAAACAGCTAAGCTTTTCATTGATAATATCTATCGCTATCATGGATTACCTAAAGATATCATATCGGATAGGGGAACTCAATTTGTGTCAAGATTTTGGAGGACCCTTTTCAAGATTTTAAAAGTGGACATAAAACTATCTTCGGCTTTTCATCCTCAAACTGATGGACAAACAGAGCGCGTAAACCAAGTCTTGGAGCAATATTTAAGGTGTACTATCAACTACCAACAAGATGATTGGACAACCCTTCTGCCATTGGTAGAGTTTGCTTATAATAATACGGTATATTCTTCCACGCAACAAACACCTTTCTTTGCCAATTATGGCTATCATCCACGACTTGATACTTTTGATTTTTCAAAAGTTGATAATCCTGCAGCAGAAGATATGGCAAATCGGTTGTCAGAGTTACATGCAATAATGAAGACACAATTGAAGGAAGCTCAAGAACGACAAAAGATAAACGCAGATCTATATCGTAAGGAGCAACCACAAATCAACGTGGGTGATAAGGTATGGCTACTTCGTCGCAATATCAAAACTACTCGACCTTGTGACAAGTTGGACTGTCCTAGGTTTGGCCCCTTTTCTGTTTCTGAACAGATCAACCCAGTTGCATATCGGTTACATCTTCCAGAGTCAATGAAGATCCATCCTGTATTCCACGTATCTCTTCTTGAACCATATAAGACAGTGGATATACAAGGAAGAAGACAAATGCCACCGCCTCCTATAGAAGTAGATAATAATGAAGAATTTGAGGTGGAAGAGATATTAGACTCAAGGCGGCGCCGAAATAAGCTGGAATATCTTGTTCATTGGCGCGGATATGATATTAGTGAGCGCACATGGGAGCCATCCAGGAATCTAGCAAATGCATCCGCTAAAGTCAAAGTTTTTCATCAACGACATCCATCAAAACCAAGATGAAAACCTCTCTTATAAAAGAAACAAGATTGAGGCAAGATAACATTCAATTTCCTATCCTTGTTTGTAACTTCTTTGCATTTGTGACGCTAATTAGATGGAGAGCCAACAACCAGCGGATTCAACTCAAGAACCTTCGTTTGCTGACTTACCGGATGAGAAATTGCGATCGTCACAACCTTCAAGACGACGCAACCGAGATGAAGACCCTCAAGAACGACATGTTCTTCCTCGAATAGATGGTGAGATACAACGCGTTTGGTATCACGACCTTGGAAGAGATTCTCGATGTTTGGTGATATTATTGGAGATAGGAACGACTCCTGATGGTGTTTCAAATGTATTATTTGAAGGAAGTTATGAAGGCCTCAACAGTGATCAAATAACAGGGTGGTCTTCTCGCCCTGAAATGGGACACTATCGATGGCTAAGAGGACCCATCAACTATCTTCGAAGAGAACAAAGATCAGAGTATGTAGCAAATACAATGCGCCGCATATTAGATTTTCTCAATATATAATCACCGCTCCTCGTGGAACTCGTCTCTAGAAGTGGAGGTAATGTCACGGACATACATATAATTACCTATATGAATAGATAAAAGTATGTAAAAGTAGATAAAAGTAGGTTAATTGTGTAATATCTTCTAGAGAAGCTTCTTAGAAGCTTCATAGACGCTGCTTTGACTTTATAGGAGTCTATAGTTGACTTTTAGGTTAGAAACTTGGTCAACAAGTTAGCCATGTGCCACACATGTTGGAAGCTTAAAGAACAAGCTAACTACGTGGTCCATCCATAGAAAACTTGCCTTGCAAGCAAAGGCATGTGGCCTAGAAAGTCAACATATATTGGAGGTCTTATAGAACATCGCCACGTGGCCCCTAGTTAGATAGTATATATAGAGACAAGAGTGAAGGCTTCTTCACTCTTGTCAACTCCTTTCTTGCTTCTAGTCCAGGTTCAAGAGTCTTTAGTTTCTTGTCTTGTGGCAATAGCCATTCCAGTTTCCTTTTAATATACCTACTTGTTTATATTTTGACTTATTATATCGAGATAGCCTTTTGGTGTATATTTTTCCTCATCGAGTCTTTGTCCTTGACACTATAGATGAGATTCTATGCAGGTTTTGACATTGCATTATGAATGGATAACCTTTCTAAAGGACTTTCTACTAAAATTATAGATTTCCATTGCCACAATAAAGATAGCAATGCTTCAAAATATTATCTACTTCATACTCTTATTTATCATCAATTATAATTGGTGGTAGTGGTGGTAATAGATGCCAATCCAAAAAGCACCTTGGCTTAGTATGAAACTCTTTGAATTGCAAAATATGAAAAATTGGATAGATCCAAATATATAATAGAAGTTTAAGATGGTATGGAATATTAAAAATCACTACTAAAATGCAAAAAGGTCCAAGCCTTCAAAGTGCCAACTTAAGGATTTGGATTGATGTAGCAAGTGAAAAATTGGCATTAAAGAATAAGACCTACTCATCTTTTTAAAAGGTCTTATGTTGCCAATGGTTATCCGCTTATAGCTTTTGTGAATTTTGTGCAATAAAAAGGTGGTGCCATGCTTCTTGGAAGGCCATTATAAGTTGTTGTATAAATTCCTCTCTTATTGGATTGTTGGTATCAATAAAATGACAAAAAATTGCTGATATAATTGAATATTGATCAATGTTAAAAAAATAAAAATGATTGGTACTTACTTGAATACTATCATTATAAGCAAATTCCAATGATGTCAAATATTCATCCAAGTCATTATGATAAACCATCACAAATACTCATAGATATCTTCCAAGATCTGATTAACTTACTTGGATAATTTTTTTGTCCATTTATTTGAAGATAGAAGATTGTGAATATGGTAAGTTGTATACCCAATAGCTTGAACAAAGCTTACCAAAAACTTCTCGTGAGGCATGCATCCAATTTTGAAACAATAATACAAGGTAACTTGTGAGCCATTGAATTGACTTATTTTGATATTTAATATAAAAAATACACTTATTGTGCTTAAAATATAAATTTTATGAATTAATATTAGAATTTAAGAAAAAAATAGAAAATAAATTGCTAATAGCAAAAATACAATCTAAGATAGAGTTTAGTAAGAAGAAACTATAAAGACTATTTTTTTTTAGTTAGCTAGTAGTAGAGGAATTATAAAAGAAGTAGTCTTGGTGTCAAAAAAAGAAAAAAAATCTAATGAGGTTTAATTATGATAGATTTGAAGATTTTTTCCAAATTCAACAAATTCCAAGTGGCAATGTAATTCTTCTAATTTATGGAAGCCTTTCACATGCAATGGAGGCATCAAATGCACTATGTGGAGTAAAGAAAACAAGATCAGCACCCTTTCCTTCAAAGTACAAGTAGAGAAATGAAATTCTCATTTTTTGAAGAATTTTACAAATATTACCTAAATCCTTAAAGTAAAAAATCTTCATAATAGTTGCAAAGGAGCATAGCTTGATGCATGTGAGTAGTCAATCTAAGCATAAAAAGGTGTTTTAAACACAATAATTAAGCTAGATTTGTCAAAAAATGTTTTTTTTTCCACTTACAAGAGCCATTAGCCTTGGTTACGAAATTAGCTCTTGGATGAAGGAAGGCCATAGATTTACATTAGAGATCTTAGAGATCAAGGATGGAGATGTGGCCACCCTTCCACAAGCCACCACTCAATTGTATAAGAGTAGTTTGGTTTCCCAAGCCTCTCTCTCTCTCTCTCTCTCTCTTTCTTTCTTTTGATGAGGGCAAAGCCATACCTACATGTGGTCTCAACCCTAATCCTAATCTTATTTTTTTACTTCTTTCTTAATCTTAGATCTTATTGTGAACTTTAAGAACATATGGGCATTGGTTTTGTGTCATAGGTGGTGCTTATTGTGGTTTAAAAGGCGCCCCTTTGCAATTAGTGGTCACTAATCATTTCCATAGTCAAAAGGGTTTGAGGGGCCTCGGATTTTCCTCAATTAATCTGTGATTTTTTTATTATTTTTAAGTGAAAGTTTTTCATCACTTAGCTCTTGTTATTAGCTTTCCAACGAGCTAAGGTTTGCTCAATTTGGAGTTGAACCGAGTTTTTGGTGAATTTGTGAGTACACAGGGGGTGGCTACTTTGGCAGTTTCAATAACCCAACTTTGAAAAGGCATTCTTCAGTTCCACTCAATGGGATCATTTTTAAATTTTAAAATAACAAAAATATTCAATTTTAACTTCCAGTGGCGTAAATTTCATTAAATTTGAATCAAATTTGAATTTTTAATGAATTTTTGAATGAAGGGGGGTCGGCTGCAACGGCAGGCCCAATGATCCAACTTTGAAGAAGCATTGCTCACAACTTAGGTACTAGATTGCCACGAAAATTACAGAAAAATAGTGCCTTGAAGTTGAATTTCCAACACAACAAAAATCAATAGATTTGAAGCTAATTTGAATTTTTGGCAAATTTTGGAGTAAAGGGGGGGTGCTTCCCTTAATTCTTGTACGTTGTCAAGGTACTTCCGCTTGTACCTCTCTTTATTTATTTATATTTTCTTTTCTTTTCTTTTATTTTTATTTTTTACAGTAACTTTAAACTTCTACATTCATTTTTGGCTTTAATTTTTAACTTTTAATCTTCTCCATTTACTTTTATTTTTATCTTTTAACCTTTACTTTATTTTTATTTTTATTTTTACTTTTACTTTTACTTTATTTTTATTTTTTACTTTACTTTTAATCTTTACTTTACTTTTAAATTTTAATTTTAACTTTTAACTTTTAATCCAACCTTTAAAAATTATATTTACTATGGATTAAGGATAATAACTTAATTAATTACTTTTACCATTAGTTAATTAAGAAGTAAAAATTTATATATTTTTAAAAAGAAGAAAATAATAAAAAGTAATAAATAAGAACTAATAAAAATAAAAAAAATAATAAAAATAAATTAATTAAATAAAAAATTTAACCAAATTATCCAATTAGAAGTAGAAGAAGGAATTGTTTTGCATGAAGTTAAGGAGTGAATTATCATTGTGAATGTGATTGATGTTAGAGGATTTGATTAATAACTTGGTGTTTTAAGAAGAACAAGTAATAAATAGATTAGAATTTAAATAATAGCTTTATTTTAAATTCATATAGTTAATTCACTTATAGTGAGTTAGAATAAACTTCCTATTAGTAGAGGTTTATTTTAGCTCATATAACCCATGGTGACAAAAGATATATCAAAAAAAATTCGTAGAAGTGTTGAGCCATTCATATAAAAGGACGCCATAGCTAAATAAAGTTGCTTCAAGAGTTGGTCCACAAAGATAGCAATTGTGATGTTATACTATAATTGTTTATTATATATAAAAATTAACTAAAATATATAATATATTTATAAGTATTGATATATATTAGAATGATTAATAGGTTAATTTTAAAAGAATTGATGTAAGAAAATTTATTTTGAGATTTTTCTATTTTGATTATAATTTTTAAATTATATAAGATTAAAATATTTAATATAAAATTTAAAGAAAAGATTGAAATTCAAAGATGAAGTTCCAAATCTCTAAAAAGCTTATTTAGAAGGATGAAAGTAAGGTGTAGATGGATGAAGGCAAGAGGTGAAGATCTTCATCTCCATTGATCAAAAACCATACTCAATAGGCTCTCAAGAAATTGCTTGCAACCATAACAAGGGTTTTGGAGACTTCAAAAGAAGCATTTGAGAATCAAAAGCAAGAGTTGTAAGGTGAAGAATTTAGACTACAATTTGTATATAAATTTTAGAGAGTTTGGAGTTAGGATCATGAACTTATAGCCATTTAAAGTCAAGGTGTCTTTTTAAAACATACTACGGCTCTTTTGAAATATATAAGTGAGGGTTTTGGTAATATCTTAAGATTTGTAACAAATTTATAGTTTAAATTTGTTGTGATAGTTTTTTAAAGTATATCAATACTTTGTGTAAATTTTTAACTTTTTTGGATAGTCCAATCATAAGATATAATCTTTTGAAGTTCGCAAAAAATTTATCTTAAGGATATATAAGGATTTAAAATATTTCTAGTACATTTTGGATGTTCTTTGATACTTAGGACTTATATATTGATGTAATTATTCCTATAGGAACAAGTTTATATATATAAACATTGTGCTTTTGAAACTTGATTGAGCAATTAGTGATAGTTAGAAGCCTAATGCTTTCTTAAGGCAAATTCTCTTTACTCTAACACATTGGTACTTTTACTAAAACAGCCTTAAGGCACTAAATTTTTTAATAAGTCAAGATAGAAGATCAAATCTTAGGATTTGCATTATCAAGTAGAATAGATGTCGATGATTTATTCAAGGCATTTGCTCAATTTATGGAAGAAAGGCAAGACATACATGTAGAGAATATAAACACTATTAAAGCTTTACAAATAGTGGTAGATAAGATTGGAAGGTTTGATGGGAGGAATATTACTAAATTTCTAAAGATTTATACATGTAAAATAGACATGCATCAAGTTTTAGAAATGAATATGATTACCACCTTTGATTTTGAAGTGATATCCAAAAACAAAGAAAAGATATAGGAGTTGTATACTAAGACTTTGAAGAACTTTTAAAGGATGAATTTTTTAAAGAAGATTCAAAGAGAATGGAAAAATAAGCCTTTTTGAAGAAGATGGAGTAAAGGCTAAGAAATCAAATGGCTCCAAATTAATTAATTAACAAATTTGAGACTAAATTTAGATAATTGCTATAACAAGAGAGCTAGCTTTTAGAAACAAGAAAAACTATGTTATTCTTGTAAATAACTAATGAATACTTGGAGGAGAAGCTATTCTTTTACCTAGTATGTAAGACATTTGAGAGTGGTTTTATTAATAATTAGAGGCTAGTGAAATAGGCAATAGGACTTATGGCTCTACTTAATAGTATTAATTAGATCATTTTATCTAGATAGAAAATAACTAGATGGAATGATCTAGTTAATACTATTAGCTTTAAAATATTTTTATGTAAAAATAAACATGATGATAATTTGCATGATACTATGGTTGAAGAAAAAAAATTAGAATTATTCATAAGGAGGATATTATTAAGCTTGAAAATAAGATGAAGTCTCCAAGGAACAAAGAAGCTTTTAAGGAGAAAAAATCAGAGAAGATGCCTTCTTCTACTTATTGTGGTGGTGAATCATTACTAAAAGAGTGGTAGAAGAAGGACAAAGAGAAGAAAAAATTTAAAACAAGAAAACTTAAAGGTAAGAATCTTGCTTACAAGCTTCAATCTAACATTGAAACATCTAAAAATATGAAAAGTATTTTAGATAAAAAGATCTTAGATGCCAAAATTGAATTCATTCCAATAGAAGCTCTTGGTATAGCTAAGAAGGATTTTTATGAGTTGATTATCAATATGAAAAAAAAAAAAAAAAAAAAAAAAGATAGATGAAAATTAAAGCTATTATGATACAAGCATTGAATACAATGATAATTATAGATAAAGAAAAAAAAAATAGAATAGATATTTGCACAATTTGCAATGCCAAAAACTAAATTTAAGGTTGGTATGATGGATGAGACTCCATTTAAACATGTTGAGGCAAAAAAAGATCATCAAATGGAATAAACATCTATGAGATCTAAAAAAATAAAAAAAAAAATAGTGCATAAGAAGCATGTATAAATATTTTTCTAAATATAATAATAATAGAATAGAAAATAATAGCTATTTAGTTCTTTATTAGACTAGAGTTAATACAGAGATATATATAAAGTTGAAAGACTCTAAAGATCTAATTTTGGCCTTAACTGATTATAGATTTGAAATCAACATCATATCAAGGTAAATGTACGAGAAGAATAAGTGACTAATTGATATTAACCATGGTTGAATAATTAGAGCTACAAATATTGAACAAGGTGATTTATATGGAACTTATTCAATTCTTAAGATAAGAACTGGAGATTTAGAAGTGAAGCGAAATTTCTTCTTATAAAAATTTGCTATATATCTAGTAATATTTGGTCAACTCTATATTATAGCTACTAAAATAGACACTAGAGTTTTAGATGATGGTTCACATTATGCCAAAATTTATAGTTGAGATGGAAGAAAAGCTATGCAATTTATTATTATAAAACCTATCTAAGAAAGATATAGAAAACAATTAAAAGAGATGCCTTTAGAGCCGAGAAACAACTTTGTAGATTTTTAGAAAGCATCCTTATAGAATAGGAATACATGGGTGCAAATGAATCATTTACAAACTCTAATGTATATAATATGATTTTTGGAATTTTAAATAAAACTAATAATAGATTTGTGTGTATTCAAAAGATTAAAGATTTAAATTCTATAAATAAAAGAAAAATGAAGATATAAAAAAAAATTTAAAATAATAAGTTTAGAAGATGATTTAATAAAAATTTCAAAAAAATTTAGCTATAAGTATGGATGGAGATACTCTACTAGAAATATACTCAAGAGGAACTTATGAAGAATCAAAAAAGGTAGTAGAAAATGGTGGTCTTGCTATAAGCTATGGATTAAAATTTAAGGGTAGAGTTTAAATTAAATATAAAATTATAGTAAGAAAGATAAAACCTATAACTATCCAGTTATTAATTGATACTATAAAATATATCAAGTATACAATTAAGAAGCCAAGTTTAAGAGAGACGCATAAAATTAGACATTAGTTTACTCAAGAATCATTAGCTAAGTTGAAGATTGGAAGGGATGATTTTTTGACTTCAATAGAGAAAAATATGTTTCAATAAATACTTATTGGATATAGTAAGGTATTTGTCTTAACTTCTAATGAGATTAAATATGTGGATTTTAATATTTTAGTGCCTATAGAAATCTTTATAATGCCATATATTCCATGGAATTTAAAGCTTATGCTTGTGCCTAAAGCTTTGCTTCCAAAATTTATAGAATTATTAAAAATAAAAAATAATAAAAAAAAGATCTTTCCAAACCTTCAATTACTTCCTATTTTAATAGATAGTTCATAGTACCTAAGAAATCAAGGTTATTAAGGTTCATTCAAGATATACAACTTGCAAACAAAATGATTATTTGAAATGTAGGATCAAGTCATGTAGTAGATGAAGTAGCTGAGCAATTTGCATGTCATGCCATTTATTCTACTAGAAACTTATATTCTAGATATGACCAATTTCAATTAGCTAAAGAGAGTAGGGATTTAACTACTATGAAGACTTCTTTGGATTTAATGAAAATGTGTATCTTATCTCTAGGTACAACCAACTCAATAACTCATATACAAAATGCTATAAACCAAATATTGAAAAAATTTGTGCTTAAAAATATCATTTCATTTTTGGATAATATATCTATAAGAAGATATAAAAAAAGATAAAGATGAAACTATAGAAGTTGAAGGTTGTAGAAAATTTGTCAAGAGACATATTGAAAATGTAACTAAGATATTAGAGAGATTGAAGTCAATTAATTTGATATTATCTTTAAAAAAAAATAAGCTTTGAAATTGATGAGATTCTAATGGTAGAATACATATGCAGTAGATATGGCACAAAACCAAACCTTGATAAAGTTGATGCTATATCTAAAATGAAGGCTTATAAAAGTATTTTAAAAACTAAAAAGTTTTTAGGGACATGTGTATTCTATGATATTTCGGTGCCTCACTTTGTCCATATATCAGAGCCACTATATAAGTTATTAAGGAAGGATAAGAAATTTTTTTGAAAAGTAAAATAAGAGATAGCTATGGAAAAGCTAAAAAAAATCTTGAATTCACTATCTGTACTTAGATAAGTGGATTATCAATGTAAAAGACTAGTGGTTATAATATTGGATATAAATCTGATAGCAATTAGATGGACTATTAGAAAAGATGATCTGGAAGTGAAAAGTTTTGCTATACGATTTAGAACTAAGGTTCATACAAAGAGACAAAAGACTTATCTACAAGTTAAAAGATAGCTTTAGAGAATACTGTCTTCTCTATATGTTGAGAGAAATTATTTGATTTGAATAAGTATGGTTTTGAAAATAGATTTTTTGCTATTATTTGAAATAATAATTAACTACACTACTCCAAACATTGCCATACTAAGATGGATAGCCTACATAAAAACATTGAACCTTATTTTAACATATATTATAAGTAAAGAGAACTAGATATATCTTTGAAGAGGACATGATGGTACATAAAAGAGATAAAGATCAAGAAGAGAAGAGCTATGAAAATTCATTTGCTACTTATGGAATCGATTTTGATGATGAGGTTCAAAATTTCTATTAAAATTTATACGAAGACAAATTAAAAGATATTAAATTTTATTTGAGCATAATTAAAAAGCAAGAAAGATAGATGGATAAAATCTTCAAAGATATTATATATCAATTCTATGGTTATTTGCTTAAAGATAGATTTCTATGAAAGATGCAAAAAAGAAGTGACAAAATCCTATTGAGAGTAGTAGAAGACCTTGAAACTGAATTTAAAGTTTTAAGAGAATATCATAATGTATTTTGGATAAGACATAAGGAAATTTGAGCCTCATATACCAAGATCAAAGAAAGATATTGGTAGAAGGATTTATACAAGGATGTAGAAGATTTTATGATCTCATGCATAAATTATCAAGTATAGTCTAAGATTAGGTATAAAGTTAGATTATATTCTACTTATCTACCTTCCATAAATTTTGAATGGATAATTGATTTGGTAGCTATGCCATTAGGACTTTGAGATATTAAGTACTTGGTTTTGGCAAGAGAAGAGCTATCAAATTATGTTGAAGGAAGAGCTTTGAGAACCAAGACCATAGAAGTAGTATGTAGATTTATATTATAAGACATCTTCAATAGATATGGTAGCATTGGAGAGATGAGAGTTGATAAAAGAGAATTAGATGTTGTAGAAATAAGAGAATTTTTTAATATGTATAAAATTCAATTAAACTTGACTATTTTTTATAATCTTGAAGCCAATGGAAAGAGTGAGAGGGATCATCTTCCTATCATTTATACATTAATTAAGGGATATAAGGATAAGCCAATTCAATAGCTTAAACTGCTTCTATTTGTTTTATGATCAGTTAAGATTACTCATAATATTGTCATTGATCATGTGCCTATAGAATTAATGTTAGGACAAAAACTTATGATGTTAGCAAAAGAAATATATCATATATGGATGTTTCTATCTTAAAAAGATAATATTAATAAAATAATATTATTTTATCTTCAGATCTAATAATTAGAAAGGTTACGTACAAATTATAATTAAGAAATTAAAGGAAGAAAGATTGAAAAATAAAGAAAGGTTTGACAGAACCTATAGATTGAGGCCTAAGTCTATAAATATTGGATATTAGGTTCTAATTTATGTTAACAGCTTTGAACATCAGCATAATATTGTAAAGAAAATAGCAAAAAAATATTTTCGACTATATGTGGTAATTAAAATCCATTGTAATGTCACATATGTTTTACGTGAGTAAGATGAAATTATCATTAGAATTCCAATAACAGAGAAGAAAGTAAAAGCTTTTAAGAGAAGGATTAGGCAATTTAAAATAGAAGACTTTGAAGAATGTTTATTTCAATATTTGGACTAAGAATATGAAATAAAGAACCTATGAATGATTCAAAGAAATCTCAAGATGATGAGGAGGAGTAGCACATGGCACATACTAGAATATGTATACATTCGGAAGGGGTGAATATTGTACTATAATTATTTATAGTAGATAAAAGTTAACTAAATTATATAATATATTTATAAATATTATATAATTTAAATATATATTAGAATTATTAAAATACTAATTTAAAGAGAATTAATATAAAAAATTATTTTGAAGTTTATCTATTTTAATTATAATATTTAAATGATATAAAATTTAGATATTTAATATAAAATTTAAAGAAAAGATTAGAATTCAAAGATGAAGTTCTAAACCTCTAAAAAAGCTTATTTAGAGGAATGAAAGCAAGGTATGGATGAATGAAGGCAAGAGATGATGATCTTTATTCCTATTGATCAAAAATCATACCTAATAGGCTCTCAAAAGGCTATCCAAGGCTATAATAAGGATTTTGGCGACTTTAAAAGAAACTTTTAAAAATTAAAAGAAAATATTATAAGGTTTAGGATTTGGACTATAATTATTGTGCAAATTTTAGATGTTTTGGAATTAAAATGATGAAGTTATATCCATTTGAGGTTAAAGTAACTTTTTAAGATATACTATGGCTCTTTTGAAGATACAAGGAGTTGAATGATAGCTTTTGGAAATCAAAAGGTGTTGCTACAAGGATAATTTTTTTATCTACATCTTTTATAAAAGAATTGTTATATTTGAAGTTTTTATAAAGGAGTTATAGAACATTGAAGATAATATATATAAATATATATATATATATATATATATATATATATATATAATTCAAAGGTAATAAATATATATTTTTATTGATAGTAATGATTGAAATTATATCTTAAATTTTTGGACTTATTTTTCGCTCAAAATTTTTAAATATGCATATTATTAGGTTAAAAAGCTATATATATAAAAAAAAATTATGGTATTTAAATACTTAATTTGTGAGATATGAAGAAAATTACATACATGTATATGCAAGCAAGGATTTGAAGCTATTGTTAGGATTTTGACGATATCTTAAGATTTGTAACAAATTTGAGGTTAAAATTTGTTATAGTAGTTGTTTAAAGTACATCAGTACTTCATATAAATTTTTAATTTGTTTGGATGGTTAAATAGTGAAATATGATCTATTGAAATTTAGAAAAAAATCACATTAAAGATATATAAGGATTTAGAATATTTTTATCATATTTTGGATATTTTTTGGTACTTACAACTTATATATTGATGTAACTATCTCTATAGAAATAACTTGGTGCTTTTCTATCTTGAGACTTGATTGAGTAATTAATTATTACCAGAAGCCTAGTACTTTCTTAAAGCAAATTCTCTCTAGCCCAATAATAGTAAGATTATAAGGTGTCTATAGCAAATACGTAATGAGATCTATAGTTACATGCTCTCAATGTATCATGGATAGTAGAATTGGCTGCAATAGTTTAAAAGATATTGCATTGCATACTTTATTATATTGGCATGACTTGCAGAAGTACACAAAAGCTCAAATATTATAATTCAAACTTGTCCAAAATCATATCTTTGAAATCTATTCTAAAGTCTTCTCACATCTTAAATATCAAAATATTAGAATTTTGTATCCCTCTTAAAATATGTGTGTCCCGAGTATAGCATCATCAAGTACATAAATTTACTTCTTAAAATAGAATAAGCCATCACTAAGATAATAATCTTGATATTATACATCACTCATTTATATTAATAAATAATCATCTTGAAATAAGCATCCTAATGTATAATTTTCTTTCATATGCATGCCTTTGGAAGACACAATATGCTCTAAAATGGTGACCTCTGACTTCCAAAGTTCACACTTTGATTGCTTGTAATAGAAGCGACTATCTTATAATTGATATAATACTTCATATAAATATTGTGCATGTTCATTGTCATGTTGTAATATGACTATATGGTAAAAGATAATAATATGGATCTTATTATAGAAGAGCCAAGTTAAAAGATAAAGTAAAAAAAATAAGAAAAAAAAATAGGAAGGTAGTAAAACTTTTAGTAGTAATATTGCCATTTTAGAAAAATAACTTCTACTTACTTTATAGGGCAAAAAATAAGGAAAAATAAGATAGATTGGAAAAATAAATGATATATACATCTTTAGAAGGAAGTTTAGAGTAAATTTTAGCAAAACTTACCTAAAAAAATTAGATATTGATACCTGAAGAGGGCCAATTATGAACCTGGATTGAAAACAGATCCCAATACACAAAACCGAGTCCTGATGATGATTCGAGTGTTCTTTTGCAGATCCAAGAGTAGAATTTGATAGCAGATTGAATAAGGTTTCTATAAGCATTAGATTTGTGTGATTTGGATTTGTAATGACTTTGTAAGGACTTTACAAAGTCAAATTTGTTTCAGATGACTTGGTTTTTTGTGAAGTAATATAGGACTGACGTTTTGGATGATTTTGAGAGTTTTGTAATAGATCTAGAGGTGAAATTTTTTGGATTAATGGTTATAGTTGTGCTTAATATGTATTATAAATTTTAGCTTGATCTAATAGTTGAATTGAGGGTTATTGAGGTTTAAGTGGGTTAAGGACTTAGAAAGTAGAATTTTAGGTCTAGTGAGGATTTTTAAGATTTCTTACAATATACTAGTTGAATTAGAATGAAATTTATATATAAAGATAGTAGACATGTTTTTCTACATATATGAGAATTTTGAAATCAATCGAATGGAAAAAATGAGAGATATTGGCTCTAGAAGATTGGCATCAAGGTTAGAGAAGGAGGCCGGCCAATACCCAAGCATGTTTTTGAGGTTATCATCTATTTCGTAATTTCAATCCTTTTCAATTTTTTTTATACTTTTTTTCAATTTAATTGTTAAGATGTATGTAAATTTTGAGTTAAAATCAATGGCTCATTCATTAGTTATTGAGGTTTAAATCTATTGTAGAAATTACTTGAGATTGGTTAGGTTTGGTTAGGATTTGGTTAGAGTTTGGTTTAAGATTTGGTTAGGGTTTGGTTTAGGATTTAGGATTTGGTTAAGATTTGAATTAAGATTAGGATTTGGTTAGGAATTGATTTAAGGATTAGGATTTGTTTAGGATTTGTTAAGGATTTAAGATTTAGTTAGTTTTTGGCCTAAAGTTTGATTAAAGTCCAATAGGATTTTAACCAAGATTAAATTAAGATTGGATTGAGATATATTTGAGATATATTTGAGATATATTTGTAATCATTCTAATAATTTTTTTTAAGATTTCTTATTATTTTTTTGTAATTCTTTTAAGATTTTTTTGAATTGATTAAAGCTTGTTTAGCATTATTATGGTCTAATTAGAGTTTAATTAGTGTTCTATTGGAGTTAGGATTTTGTTGTTGTAATTTCTATTTTACCTTCTTTAGCCATGTGTTTGGAGCATTCTCAAGCAAGACTTCATATATTACAACATCATTCTATTCTAAGTTCAAGCTCAAGCTCTTATAATTCTATATTTTTTCATAGTAGATTGCTTCATAAAAATGGCATATTTTGTACTATGTACAAAAATTATTACATGTGAATAAATAAATAAAGTTTTTTTTGACAACATGTATTGCTATCATAGACCACCAAAAGAGATCTTATATTAGATAGAAGGATCTTATTTATATATAGGTTTTGAAAAAATTGTTTTAAGTTATTAAAAATATCAATAAAATTATTTTTGATCTTCTACCTTTAAATTGATAGGCAAACAAAGCAAGTAAATTAAGTATTGGCTCACTATTTGAAATGTATAATCAACTATCATCAAGATAATTGGACAATTATTTTGCCATTGGCAAGATTTGTCTATAATTATATAATACATTCTTCTATTCAATAATCATTTTTAAAGCTAATTATAGTTATAATTTATAATTTAATATTTTTTTTAAAAATTGATCTTAGGCCAAATATTTGGCAAATTAATTAATAGAATTACATACAATAGTTAAAACACAATTAAATGAAGCTTAGGAAAAAAAAAAAAAAAAAAAAAAAAAAAATCAATGCAAATGTCTATTGCAAAGAAAGAACTATTTTTTTATTATCAAAACTATTTTTCTTTATAATAAATTGGATTATTGACACTGTGATCATTTCTTCTTTGTGAAGAACTTAATTTAATTCTATATTAATTACATCTACCAAAATCTATAAAGATTTATCTTATTTTTTATATGTTTCTTTTAGAGCCATAGAAGGCAATAGATATATCCAAAAGAAGATTATTGGCACATTCTTTTATAGAAGTGAATAACATTTAAGAGTTCAAAGTAGAAGAGATTTTAGACTCAAGGCAACTCTAACATTGGTTGAAATATCTTATACATTTGAGCAAATATAATATTAGTGAATTCACTAGAAAATCATTTAGGAATTTTACAAATGTAATAAAAAAGGTTGGTGCCTCAAAAAAACAAACAAAAAAATAAAAAATAAAAATAAAAAAAATCTAACATAATTATCATATATTAATAGAAATATGATTAAAAAAATATAGTTTAGATAATGCCTCTTGTAAGAGCTATAACTTTGATTAGTGGCTTATTTTTATGATGCTTGAAGATGTAAATATGTTAAAAAATATATAATCAAAAATACTTAATATGATAATAAATGATTTATCTAATAATATTGCTCAAGCACAATATAATTGATTTTATTTTAGTTGCATCTCTTTACACTATGCTTCTCTAAAATCAAAGAATGTTCTAAAAAAACCATGTTGCACTTGTAGTTGAACTTAATCCCAGCAAAAATATACCAATAATCTTATGAGTTTAATGTCTATGCAACAAAGCATTTTATGATCAAAACATATTAAAAAGAAAATAATATTAATAAAATTTTGATGAATAATGTATCAAAAGTATCAGTATACCATATAAGTAATATTGCCAAACTTTTACAAAAATAGAAATCAATGCGTTAATAGAATGCCACACATTCTATCATGAAGATAACCTTTTTGTTATAAAATCACATAATCATTTAATTGCACAAGTATTTTCAAAATTAATGTCAAAGTTCAACAAATCCAGTTTTAATGTAGCAGTAATATTGATTATTTTCATACTGTGGAAAAACCTGTTTGAAAAAAGTTACATATATTTCTATATTGATATTTTACTTGTCTTGAATATTCTGTTACTTTAGAGTCTTTTTATAAATACAAACTGTTTACTTCAATCCTTAAAGTAAAACATGAGTCTCATTCCCACAAAGTTCCACTCTTAGTTAATTAAATCAATTTATCTTTGGTTGTATTAGTTGTATAAATGTTTTTGTGAATTGAATGTAATCAATAAAGTTTAAAATTCAAAGATAAAATAAATCTTTGTAGTTTATATGGAAAACAGCAAAAAAATTCATGATGAATCAGCATGAAATTAGAATGAATTAAGTAAATAATTAAACTAAAGAAATACACGTATAATTTACAAGAAGCTCACATGTTGGTCTAGCTGTAAACATTAATTTTTTGTAAAATAAACTGCATTTTTTTCTATAACCCTCTTGTTTGACTGAAAAGGTACAGAATGCTTCAAAAAAAGAAAAATCATGTGGCACATGCTAAGCGGTGTTTGGATAGATCCTTCATTACTATAAAAGTGCACTCTCTGCAGGATTTTTAAACTTGTGCAGAAATATGATAATTCAAGGTCATGATTTGGATGTTGAAATTTCCCATCAGCCACTCTTTTCATGATAGGAAATTTCAACATCCTCAATTGTTTCGGTTGATTTATTCTTTCACAAAATTGGCAATATAATGGATTTCTTTTTCTTTGCAATTAAACTTATAAGAACAATTTTGTGCTCAAAGTCAATTTGGGGTATAAAGTACCATTTACAAGAGAATTTTTGGTAAAAAGCAAAAATTTCATCAAACTTGATTATTTTATTCCATACAATTTACAATAACAACTAAGCTATTCTGTTGATCACTGCATGAAGAATGTAGCTGGTTTAACATTGTAATAAGAAATTCTCAAAACGAACTGTCAAGGTTTTTCAAAATCAAGTTATATAACTGGAAATCATTTTGAAATTTGTAAAGGCTATAATTATAATTTTAGCATGTGGAGATATTAATGATTTTAAAGTGACCGACTATATGCATTTTTTTATTTATTTCGTTTCTCTCTTTCAAACCACATATACTAACCACAATTATGATTCATCATTTACTATTACAACCATTAAAAGAAATACCATAGCTTTGATGGAATAAGAAGTTAGGAATAAAAACAAGGAGAAGTAATAGAAAGAAGAATATAGAACAAAAAGGATTGCTGCACCATGCTATATTCCTCTCTAATATATATATATATATATATATATACTTATTCATTATATCATAG
Source organism: Physcomitrium patens (assembly GCF_059467195.1). Taxonomy (NCBI): domain Eukaryota; kingdom Viridiplantae; phylum Streptophyta; class Bryopsida; order Funariales; family Funariaceae; genus Physcomitrium; species Physcomitrium patens. Next base: position 11,898,271 of record NC_143428.1, read on the forward strand.
ACAATAAATATACACAATAGACTAAAATTAGGGTAGAGATTAAAAAACACAATTGAAATTGTTGGAAAACATCTTCAATGAAAAACATCATGAATTTACTACTGTCAATGTACTAATGCCTATGAAATATGTTTGTTGTCTAATATGGCTACAATTGACGGATTCAAACTATTTCAACTTAAAACCTCTTCCTCAGAAAAGGACGAATCAAAATTCCTTGTTCAAAGGTGGATTTTTAGCATTATAAAACCACATCATCAAGTCCACACATTCCCAACAATATTAATTCAATTGCTTAAAAATTGTTGTTGTTGTTTTGAGCTTGTAAGTAGAATATTCATTGAGAGGCATGTAACATCCAACCAAATCTATACCCATTTCAATTTTTATTGAAAAATTGTTGTTAGTGTGTTGGTGGTAGAGTGTAAACTCTAGCGAAGATAGTGTAACGGAGCAAACCAATACACACTTAAGCAAACAAAAAAAAGAAAAAGAAAAAAAAGAAGTAGACATGAAAAGCAAGAAAGCAAGAAAGAAATTAAACGATAACCCTAAAAGTAGTTGGGAATTGGGGAAAAAGGTAGCGAAATCAATGAGAGAGAAGGGGGGGGGGTATATATTCGGATACCAGATGTGCTGATGATGTTGTGTGTCATTGATCCTAGAGCGCTCTGACTTTCTAGATACGAGGGGGGGGGCTCTTTATTAGGGCGACCAGCCCCACAGTTGAATGGCCCCAACATGGGGGGGGGCACATCCACCCAGCCATTAATGTAGGATACCATTTATTCATCCACCACCCCCCCATCCGACACGGATCCCCTGGCTGGAGTGACGACCTCGGCGAGGAAGGGGACGAAGCAAGCAAGCAAGGGCGATGGTGTCAGAGTTGAAGAGGCCATGACCGCAGCGCAATTTGCTGCCCTTCATGTGGCGATGGCAAAGCGCAGTAGGACGAACTGAGAGAGAGAGAGAGAGAGAGAGAGAGAGAGTAAGCGAGGAGGAGGAAGGGACTGACGACACCGGAATCGCGTCGAGCTCCCGTGATTTGGTGGTATTTGCTTCGTCACTGGCTCGCACTCAATCCGGCTGGTCGCGGCGTGTGTGTGGTGGTGTTGTGTGTGCGACAGGGGCTTGTTCGCTCCAACCGAGATCCTCTGCTGATGGTAGAAACAACACGGGCGTGGAGGTAAGCGGCTGAGCTGGGAGTTGGCTGGCTGGCACAAGGAGTGAGTGCCGAGGGAGGGTATGGACTTTGAGGACGGGTTACAGCGTTGGTGGAGGTGGGAGGACGAGCTAGGACGGGCAATTTCGAAGCGGGAGGTTTTTGGAGCTAGGGTTTGATTAGTCGCGGTGGTTGGAGCATTACGTCGTCCGCGTGTTTGTGCTTGCGTTTGGAGCTGGTGAGATACGAGCGGGATTAAGAGAGAGAGAGAGAGAGAGAGAGAGCGAGCGAGAGAGAGAGAGAGAGAGAGCGAGCGAGAGAGAGAGAGAGAGAAAGCGAGAGATGGTGGAAGGATCTAGATCGGCGAGGGTATGAGAAGGTGATGATGATGATGAGCAAAGGGGCGGGATCAATGCTACGTGAATGGGACGGTATGGTGGTGTGTACGTGCGGTTGCAGTGGAGGAAGTTGCAGCGTGAGGCGGCAGTGCAGGAATGTGGAGTGGGGAGGGAGCCTTTGATGCGGGGAGTATTGTGGTGGAGGTAATAAGATGTTCACTTTTGGTGGTTTTCCCTTTGAATCAAACCTCTGAGCTCCATCGAGGCAACTGCTTCAGAACATCGTGTGTCTTAATTGAGCTGTTGGTTGTTGAGAACGAGTGAAGTCGGGAACTGATAAGGACCAGATTTGCTTCTTTTATTACAGATCCTTTTTGAAATGAAAGTTAGAGTTGGCACCGGAATGTTTTCGCCGAACCGCTCTGAGATCTTGTCTTAGAGCCTGGAGGGACATTCTACTCATGCGTCAAGGCTAGCAAGGTTATTGACTTTCATCGCTCATCTCGAGGGAGTTCTAAGTCACTGCTTTGGATGGAAAGTAATCTTGAACTTGGCGCTGTCAGTTCGATTCACTCGTGTGCACCAGCTGATTATCAGTATCAGCTATTGGTTGGCCACTGTGATCTTCTCCTACCCACATGGTGCCACAGGAAGCCCTCAATATTGAATTCTAGAAGGTGTTTCTTCAGCAATTATGAAGTTGTCTGGTAGGCAAGGTTAGTGGCAGGTATTAGAGGTTTTGCGAGGAAAGGAACGAAGAGTTTAGGTGCAGCTCGAATCGTCGACCTGAGAGTTACTGACTCAAACATTGAGATTCCTGTACTATTAACTCACATGCTAAGCTGCTACGTTGGCGAGAAGCTGCCACTGGGGATGCATTATATGCGTGGCAATAATCAATAGAAGGAGATTCCTCCCAAATTGCTCCGGAAAGGATAATAACAATGAAGGACAATTCAAACTTGAAGTATCTTCCGACTATGAAGCGTGAAGTGGGGATTTTGAGTCTAAAATCGATAAAGTCATAGAACAGTGAGATACCTAAATCTGATTGATTAAATGTGCAATGCGAATAAGGTGACATATACTTCGGGACTTTTTGATCAAAATTATCTGTATACTTTGAAAGACGCCCTTGAGTTGACATTCAGGAGTTTATCAGGCTGGCCATATGGGACCATTTGGCAGGGTAGCTGGAGGGCTCATTGCAAGTAAGGATTCAGCAAATAAGAAGAAGAAGAACGAGGACGATGCTGGGAGTAGCGTTAAGGGTGGAAGACGGAATGCAAGCAGTTTGCCTAGCTGGGTCAAAGGTGATGCCATTGAAGAAAAGCCTGCTAAAGAAGGAAAAGAAAAATCTGGCAAAGAAGCGAAGGAGAAAGAGAAATGGAAAGACAGGGTGAAAGAAAGTAAGGAGAAAAGCAAGAAAGGTTTAACTTCTGGGAAGGGTGAAATCGACGAAAAATTGGAAATGACAATTTCTGCTCCAATTCCGGACGAGGATTTTCGTCTTGCTACGTCTCTTCTAGGTCTCCAACGCATCAAGACGCGATCAGGTCCTCTTCTTTTCCCTCCCAGCACTCGCTCTGGCCCTGTTTACGCAGGAACCTTCCAAAGCCGTTTTGATACGGAGAATGAGGCTCGACGGGAACAGGAGAAAGCAGTAAATATTTGGTCCAAAGGAGAGTCATCGACTAGACTTTTGTCAGGAGTGCGCAAAGCCTCCAAGGTGCATGCACGGGATTCGGTTTCTCCCAAAGATTCCTCTACTGTCGAGGGTGGCAGCAAGGTCAACAGAGGGACACTTTTGATGCATACTGATGCTTCAGAGATGGAAGTAAGTCCTCGATCAGATGCTAGTCCTGGGTGTTCGAATGTGAAGAAACTACAAAGGAGTTCAAGAATTTGCGACGCTGGTGGGCGTATAAATGGATCAGGTCGTGGTGATTGTAGTGTCCCTCATAGAGCGAATCCATTTGTGAGCAATTGGGGTGATGGCCAGGCGAGCTCCTCGGTAGGTCAGTGCTCATATGATGGAGGGGTATCCGGCAGTTTGCATGAATCACATGCGTTTCCTCAAGGTAAGACTGTGTGAACTTTCCTGATTGTTCACGGGCGTCGGAGTAGCTACTGTAGCCACTCAGGAATTTGTTTTCGTTTTTGTTTTTTTAATTGCATGTTTTCGAGGTTTACAATTTACACTTGGGGTGTACGGAGTTGATTCAGGAGGGAGTGAAAAGTAGCAAATGTATAAGGAGTATACCTTTAATCATCACCTCAACATATGTGTGATAGCCTGAGAATCATATTATTATCCTCTAGATTTAAATCACGGTCCTCCAATTTAGTCCCTGAATAGTTTGAGAATCACCTGAACTCGTCCTTGGTAACCTGGTGTTCTGGGTTGTCCGCAGATAAGAATGTTTCCCACCAAGCTGTAGAGGATGATGAAGCTGAGGTATATTCAATTTGCTATTGCTTTTTATTATTATGAAAAACTTAAAATATTATTAGTTTGCAGTTGTATTCTTGCAGGTGAAGGTTCGAAGTTCGCTTATGATTTTTTTGTTTAAGAAACATGGTACAAATCCGTAAGCGATTTTGATTCCGACATTATTTTGGGTTCTACACCTTTTGATCAGATAATATTTTACCTCTTGTAAGGATGACGGTGAGTGTTTTGTTCAGAGTCCAACAGAATCGCCTCGATTTAAAGCACTTTTGAGGATGACCAAAACCAATGGCAAGCGACCTACTGATATCAAAAGCTTCTCTCATGAGTTAGATCCTCGTGGACTTCGCTCGCATGAATTCTTTCGGCCTCAAAATTTCGGCGGGTTTAATGATTTGGAGGTACTCTCCTTTTCCGCAGCAATCTGTATTACAACATGTCGTTTTGCTCGTATCTGTTATTTTTGAATTGATTTTCTTGGCTTTTTATAATGTTTAACATTAACCCATCCAAAAATTTCCTCTATTCCTGTCCCCACAAAAACCTGATTTTTCCAACTGGTAGTGGGTGAAAGATAAGTCACCCACAATTGTATCCGCTTTTTTATGAAACAGAGATGATAAATACTTTGATTTGAATTCTAAGGCAGCATAAGTTTGTTGCAAATGTTTTGATGGGACTCACAGCTGATGATTGAGCACTTGATTTCTGAGTCGCTTTAATTTAGAAGCTGTCATTACATGAAGTATCTTCCTCATTGACCAGCTTCATTTACAGGAGTTTGTGCGAACGTTGAAAGCAAGATTTAACACTGCAAAGGAGGAGGTCAATGCTGAGCTTGCGGTCTTTGCTGGTGATGTTGTTGAGGCACTTGAGAAGAATGCTGATGCTACTTCAGTCTGGAAAGAAAGAGCAGAAGATTTGCTGATATTAGCAAAAGAATGTGCGATGATGGATTCCCAGGAATTCCGAAAAAACTGCGAAGGAATCGTGCACGATTTAGACGAAAAGAGACAAGAACTCTCTATGGGAACTCTCAAGCAACTACATACTAAGATGCTCTTCATTCTCACACGCTGCACGCGTTTATTGCAGTATCAGAAACGAAACTTCCTAGAATTAGATCTTCTCAGATTACAGAAGGTCGAGAAATTTTGGCACCCAGTGGACAATCAGAAAGTAACCGCAAGTGAACCAGTGAAAAGTAAACCTTCTTCACAAGATCATTTCCGACCCAATGACGTACCCACGGCCAGGTGGACTCAAGATGAAAGCACTCCTAAGCCAGCTCTTGAATCAATCAAGGAATCGGAGTTGAAGGGTGAGTTATCAAGTCTGAGATCTTCGGATGTCAAGGTTGACACCACGGACAAGCCGGATGCAGTTTTTGTTGAGAGACCTACATCTTGGAAGAATTTTGAGAAGGAGAAGACTGGATCAGAAAATCAATCAAGCCCCGAAAAGCCATCACCTCAAGTTGCTCCATCGACGAAGGAAAGGACACAGCCAGCTGGATCCTTGCAACCGACCCCAGTGAAGCGCCATTGGGGAGATGATACGCCGATTGTTATTTGTAGAATATGTGAAGAAGAGGTTCCCACGGTACATTTGGAAGAGCATTCTCGAGTGTGTGCTTTTGCTGATCGATGTGATCATAAAGGAATGGGGATTGATGAACGGTTGAAAAGGTTAGCTGGAACCCTTGAACGCATTGTGGAATCGTACACTCCAACGAGCTCTGCTGTGGTTGCCAGTGTTAGCCCAGATACAAAGAAAACGCCAATTTACGGTGTTGATAATGGTATGGTAATCCTTTTCTTTGAAAATTATTTTCCGGGCCTGATTGTTGGTGTTCTTAATGGGTTCGATGATCCCATGATGAATATCTACATCCTGGAATGAAGTTGTTTTGTTGGTCAAAATTTCGACAAATTCAGATACACGACTTTTTGGGAGCCCTTGTTGAAATTCTCAGTGCTTCAGAATGGGTATGTCATTCTTCACGAAGCTCTTTCTGAACTACAAACGAGCTCATATACACTGCTTTTCCCGGCATCTTTGCAGACAATTGCTCGACAGATAAGCTTGCGTCAGAAAAGCCTGGAATGCATGAACGTGGAGGTGGTGAATTGCTTCGTAGGGTATCCGAGGACATGCTAGAGGACCTACATGAGATTGATACTGCCAGTATTTTAGATGAGCCCAGAATTTTTAATTCTATTGCTTGTAAGTCCCGGTTTGGACCCAAGGTTGATACAGTTGCAGCTCTTCCTTCTTCGGTGGGGAGCCAACTTGCCCCTTCATCGTCAGTGGGTAGCTTAACGCCGCGATCTCCTCTCGCCACGCCCAAGAACAGCCAGATCGACTCATTGTTGGCTGACAGGAATAGTTTCGCAGAATTAGAAGACCTTCAACAGGTTTCTTGCACTTCTACCTTGGTTACTGGTGCTTGCTATTTTGGATATATTTTTATACATTTTAGAATGCTAATGAGGTATTCTTGGATATTTGTTTGTCTACGGATGTGTTTATGGTGGTTTTATTGGTTGTGTAATTAGAATATTGCCTCAAGAACTACCTGATGTGGAAGCCAATGAATGGGCAGAGTTATCACTGACGTTCTTTGAATTGCAGATCAACGAGTTGGTTGATATTGCTTTATGCATTGCTGACACCAACGAGAGTCACCCTAAGGCTGCTGAATTCATCGTCTTATGCATGGAGGATCTGAAGGACGTGCTGCAGCAGAATACAGTTGATGCCCTTACTGTTGACACTTTTGGTAGACGAATTGACAAGCTTTGCAGGTTGGCCCTATTCAATTGAATTTTCTTGCAAGAGGTCGGATCTTGAATAACATGAATATCATTAGCGATCTGTGATTAATTTGATGTAAAAGACTGCCCATGCCAACAAAATGAAGACTCGATTTAGCTGGTGTGGCCTGTGGAGATCACGTTAACGTAAGTATTCCTGTAAGTGTAGGCTAGAGTCAAGAGATCCTAAGTATCGACGTATATAATTTGTTTGCAGAGAAAAATATCAGCTAATTCTAGAGGCTTCAGGGAAATATGTTCCTGAAAGTTTAGTGAACTCAGCAGAAGGAAGCCTTTCGTTGGATGAAGAGGGTTCGCACTCCTCGAAGAATACGCCCGTGCACCCAACATACAAGGATCGAACAACTATTCATGACTTTGAGATCATCAAGCCTATCAGTAGAGGAGCATTTGGTAGAGTATTTCTGGCAAGAAAACGGATCACGGGTGATCTTTTTGCGATCAAGGTGAAATGTCTATTTTGATTAAGTGGTTGCCTCCCTTAACCCCTTTTGTGACGTGTTTCTTTCAGTGAGGTTACTCTAAGAGTGCCATGTTCCGTTGGTGTATTGCTTCTTCTTCGTTATTTTCTATTTTCTATTTTCTATTTTATGTTTCGATGTTAAATAATTTTAAAGGGTCGCTAGAGCATGTCTATCATTGTTCGGCTCGTTATGCCATTTTGAACTTCTTTTTTTATTTTCTTTTTTGGTTACTTCGCCATCTGTAGGTCGTAAGGTCAGTATCATCTGATGATTGTCTTCATAAATAGGTCCTTCGAAAAGCAGATATGATCCGAAAAAACGCAGTAGAGAGTGTCAAGGCAGAGCGGAATATTCTGATTTCCGTGCGAAATCCGTTCGTGGTAAAGCATACTTTCCTTCTATATCTCTTGTGCATTTCACAACATTGATCGTTTTCTGTTCCCTGCTCTTCGTGTTTCATGCTGTTAACTTGTGGTCATTTTAACACAGTACTTTTTGTTTTTCTGATCTGTTTAACAGGTGCGGTTTTTTTACTCGTTCACATGCACTGAAAATTTGTATCTGGTAATGGAGTATCTTAACGGGGGAGATTTGTTCTCTTTGCTGCGGAATTTGACTTGTTTAGGAGAAGAGGCGTCCCGTGTTTACATTGCAGAACTCGTAAATTCCCACATAACCTTCACAATCTTGTATGCTGGAGGATTTAATAAGCTGTTGACTTCATATGACCAATATGGTTTGACCTGTCAATGTTGATCATGTTGGATTTACTAGATGTTCAGTGATTTCGACATATTTAATATTAATCCCTGGGAAGCTGCAAGTTGCCAATTTTTGTCAGAGAAAAAAGATTCATCCGTGTGAGTTTCAACAGGTGCTGGCGCTAGAGTATCTTCATGGTCTGGGTATTGTCCATCGTGATTTAAAACCAGATAATCTTCTCATTGCTCATGATGGGCATATTAAGGTACCTCTAGTGCAGGGAATGAGTCGTTGATTTATTTGATTTTTATGGTTGATTTTCGTGTTTCTGTCTTTTGCATAAATTCATGATGCTCCTTGTGTCCGCATTAACCAAGAAATTGAAGTGAGCATTGACACATGAGGTTCTGTTTCGCAGCTTACAGATTTTGGTTTATCAAAAGTTGGTCTTATCAACAGTACCGATGACCTTTCAGGTCCTGCAGTAGGTGGAGCCGCGTTAATGGAAGAAATTACCAAGCATCATAGAATACCTAGTGGAGAGCTGCCGCAGCAGAGGGAGAGGCGTCAACAGCGATCTGCAGTTGGCACACCTGACTATCTAGCTCCAGAAATTCTTCTTGGAAACTCTCATGGTAATCCATGAGTATGAGTTTAGAAGCGATGCTTGAAATTGGTAGTGGTTAAGTTATTGTGGAATGATTTTGCATGAGCTCTTTTATGACCCATTTGCATCACAATACCTACCTTGCTGTTCTTCTCTGTAGCATGGTTCCCAAAAAAGGTTTTGTATTTTAGAGTACGTATCTTATATGCTAGCTTGTTCATTCGTGCAGGACCTGCTGCTGATTGGTGGTCCACTGGAGTGATTTTGTTTGAAATGCTTACTGGAGTGCCTCCCTTCAATGCGGAGCATCCAGAGGTACTTTTATCAGTTTTGTAATTCTTTTAGTTTTCCTACATATCTAGGTTATTAATCTAATCTGATTGCATGAAAAGTGAACGAAAACCGAAGTTTACTGTCAGCAAGTATGCTGTTTTCCATATTTTCTGTTACGACTGTTCTGAGCTTGAGTATTTGAAGTTCGTTTGTAATCCTCTTATTCATTTCGCTCCAACTTTTTGATGCAATATGCTTGTCACATTCTCTTTTGAGGTGTCACGGGATTGCTATCGAGACTTATGTTGGGTTTGCGACTGCTTGTAGACGAATCCTTGATCATGATGCATTGTTCTGTAAGTCTTTATTGACCTCAAGTCTTTAACCATTAACAATTCTCTAACAGTACCGTGTTTTTTTGTCTTTTCGTGTTTGATTCAGATCATTTTTGACAATATCTTGAATCGTAATATACCGTGGCCTTACGTTCCCGAGGAAATGTCGTATGAGGCTCAGGATTTTATTGATAGGTACCTTTTAGTTTTGGCGTCTTTCTGGCATTTCTAAGTCTTCAAGTATTTGCTTTACAGTTTTCAGATGCATGTCCACATAGTACTTCACATATTAATCAGTGCATAGTTATTCAAAAGAGGAGTTTTGTTGAGACGTATTTACCATTTTCTTTCTTTTACAATTCCTAACTATCTGGATATTTATGAATGTTCTAGTCTAGTTCTCCACTAATGACTCTACCGATAAATACTCTTTTGGGATGATAAATTGATTACTTACATCAAAGTCATGGCTGTAATAATTTTCTATCCAAATTGATTCAGTTTCTTGTGGTGTCTATTTATGGCAGGCTATTGACAGAGGATCCTGACTATCGGCTTGGAGCTAAGGGTGCTGCTGAGGTAGGTTATGGTTGTTTTGCTCAGGCTCTTTCACTCTGAGGGATTCCAAGATGCTGCCTTCTCAATAATAGAGTTCTATTATTACATTCGGTGATCTGTTTATGTCACGAACTTTGTTTTTTAGGATGTTTCTTGGTGAGATGTTGAGATGAGGGGATGAATTCTGATTTTTTATTGAATATATAGGTTAAAGCTCACCCTTTCTTCAAAGGTTTGAACTGGGATACGTTGGCAATGCAGAAGGTAAGCAGCCTTTGCTTCAGCATCGTTCTTGTTCGAAATGTGCACTGTGTTACCAATCTTCTAGTTAGAACACCCTGAAGGATGGCCTAATTTGCATTCTTTTGTCCTTGAGGTTTGTAGATGGTCCTTTCGATTACCATTTGTATGCCCCATCAATATCAACTATTCAACCTTAATTGTTCTGTGGGACAGGCTGCTTTCGTTCCAAGTGTGGACAATGTTCATGACACGAGTTACTTCACATCTCGTCAGTGTTGGGATTCGGCAGAAACACGCTTATTCGCTGACTATAATTATGATAGTAGTGACGGCGAGACTAGTGTTAGTGGAGGAAGCACCAGTTCCTCCGAAAGACCGGAAGACTCAGTAAGTAATAAATTTGAAGTTTACCTCTTCGAAAAATCTGAGCACGAGGTTCCCCAAACATAGTATGCTAGGAGTAGTTCGATATATGGTTGAAGTGTTGCTGGGGTCATGTTCAAATGCAGTGACGTTGTGTGTAATCATTCCCATGATACAGCCAACCATCCTTGAGTATCAACTGAACAAAATCTAATGGTTTGCCCATCCTCTGATGTGGACAACAGGAGGTCAGCGATGTTCCATGTCCTCTAAGACGAGATGAAGGTCGTGAATTGTCTGAAGCTACGCCCTCATCGAGGTTTTCATTCAGCAACTTCTCGTTTAAGGTTCGCACTAATTTGACCCTCCAATCCTGCAAGTTTTTTTCATGCTTTTTATACTGCAAGTAACTTGGTCCATGGGTGTTCTTTACTGATGTATCTGATGCGGATGTAACAGAATTTGTCGCAACTAGCATCTATCAACTACGATCTCTTGCAATCTGCTGTTAAAGATGCAACTTTGCCCAGGGGTCCACACAACTAAGATCACTACTTCTCACTTGGTAGACGTAGCTGACTGTTATATTATTCCTCCAATGATGTAGAGTCAACGAGTGACATCCAGTTTACGCATGGTCCTGCAGACGTTGGTACTGTGCATGTACTATATGTATCATCTTGTCTAAATATCCGTATGAAATTAACTGAGACCTTCCTTATCAACGTATTTTGATTCTGGCTCGCAGTTTTGTTTCTTAGCGAATCAGAACCTCTAATTTTACTTCTTCTTTTCTTCTTTTCTTTTATCTCCCTTTTCTCTTATTCCTTTCTCTGGTGCTTGTGCTGGCACCTTATTTCCTTTCAAGCTACTATGAATGAAAATGGATTCATCATGTTCTCAGAATCCCGTGAAAAGAGAATAATTGGGGGTGGCAGATCAAGAGAATGACCTCAGATCATGATCAGATCAAGAAGCATTTGGGAATCAGTATGGTTGAATGAGAGGCCATTGGATGCTTTGGAAGCCTGATGCCCCATGAGGACAGGCAAGAGGAATCATTATTGATTAGGTGGTCAGAAACAATCAATTTGGGACCATCTAAGCTATGGTTATTAATTTGGAATAGCTAATTTTCTTGTATAAATGAGTTTGAGGGTTAGGCAATGGGTAGCAGTGCCAAACAGCAAAGGGATTGTTGACATCTCTTTCATAGGTGGTAATATTGGAGTTGCTGTGCATGTGTAGGGTATGATGGGTTTGTGATTTTTGGGTGGCATTGATGCTTGTCTTTTCTGTGATGAGGGCAAACAATCATAGAGGGTAAAATTGTTATCATAATAATAATAATAATCATAGGCATGGTTGAGAGCAGTTTAAGATTGTGGTAAGCAGAGTTGTGATTAAGTAGTCACTGCTGTGGTTCCCTGGGGTCTAGCCCATTGTTAAGTAGTCCCAGGTTTCATTTCTGTGGTTCATTGGGGCCCAATCCAAAGGCATGATGTAAAGCATATCAACCTTGCTTGAATCAGCACCTTCGTTCACTGGTTTTTCAACCATTCACTTGCTTTGTTGATTTTTTTGGGATCACTGTAGATTTCAAGTCAGCTAAGTCAATAATATCTGTCACTTGCTTTACTACAGTACAGCACTGCTTCTTCTTTTTTTACTTGCACATCTGCAAGGGGTTGGGGTTGGGGAGGGGGGGGGTTTGCAGCAATCCCTCCTTTGGTGGTCCCATTGACCAGTCAATGAGTAGGGTTAAGAGATAGTACCCCTTGCAGGGATCTTTGGAAGCAAAGCCCCCAAAAGAAAATTTGAAATTCACTCTTTGTATTGGCAGCGGTTCAAAGATTTTTTTTTTTTTTTTTTTTTTTTTTTTACTTCTTTTTTTGCAATTTCTCTTGCAAAATCCAACTTACTATGGCACAATTCTCCCTCCAAGTCATCGATTAAAGGAATGGTTAGATTTCAATGCAAGGATCAAGAGCATAGGTATGTAATTGCAATTTTTTTTGTTGAAGAGATGAGTCAAGGATTTTAAAAGTTGCTGATAGGTTTGTTGAATAATGTTGGAGTTCATTTTGAGGTGCAATTTCATCAATTTTAGAATTTGTAGCAATTGCACAGCAAAGGAATTATGAAATTTCATTCAAGAAATGAGAGAGATCTTTTGTTATTATTATTGAGATCTAATTTTACAAATAGATGAATAAGAGGTTTTTATAGTATTGAGCTTTTAAATTTAATTCCACAAGCGTATAAGAGTGACCAGTAGGTGAAATATGGCAATGCAAATAAAACATAAATATAAGAGTTTGTAGCATAATAGTGAGCTTAATTCTTTAACTTCAATGCTCTTGATAGCTTACTATTTTACTACAGTTATTTTGGTAGAACCATGGCTCTTGAATTAAGAAATATGGATTGAAGGAAATCCATTTATTTGAAATTAGTGGTCTTCAAGCAAAGATCATTTATTGCTATAGAACCTCAAATATTGTAGTAGTGGTGCATCCATAGAGGCTCCTTCACCTTGCATATTGATTGATGTCAAAGTAAAGAGGATTTGCTTTAAGATAGTGGTGGACTTTTGGCTGTTAGTAATTGCTCAACAAAGTCTCAAGATAAATAAGATACCAAGTTTATATATAAAATTGTCTCTATAGGGGCAAGGACATCAATACATAAGCACTAAGTACCAAAGATAATCCAAAATGTGATAAAAATATTATAAAACCTTATATATCTTTAAGGTGAATTTTTTTCAAACTTCAATAGCTCATATCTCACTATTCGACCATCCAAAAAAACAAAAATTTTACATGAAGTAAAAATGTACTTTCAACAACTACAACAATAAATTTCAACTACAAATTCATTACGAATCTTGAGATATTGCCAAAATTCTAATAGTAGCTTCAAACCCTTGCTTATACATATCTAATTTCTTCATATGTCACGAATTAAAAACTTAAATACCATGAAATTATGATATATAACTTCTTAACCTAATAATATACAATTTTGGAAATTTTGAGCCAAAAAATTCTTCAAAAACTCAAGATATGGCTCCAACCATTACTATCAACAAAATGACTCACTTATTGCCTTTGAATTATATGTGCTGACTTCAATACTTTATAACTCTTTCATACAAAATCTAAATGTAGAAATTCTTTTATAAAAGACATAGGTCTTGAAATCCCTTAGGATTACATCCATCGATCTCCAAAATCTATTATTATAATAGATTTGTATCTTTAAAAGAGCAACATTATATCTTAAAAATACACCTTAATTTTAAACAGCTATAACTTCATCATCCTGATTCCAAATCTTCTAAAATTTGTATAAAATTTGTATTCCAAATCTTAAACCTTAAAACCCTTTCTTTTGATTCTCAAATGCCCTTTTTGAAGTTACCAAAAATCCTTATTATCATCACAGATAGCCTCTTGAGAGCCTATTAGACATGGCTTTTGACCAATAAGAATGAAGATCTTCACCTCTTGCCTTCATCCATCCATACCTTGCTTTCATCCCTCCAAATGAGTTTATTAGAGGTTTGAATCTTTATCTTTGAGCCCCAATCTTCTCTTTAAATTTTATATTAAATATCTAAATCCTATATAATTTAAACATTATAATAAAAATAGGTAAATTTCAAAATAATTTTTTATAAATCAACTCTCTTTAAATTAACCTACTAACTACTCTAATACACATCAAAACTTATAAATATATTATATATTTTTGTTAATTTTTATATACTATAAATAATTATAATACAATATTAATCTCAAGAAATTCTTAAATAATCTTAATTAATTATTATAGCTATTTTGAGACATCAATAAATATTAATTAAACTATTGATCTTAACTATAATTTCACCTAGACTTTAATCCACAAGCAATTAAGAATCACACAAAATTTGAAAAGAATTGAATTCACCAATTAAAAGAAAAGCTCTCAAAATTTCTAGGATGTTGATTGCTCTCCTTTTCCAACTTGAATATTGATCTCTAACAAAGAATTTTCCTTGCTAAATTATTCAATTGTTCCAGAAATTAGCTAGTATATAGGTATTTTAGTCTAAATTGCTCTCATCTATTTTTGCTTCATTTGAATTATCAGATGTTGCAAGATTGCAAAAACCTTCACTGACCCTAAATTTTAATTATTTGAGAAATATCCACAAAAACTCTCACAATATTTAATCTAATTACTCAATTGATATCAAAATTTTCATACACATTTACAATAGATAGAATGACAAACTGACATATTTTCAACAATAAATATTCTACAACATTCAAAAAATCATTAAATTAATTATTTTTTTATTTTATTTTATTTTATTTTTATTTCTTAAAATCCAAATCCATTGAATACACTTCTTACTTTGAAAAGCTCTTAAAACCTCAATGTATCTTCAAATCACATGAAATCAACCCTCAAAATCTTTTCATAAGTTTGCTCTCAAATTTCATTCTTCAATCAACCAAAAAATTCCAAATTTACCATAGATGCATAACTTTGTGCCTCAAGATTTGATTTCAATCTTGGTTCACAACTGGCCCTACTTGAGTATCAATTCTTAGTGTTTTGAGGTAATTTTTGTTAAAAACTATTTTAAAATCCCTCTTAAAGATGTTTATAATAATTATTTATCTCATTTACTTTGATATGACTCATTTATGTCCTATAAAATAAATACAAGTCTCTTCTAAAATAATACAATATTATCACTTATTAATTTTTATTACCTCTTTTTTTATTATATATATATATATATATATATATATTTTAAAGATAATTTTTAAAATAATTTTATTTAAGCTCTTATGTAATAAAATATTTCTTTTCTTCTTTCACCTAATGGCAATATTATTACATATCATTAGTCAATGGAACTACCAAAGTGGAGGCTGTTGCCTTCTTTAACTTCTCGCAGTTGTGTCAAGTAGCAAGGTCCATATGAAAATATCCAATCAATCATATGTCTCTATACTTTTTGGATATGTATATAGTAATGTGATGTGTGTGTAATAACTTAGAATCTGCTTGTAATCTAAATAAATATTAAAACTTATTTTATTGTGAAGATGCCAATTGATAATGATAAATAATAATTTGGTAACAAAAGGTGGTTTTATTTGATATTTAAAAAAAATGATAATGATTATAAATTATAAAGATATTTATCTATGCTAAATTGTTAAAATATATGCTAGATCACAAATTCTTTCTTAAAAATATTTATTTTAATAGCCTAATATATTACTTATAGAAACAAAAATTTATTTAGATTTGAATTTTATTTCTTTAGTTATTTGAAATTTTGATTGTTTTCTTAAGATTAAAATTCTATTATTAATATTTTATACATTTTGATAAAATAATTTTACTATGTCAACTAAAAAATATTATAAAATATTATAAAATTCAATTATTTTTTACAAAAAAATTCTAAATTTAAGCACCTAATTGTAGAACATTATTGCATTGTATTGTAATTCTAGCATTAATAGACTGAAATTTCTTAATTTTTGAGATTTTTAATTTTAAATTATCATATTTTTATATAAACCTCATTTATTAAAGATTTTTAATTTTTAATTTTTATTTTTTGATATCTAAAAATTATTTTTGATTGATTTTAATATTATATTTTTTATTTATTACTTTTTGATAAATAAAATTTTGAACTTGTATTATTACTAATTAAAGTATAAATACCTATTATTAAAAAATTTATAAAATAAACTAATAAATTTTATTATTTCAATATTTTTTATATTAATAGGAATAAAAAACAAATCTTATAAAAAAATTACTCATTAAGTAGTGGAAAAGAAGAATATAATATCAAGTAGTATAAATATACACAAGTGACACATTGTTCTTTTGTACAAAGTAGATGAAAAATAAAACCATGCAATTTGAGGCCAACAATCCTATTAAATATTTCTTATAAGATTTATACTTGTGAAGGATAAGAAGTCAATGAAAGAAAATAAACAAGTAAAATTATCTCAAAAAAATATGAAAAAATAGAAATAGAGAAATATGTATATCAAAAAAGAAACTAAAATGGTTGTTGCCAAAAGATAAAGAAACTAGAGACTCTTGAAAATAGATTAGAAAAAAGAAAAGAATTGACAATAATAAAAGCTTCACTCTTGCTTTTGTATATATTATCTACCTAGGATCTATGTTGCGACATTCTATAGGACCTCCAAAAATATAATGACTCTGCATGATATGTATTTTAATTTACAAGATAAGTTTTCTATATGGGCGCCACATAGTTAGCTTGTTCCGCAAGCTACCAATATATGTGGCACGTGGTTAGCTTGTCAATCGAGTTTCTAACCTACCAATTAACTACAAATATATGTAAAATGAAAACAATGTCTATAAGGCTTCTAGTAAGCTTCTCTAGAAGATATTATAAAATTAATCTATTTTTATCTATTCTTATCTATTTCTACCAATTCATATTATCTAGATAATAGTTACAATAGATATATATCGATGACATTACTTCCCTTTTTAGAGATGAATTTTATGAGAAGCAGTGATCATATGTTGAAGAAGTCTAAGATACTACAAATTGTATTTGCCACATACTCTGATCTTTGTTTTCTTTGAAGGTAGTTGATAAATCTTGTCAGCCATCGGTAATGTCTTATTTTAGGATGGAAAGTTCACCCTATTATTTGATTATTGTTGTAACCTTCATAACTTCTTTCAAACAAAATATTTATAACACCATCAATAGTTGTTCCTACCTCCAATAAAATCACAAAAAATCGAGAGTCTCTTCTTTGGTAATACCAAATGCATTGTATCTTGCCATCTATTTGAAGAAGAACATGTCATTGTTAAAGATCTTCATCTCTATTTTTTTGCCTTGAAGTTTGTGATAATTACAATGTCTTATTTGATAAGTTAGCAAATGATGGCTCTTAAATTGAATTTACTAGTTATTTGTGCTCTATCTCTTTAATGATGTCATATTGTAATATGACTATATAGTGAAAGATAATAATATGGATATTATTATAGAAGAGACGAGTTAAAAGATAAAGTAAAAAAATATAGATAAAAGATAGGAAGGTAGTAATAATTTTAGTAGTAATACTATCTTTTTAGAAAAGTAGCTTCTATCTACTTTATAAGGCCATAAATAAGGTAAAACAAGGTAGATTAGAAAAATAAAAGATATAGGCATATGTAGGAGAGAGTTGAAAGTTGGTTTTTGTAGAATTTATCTCAAATGGGACAAAAATTAATATCCAATAAAGACTAGTTACCAACCAAGGTCGAAATCAAACCTCACGGCACAAAACTAAGTCTTGACGATAATTCTAAGATTCTTTAGTTGATTGGAGAGTGGAATTTAAAAAGAGACTTGATAGAATTTTTAAAAGCATTGATTTTGAGGTTTTTGGATGGATAATGACTTTGTAAGACCTTTGCAAAGTTGATGTTGTTTTTAGTGACTCTGGTTTTTTGGAAATAAAATAGACGTTTTGGGCAATTTCAAGAGTTTGGTAATAGATCTAGAGATAAAATTTATGGATGTAGTTATGCTTAATGTGTGTTCTGAATTTGGATTTGGTCAAACTATTAGATTGAAAAGCATGAAGGTTTTTGTGGATTATGGTCTTAGAATTTAGGGTTTTGAAGACTAATAAGATTTTCTTAGATATCTGTTAATTTACTAGTTGGATTAAGAAAAATATTTTTTATAGAGTTAGTCAGCTTGATTTCTAATAAGTATGTAAAGTTTGGAAGCAAAATAACAGTTCAATCAAGAGTAATTGACTCTAGGAGATTGACATCAAGGTCAGAGAAGGAGGCCGACTGACACCCAAGTATATTTTTGAAATTATCGTCTATTTGGTAATTTTGATTTTTTTCAATTTTTTTGTGCTTATTTTTAATTTAATTATTGAAGAATGTGAAAAATTTCAATTGAAACCAATGATTCAAATATTAGTTGTTGAATTTCAAAATCTGTTGTAAGGTTGTTAGAAATTTGTTTAAGATTTAAAAAAATTGATTAAGGTTTGATTAGGATTAGGATTTGATTTAGGTTAGGATTTAGTTAGATTTGTTTAGGATTTGATTAGGATTTGACTAATATTTGTTTATAAATTGGTTAAGGCTTATTTAAGATTTATCTAGGATTTGATTAGGATTTCTTTAGGATTTTTTTATAGTTTGATTAAGGCTTATTTAGGATTTTTCTAGGATTTATTTAAGACTTAATTAGGATTTGATTAGAATTTGGTTAGGATTAGAATTTGGTTAGAATTAGGATTTTATTTGTATTTTTTTAGGATTTCTTTATGATTTATTTAGAATTTTTTTGTATTTCTTTTAAATTTTATTTTTTAAAAAAATAAAAAAATAAAAAATAATAATTGGACTTAATTGATTCTTAATTATGATTTTTAAGCTTCTATAGTAATTTATATACGATTTTATTAGAGTGGTTAGGACTTGTTGTCACAAATTTCTTTTATCTTCTATAGCTAGGTATCTAACGCATTCTCAAGCAAGATTTCACGTAATATGACAATGCCACAATTATACAAAAATTACAAACAAGAGTAGAAGGTAGAATGTAATCTTTTTAATTTTTTTTTTCTTTTATAACAAATATTTGCTATCTTTCATTTTGATTTTGATAGATGTCATTGATGAAAAGCTTTGACCTTCTTTGCTGAATTTGTAAGATGTTTTGTTGGATTCCATGTATATTTGTTAATATCATATCTTTGCTAATGAATAAGATATTTCAACCTATGTTGGCGTCACATTGAGTCTAAGACTTCTTCAACCTTGAATTCTTGATTATTAGCCACTTCTATAAGAGGCGGTGGTATTTGTCTTCTTTTCAGAATATTCATTGTCTTATATGGCTCTAAAAAAAAAACTCGTGAAATATGAGATAGATTT
The DNA here is from genome assembly GCF_059467195.1 of Physcomitrium patens. Lineage (NCBI taxonomy): Eukaryota > Viridiplantae > Streptophyta > Bryopsida > Funariales > Funariaceae > Physcomitrium > Physcomitrium patens. Next base: position 11,917,587 of record NC_143428.1, read on the forward strand.
TCATAGACTCTAGTAGATGTAATTGATAATGAACTGAATTGACTTGTTTACAAATAAGAAATAGTCCAAGTATATGATAATCTAATTTTTCACAAAGACAAATAGTTTTAATATTATAAAAAAGTAATCATATCTTATCACTAATGTGGAATGATATTGTTCCTTGCAATAAGCATCTACGGTTCTTTTTTTTTAATTTTATTTTAAGCCTCTTTTAGTTGTCCCTTCATTATTATATGTAGCACAGATAAATAATTTATCAAATCTTTTGTTGTAGGATTGTCAATTTTTCAAAAGCTAAAAGCATCAAGTTATAGATTATAACCATAATTAGCAAAGAAAGGTATTTGTAGTATAGAAGAATGTACCATATTATTATAAGTAAACTTTACAAAAGAATTGTTCAATCATCTTTTTGGTAGTTGATGGTACACCTCAAATATTACTTCAAAATTTGATTTACATGCTCTATTTTTTCATCGATTTGAAGATGGAAAGCCAAAGATAGTTTTATGTCTACTCTTAGAATCTTCAAAAGTATTCTCCAAAGTCTTGATATAAATTAAATTCTCCTATCTAATATAATATCCTAAGGTAATCAATGATAGCAATAAATATTGTCAAAAAAAAGCTTGGTTATTTTTTTATTTGTGATAGATTTTGTATATAATACAAAATATGCCATCTAGGTGAAATAATCTATTATCACAAATATAGAGACATAAGAACATGAGACTACAAGAGCTATGATAAAATCCATAGAAATAGAGACCATGGTTGTCTTGGAATGGATATGGTTGGAGAAGTCTATAGGGACGATGATGAGGAGTTTTTGACCTTGAATAAATGTCACATGATTGGACAAAGTCTTTTACTACCTTTTATATTTATAGCCATCAAAAATCTATAGATATAAGTTTTAAAGTCATATTGTATCCAAAGTATTTGGCCATTGGAAACTCATAATATGCTTGAAGAATATATAAATATGCTTCTCCTTGTAGAATGTATAGGTGTCTTTTAAAATAGAGTGGATTTTTTTTGAACTTGAACTTGGAAGAATTATAAGACTTAGAAGAAAGATTCTTAATATCATGAACAAGAGGATCAGAGAACATACTTGGTTGAATTTGTTTGACAAGGATTGAATCAATAGTAAATGTTGATTATATTGCTTAAAAATCAAAATACTCTAGCTTCAAGAGAATCATTCTTTATTGATCAAAAGATGCATTTTTTTTGGTACAAGATAAAAATATCTAAAAAAGGTGTCTCACAAATCTTATTATTTTTTGGATTGATAAGTGATCTTAAAATCAAATCTTGACAAAGACATACTCCAACAGTGTCGTATAAAGTGATTTATAATTTGAAAATACATGAAATATCTAACTATAGAGAGTTTAATTTTAATTTATTGACTAAGCTCCAATAAGTGATTTATTCTCTCTTTAACTTTTATACAAAGTCTTGGCTCTCAAAACCTCTTCACTTTATATAAAATATCCAAATTGTAACAAATTCTCTCAAAACATATTTTTTCCGCAAAAGATTTCTTCCTAAATTTTAGAAATTCATCTCTTGATTCAATTATTCAATTTATTTCAAATTCTTATATAATATAACTATTATCTTTAAGCTTTAATATAAAAAAATAAACCATAAAACTACATTCTGTAACTAATTAAAATCTACTGACATTACTTTTACAATGTTATTTAGTAAATTATATATCAAACATATAAATATAATATTTTCACATGGTGGCCAAACCACAATATGACAACAAGCTTAGTGATGATTCAAAATACGCGTTGACATAAACTATTCAAGATTCTTATGGTTGACATAAATAGTGATAAGATTAGAAGTGTCTTCTAGATTATAGCGCTATTCTTGAAACAAATCCACAATTGTAAGAAGTTCTTTGTTGTGAATCTTGTAGTTGATCTTGGTTGATAAAATTTTTCTTCAATGAGAAGCTATTAGATGAAGTTTATTATCTATTCTCATTTGTAATAATACAACATCCAAAAAAAAGTCCATTACATTTGTTTTCATAAAAAATAACTTAAAAAAATTAACGCAATATAAGATTGATGCTGAAATAAAGGTTGTCTTTAAAGCTTCAAATGTTACTTTTGCTTCTTGATTCCATTTAAGTTTGTCTTTACAAGTCAAACGTGTAAGTAGAGCTCCAACTTAAGAGAAGTTATTGATGAAGATCTAGTAGTAGTTTACAAATCTTAAAAAAAATAGATATTTCTTACTGTGTTTGAGATCTTTTAATTCATAATAGTTTGAACTTTCTTATGATCTATGATAAGTTCATCATTTGAAATAATATATTCTAAGAAGTCAACTTGAGTAGTATGGAATACATACTTTTCTATCTTGGCATAAAGACTTGCATCTTTTAATTTTTGTAATACACAATGAATATGAAATTTATGTTCTTGTATGTTTTTAGAATAGATTAAGATGCCATCTAGGTAACAAACAACAAAGTCATCTGAAAAATTTCAAAAAACATCATTTATTAGATGTTGGAAAGCTGCTGGTATATTTATAAGTCCAAAGTGTACAACATTGTATTCAAAATATCCATATCTTGTTCAAAACATAGACTTCTATTGATCTCTTTCTTTGATCTATAGCAGATTGTATGTTCTTTGTAGATCTATTTTCGTATAGATCTTAGTTTAATTCAACTAATCAAAAAGTTTAGATATCAAATGTATATGGTATCTATTCTTGATAGTGATTTTTTTGAGTCTTTGATAATTGACACACATCTACAATAAACCATCATTTTTCTTAATAAATAAAATTAGAGCTCTTGTTAGAAATTTGGAATGACATATGCAGTTTTTGGTAAGTATTTTTTCCATTAAACTCCTTGAATCCAGCTAATTTATTTTGTGATAAACTATAAATTGGTCCAAATGGCATTTGAGCTCTTTCTTGAAGGTCAATTGAGTAGTCATAGGGATAATGTCATGATAGAGTATTTTCATTCTTTTTCTCAAATATATCTTAAAAAACTTAATATAGGCTTAGAATACCACTTGAAGTCTTTTTATTATTAGAAATAGGTACAACATAAATGATACAAGGTAATCTTTTTTTTATAGCATGCAAGAAAGTTCTTACATCTACAAATACATGTTTAATTGTACTAGACTTATGACTTTTTATTTGATCATCTATATTCTTAATTATACTTTCAAAAAAATCAAGTCCAAAAGAAATCCAATCTATTTTTGGGTTATATTTTTATAGCCATGATAAACCTAAAATGATTGAATTAGAGGGAGATCTAATGATATTAAATATTACAAAACTACTATAACCATTAATTGTTACTTTTATAGGAAGGATTTTATGAATAAGATTTTTTGAAGATAATGGACCACCATCTATGATTTCTACATAAACAAGTTTAGTTTTCTTCACTAAAGATATGCTATGTTTTTTAGCAAATTCTTCATCTAAGAAATATGCTAAGGTTTTTGAATCTAACAAGGTAGAGGCTTTATAATGTTTAGGTTTTAAAATAATATTTATTATAAAACAAGAAGAAGATTCTGAGGAGATAATAGGACCCTCACTAGGTGTTGTACAAAGTTCCAACCACAATAGTAAATTGAGTTGATGCATTGTAAACATTAATTCTCTCAATTCCTAATGCATTTATATGATTGCATTCTTGATTTTGAAAAGCTCTATTATAATAATACTGAAAGGAGGAGAGATGTCTAAAATCACTTAAGACAAATAGAAGAGAAGACTTGAAAACAAAGAAAAAAATATTAGAGATAACATTAATTTAGAAGTGGATAATATGCAACTTCTAATATGCTTAAGTCTTATTAAGATAAAGACATAATCCACTATTAATTAAGAAAAGACAAAGCTTTGATATTATAAGTATACTCTTATCAATCTATCAAGAACAAGAACTCAACAGAAGTAAAAAAAACAAATGAGACTCTTTCAAAGAAATATGACAAAATAGAAATAGAGAAGTATGTATATTAAAAAAGAAACTGGAATGGCTATTGCCAAAAGATAAGAAAACTAGAGACTCTTGAAATTAGACTAGAAACAAGAAAGGAGTTGACAAGTGTGAAGAAGACAAGAACAAAACCCTACTATTCAAAATAAGCAAATAAATTTCATTCACAAATATTGGACAAAAACATTATATAAAAGCAAAACAAACATGGTTTTTATTTTATTTGAATGCAAGGCAAATCATAACATCACGACTCTCTGTAACATAGAAAATTAATGTAATAAAAAAAAAAAAAAAAAAAATCCGCATACTCGAAGTGAAGTTCCAAAACAAATCTAAAGTTTTAGGACGCTTCATCCATCGTTCGATGAAAGGTCCTCGCCTTTTTCTGGTCATCCAAAACGAGCCCCATTCACACAAGCGCTGGGGTGGAAACCAAGGAGTTAGGGCGTTAGGGCAAGGCGTCTGTCTGTCTGTCTGTCTGTGTTCACGGCGGTGGGGAGTCAGAGGAGGCATTGCGTGGTTGCAGCACCTCCGTTGCGTGATGTATCGTTAGCTGCAGCGATTGACTGGAACCCATCGGTCAAATAAGCCCCACCATCCTCCAAATCAATCGCCGCATTGCGGCATCCCGAATCCAGGAACCACAGCTCCAGCAAAGTCTTCCGTCGACGACTGACGCTGCTTTTGGGAAGCCACCTAGAAACGTTCGTTTTGTACCTGACTCGGAATCAAAAAAGCACAGTTGTCCTGCACAGCTCTCGGCGCGCGCTTTCATTTCCCGACCCTCATCAATCGCAATAATCTAGGCTGCACTCCCCTGAACAGCTCCAGTCTAGTGAATGTTTCACTCCGCCATCCATCAAGAACCCTCAAGTTGCTATCAACCCCACAGACAGCTACTACGGAAATGTAACGTCTGCCTGTGTGCTTGTGGTTGTTTTTGATTGCGAGAGATTTTGAATTATTGAAGCGTGTTTTTATTTTTACTTATTTTTCTATATAGAATCGCAGCTGCAATCCCTCGTTTCTGTTGATTTGAATGAGCAGTCGGATGTTGATTGGGGAAACCGAGCAGCTAGATCTGAGACGTGGGGTGGAGGAGTTTCGACGACTCGCTGAGCGGAGGTTGTTTAGAACGCGTGAGGATGACGGTTTGTTTTGTTTCGTTCTGTTTCGTGTTTTCTGGAAGGAGAATTTGTAGATTTTGGGGTGTTGCATACAGTGGGAATTAGGGCTTCGAAGGTTGCTGAATTGGGTGGGTACTGTGTGTAGGAAGGAGGATGCTGTTGTTGGCGGGAAGTTAGTTGAATTCACAGCTTGTAAGATATGGAAATGGGGTATGGGGTGTAATGAGAATTGGTGCAACTGTTGAAGCGATGGGTCGGGCGTTGTGATTTCAGTTGAAAGGGGCCGATGATTTGGGGGAGAAGTACTGTGTGATGGCAAAGGCGTGTGAGTCGGCTTATCGGGTGCGATGTTCGTTCAAGCAGGCCACTGTGGTCATTTGTGCGTGCAATTTGATGATGGTGGTGTGTATCTCCCAGTGTCTAATCTTGTCCTACTATGTGCCTGCCACGAATTTGACTCTCTCGTACAGTCGCCAAATTGATGGTACGGATTCAACTCCTCGCGCGCCAGCACTCAATTGCAGCTTTTTGGTGCATTTTTCTGGTCTCACTATAAGAGTTCTGTTGGTAATTGTGGTAATTCTTGCTGCTCCGGTCCACACATTAGTTTACATTGAAGCAGAATCAATTTGGACTATATTGTCCAGTTGAGATGGTTGGAAGGGATTTGAGATAGTGTTGACAGTTTTCTTGACTAGGAAACTCTGTGTTGAAAAAGCTTGAGGTAGTTGAAGAGGATCAATTGCTCGTAATACGGGGGAACTGATACTTAGGGCAAGTCCACTCGTGTTGAATGCATCAAGTAGTATCGAAGTTTGAAGGGTTCAAGGTTGCAGGTACTTTTCTTCCAACCAAACTGGATGCGCAGGAGCAGCTAAATATAGTTCGAGATGCAAACCAGGCACGACTTGCAGCTAAGCCTGTTAAACTTATCGAAAGAGTAAGCCTTTAAAACCTTCATTTTTTAAATAATTATTCGTGCTTTTAGAATATTTTCATTCCAACCCCTGGGGCACTTCATACTAATTTGCGTGATATATATCTTCCCTGCTTGCTCATCAGTGAATGTGCAGTATTTCCGAAGTCTTGTTTAAATTTTACACAAGAGTTCGATTGATATTGAGCACTTTTCTTAGTTTCTTAGAAAGTGTTCGTGGTAGTAATCATCAATTAACATGATTTAAAAAAAAATCTTTTTTAGGTGAAGGAAATACAACAAGAGGCTTTGTTACAGGTGGTTGCTGCCAGTGACAAAGCAACACAAAATCAACAAACGGAGATTTCCAAACGCATTACCGGACTTAGGTTTCAAGGTGTACTCCGTGAATAACCTCCTTACGCTAGGTCTTGAGTATGTTGCCTTCGGGGTGCCTGAGTGCCTCGAATCAACCCCTCTCCTTGTCATTCCTAGCCGACTACCTGATATTCTTTCTGCAGGAAATAGGGCTTCCTGATAAACTCGGATCGTCTTAGTTCAAGTTCACTGAACATTACAGAGTCGATTCTGTTGAGAACAACTGGCTGATGTCAAGTTTTGGCGGAATGTTTGCGAGTTTAAGTGTTTGTCCATTGAAGAGTCATGGTTTTGGGATGTTCGACGGTAAAACTTACCTGTTGGTGCTTATGTGTTGCGCAGGATTAGACAAATGGAGGAGGGAAAAGCTTAAACACGCACAGAGCCGAGAAGCAGCTCTACTGAAGACTGAAATGACCTCTCAAGAAAAAGGTAGCCTTGAAAAGTTATCATGTTGTGACCTGTTTAGAATCATAATTCATGTTCACTGATATCAAATGCCGCATAAATAGATATAGATTGTTTCGGCAGCCCTTGTATCGCATGTGTCATTGTCAGATTGAGACTGGCTTTCATCGTAACGGGGCTATTCCTAGAATCGAAATGCTTGAAATTATGTATGAGTGAATTTGTAGTTTGTTATACTAGCAGGCCCGTATGTTTTGGTTTTAGAGGGTGGGCTTCTGTGCTGCAGTGTTTTCAGTAGCTACTTTTCATTAGTTACAGAGTGATAGGGTTGCAAGCCATTTTGCAACTTTGCGATTTTTGACTTAGGGTCCCCGTGATAGAATTATCAATCCTGTATTGGATCTGTGTGCAGACAAGGTACCTGTGGAGGAAGATGTGATGCCCGATGAGGTGGTCAACGTTCTTGACCAAAGTGAAGGGAGTGGGAAAGTGCAGGATGGAGCGGAGATTGGTAAGCAGTACTTAGATGAAACGCTGGTGTGTGTCGGAATTTGAGCTAGACTGTTGAGATCACCGTGGTTTTTAGACTCTGATAATTGCGTTCACGTTCTCAGAAGATGTTAAGGGGAATTGCATAATTCCCACATGACCTTATCCCAGTTGTGCCTTAACTCCTGAGAATATGATACCCGTGATGAAGAGTGTTTAATATCTGTTGTTAATTTTCTTTGTGATGTCGGATATGATTTTCTCAATGCGACATAGATTGTTTCACATGTTTGTGATGTTTCTGTTGTGGTTTGCTCATTATCTGTTTATTGGAGGTGCAGAAGATGGAATTATTCCTGGGAGACCTGTACCTGAGATATGCCATGCAGAGGCACATACGGACTATGATGGTGTTGCAGTGCGTTGGGGTCTGACTCATCATGTGGAAAGTGCAGCAGATTGCTGTGAAGCATGCCTGAAGCAGGCTCGGACAGCCAAAAGTGGTGAAAAAAGGTGTAATGTATGGGTCTTCTGCCCAGCTGAAGGAGGCTGCTTCTCCCCTGATGTTAATGAACACAAGCACCAGGAGTGCTGGTTAAAGCAGGTAACCTATGTATTTTCCCGTTTTCTTGAAAACCGGTTCATTGAGTCTATCCCTGTGTCATTATCTCTTGTGTTAGAATGATTCTAACTGCTCCTGTTGTCCTTTTCTGTATGCAGGCAGACAAGCCGAAATTAAACTTTAAAGGGCATTATGATGAAGTATACAGGCGAGAACATCCCACTGCGCCTGTGATTGTGCCCTGGGTTTCTGGAATAATTTAGATGTAGTGTTTTGATTTTAGGGTCCAACTTGAACTGTAACCAGGGAAAACGTTATAAAATTTTCGAGAATAGAGATTTTGGTCGCATGTTTTGCACTAGGCGACCCCTGTAATTTGAGTTGGTTTGAGTGCTTACTTGTATTCGAGCCTTGCCAGAAAGGTTGTGAAGAACTGGGAACGTTGTAAGTCTCATCTCCAACGGCTGGTACTACATCCCAATTTTGTATTGATATTGGAGGTCATGGAGGCAACCATCTTTTCGCTTTTAGCTTGTAATTTTTGTCCATGGTAACCATCCAGCTCGTAGCTTAAACCTGCATTGTGCGTAAATTGTGGGAGCTCGCCCTCAGATCCGAAGTAAGTGCTTTTAGGGTCAATTGAACAGCGAATGGGTGTCAAATCTATTTGGTGAGGGCTCACTGTTACAATTTTTGCCCGCTTGTCTTGAACTCTCATGCTTGTGCGACTTGAATAGCATGTACTGCTCCAGTTGATCTCTCTTTCCGAACGAGTGCGGTAGCCATACCAAACCTTCACCGTCCTGAAGTGGCTTTCCACAACTGCAGGCGTTTTTCATGGTTCCGTTATGTGCGTCCAAAGGTCTCGCCACGCCAAGCATCAGGATGGTGAGAATGGCTATGCAATAGCGTGGAAGAGGTGCAGGTTTATGCTGCCATAGCTGTATTTACGTAACCAATCTGTACACAGAGGATGCAGTATCCAACAATTGTAAACTACAACAGGCTACTTGGCATTTGCAACTGTGACTAATTTGATGTGACGAGAGTCTCGGCACCGGAGCTTGTGGCTTGGAACCTGCTTCAGTAGCTCTTCTCAATGATGGTGGGTCCTTTCATTGCGGCGTTTGCTGGTGCGATTTGTTGTCCTAACAAGAGTAAAACATGCTTCAAAGGACCCCTTCGCATTGAAGTAAATAAGGAGTAAATAGTGGTCTATTGAATTAAATAAATAATAGTACAAATAAATTGAGTACAACATGTGTAATATGTAACATTCTCTCTCTCTATATGAACACGATGGTATATTCTCATGTAAACAATATGTTTAAATAGACGATATAACATAAACGATAACACTGTATATGATAACGTATAATAATTACTGCATTTACGAATTAATAATAATTATATATTAATACATATTATTAAAATCATACATATATTATGTAATTATATAATATAGTATATTACAATAGTAATAAATATTATATTATATTATATTATTTAACTATATTAAGTTAATAATGTGTATAATATGTATATTCATAATATTCATATAATATATAGTATATTTTCATAATAATATTGTGATAATATTTTATAGTGTATTATATGATATAGGATTATAATATTAATATTAATATTATATTATATATTAATATAAGATCTGTATTCTGAACCAGAGCTCATTGATTCGAAATATTGAGAGAAGTTCACCGCTGCCAGGACGACGGGTGTGTAGGGATAATCACCACTACTGCAACACATTCCCTCATCCAACACGACCTGCTCGTGTGCGTCTGTATCTACTGTATCCTAGCATGCTTAATGAGAACTTTGAAAGTGAAGCAAGTTCAACATCTTAACCTCAAGATTGATCATTACTTTTTGTGCTCACCTTATATGCTTGGTATGCATGGTGATTGTCATTTAAGCTCACTGCATAATTATTATATGCTTTTTCCTAGGAACACACTCTGAAAAGGTGCCTTTGTTTGATCAAGTTCCAACTCTTGAAAGCACTCAAGTTCAACAATGTATTTGAAATATAATTATTCAAAATGGTAAATACATGAAAAAATATTTGATCATCTAAATACATGAGAAAGTTGTAGTTTTACTTGATACATGTGTTGAAACAAGAATATAAAATATAAAAACAAAATGTGGTATTAAGTTGCATTTTGTGAATTGAAAGCGCGGAATAAAGCTATTGCTTATATTGCCTTTTGTGATTGGATTGCATTCATTTGTATAAGTCTGCCACTTGGTGACCACAAATTTCTTTACTCTTTGCTATTACCAAATTTCTTTACTCTTTGCTATTTATGATTATTAATTTAATCTACTAACAATGCAATACCTCTATGGTAAGTAATTGTTCTACTAGTGAGTGGTCCGAAGCCTCGATAATTTTTATGTTTAATTATATGTTTGAATAAGTGGTTTAATTGTTGTATTAAATATGATGTGTTCCAATAATCTCTCTAATTTATAACTTTCTCTCCCTATATCAAAGACATAAATCTCAAAGAATTAAAAGATCAATATAGTCTTGTGACACTCAAAAAGGCTAAAGAAACATTCAAAGATATATATTATTAAACTAGAATGGCTTTTATTAATGACAAGAAGACTAAAAAGTTTTGAATCAAGATTAAAGACTAGAAAGGTATTAATAAGAGTGAAAAAGGCTTCACTCTTACATCCATATATACTATCTAATTAGGAGCTACATTGTTGTGTAGTAACACAACCATTAAATGAAAGAAGAAAAAAAAAAATTATTATAGAAGAGCCTAATTAAAAAATGTAGTAGAAAAATATAGATAAAAGATAAGCAAGTAGTAAAATCTTTTAGTATTAAAACTATCTTTTGTGAAAATGGATTCTACTTACTTTGTATGGCCATAAATAAAACAAAATAAGATAAATGAATTATATTGGCATATGTAGGAGGAAATTAAGAGTTGATTTTAATAAAATTTATTTCAAGAAAACAAGAATTGATATGCAAAGAAGAAAAGTTGCCAATTAAGGTCAAAATTAGATCTTGAGGCACAAAACTAATCACCTATATTATTTTTAGGATTCTATTATAAATTAAAAAGTAGAATTTGAAAGAAAATTTGAAGAAAGATTTTTAAATATTTGTTTTATATTATTTTAATTAATATTGAGATTTTGAGGAATTTTCAAAGTTAATGATATATTCAATGATTTTAGATTTTGAGAAATAAAATAAGTTTATAAATTTCAAGATTTTATGAATTTTATAGCATGTTTATAAGTAAAATTTTGGCAGTATGTTGTTGTACTCGTTATAAATGTTAGTAAAAAATATGAAGTCAATTAAATAGTTATATTGAAGCAAATGAAGATTTTTGTTGGTTATGGTCCTAGAAATTTGAAATTTAGGATCAGTGAGTGATTCTAAGATGTAGCAATATTTGCTAATTAGATTGCAACAAAATTTAGTAAAATCAATTAAGACTTGAATACTATACACAACTCAAATTTTGGAATAATTAAATAATTCAAATAGAAAAAATTAATGTTGAAAGATCAACATTCTAGTCGAAGAAGGAAGGCAACCAATGACTAAGAGGTTTTGAGAGCTTTTTTTGCAATTGATTAGTCCAATTCTTTTCAAATTTTATATGCTTATTAATTGCTTATTGATTGAAGTCTTGGTGAAATTTTAGTCAAGATATACGATTTAATTAATATTTATTGAGATTTCAAATAGTTATAATAATTGATTGAAATTTATTCACGATTTTTTTAGAATTTTTAGAATTTAGGATTTCATTAGGATTTAATTTAGAGTTAGGATTTAAGATTTTCTTAGAATGTGATTAAAAGTTTTCTAAAGTTTGATTATAATTTATTTAAGATTTGATAAGATTTCATTAGGATTTAGGATTTTATTGAAATTTGGTTTAGAATTAGAATTTAGAATTTGACTAGAATTTAATGTAGAATTAGGATTTAGAATTTTCTTAGAATTTGATTAAGATTTGATTAATATTTAATTAATATTTGATCAGGATTTATTTAAGATTTAGCATTTATTAAGATTTGATTGAGATTGATTTAGGATTTCATTAGGGTTTGTTGAGAGTTACATTAGGATTTGATTAAAATTCTATTAAGATTTTTAGTTTTGATATCTTTTTAAGATTTTTTTATTATATATTTTATTAAGATTAATTTATGATTTCTTAATATTTTTTTATAAGTTCTTAAGACTTTTATTTAAGATTCTATTAAAGTTATAAAGGTTATTTTGTTGTAAGTTTGATTTTTTCGTCTACAACCAAGTATTTAGTATATTTTGAAGCAAAATCCATGTAATACAACAATGTGTCAATGTTCTATAGGACCTCCAATACATGTCTAAATTTTAAAATACATATCTTAACATATGATACATATGTGTACTACATAGTTAGTTTGTTCCATAAGCTACCAATTCATGCACTATGTGGCTAATTTATTGACCAAGTTTCTAATCTACCAATCAACTATAAGCATATATAAAGTAAAAATTGTATCAATGAAGCTTTTAGGAAGCTTATCCATAATATATTATCTAATTAATTTATTTTTATCTACTTCTATCTAATCATATAGATAATTATTGGAATAAATATGTATGTTCAAAATCTTACTCTCTTTTTAGACATGCGTTCTATAAAAAGTAGTAATTACATGTTGATAAAGTCAAAAATATGATAAATTATATTTGCCACATATTTTAATCTTTATTTCTTTTGAAGGTAGTTGATGGATTCTCTTAGCCATTGATAATATTCCATTTTAGGATGAGAAGATCCTTCAATTATTTAATTATTATTGATGCCTTTGTAGCTTCTTTCAATCAATACATTTGTAAGACCATCATGAGTTGTTTCTACTTCCAATAAAATCACCAAATATCAAAAATCTCTTCCAAGGTTGTGATACCAAATGCAATGAATCTTGCAATCTATTTGAAGAAAAACATGCCATTTTTGAAAATCTTTATTTTGATTATGTCATTTTGAAGGCTAGATCTTGTTTCTTTTATAGAAAAGATTTATTATTCTTTGTCTTGATTTTGATGGATTTTGTCAATAAAAAGCATCAACATTCTTTGCTATATTTATAAGTTTTTTTTTAGATTCTATGTGAATTCACTAATATCATATCTATGCTAATGAATAAGATATTTTGACCTATTTTAGTACTGCCTTCAATTTAAGACTTCTTCCACCTTGAACTCTTTATTATTATCCATTTCTATAGGAAGAAGTGGCATTTGTCTTCTTTTTAAGATATTCATTGTCTTATATGTTCAAAAGGAGATATATGAAATATTATATGGATCTTTATAAATTGTGGTAGTGGTAATTAATAAGCAATAAGATTGATTTATTTACAAATAGAAAATGGTCTAAGCCTACAATAATCTAAGTTCTCATAAGGGTGACTAGTTTTGATATTTTGACAAAGTAACCATACTTTATTATTAATGTAGAATTGAGATTTCTCTTTTTGATATGCATCTATGTTAGTCTTTTTTCATTCTTGAGTTTTTTTTAATTGTACATATATTGTTGTATGGAGCTTAGATAAATAATTTGCCAAATCTTTTGTAGTAAGATTATCAGCTTTTAAAAATTTAAAATCAATAAATTATAGAAAATAACTATAATTAGTAAAAAAAGTATTTATTGAATAAAAAAATGAATCATGTTATTACAAGCAAACTCTACCAATGGCAAAAGAGTTGATAAGCTTAAAGAGCATGTAATTTTGCTTTGCTTTCTTGAATATATAATTGTCTTTCAAAATAGAATAGATTATTTTAAAATTAAAACTTAAAAATATCATAAGACTTAAAAGACTTATTCTTAATATGATAAATAAAAAGATCATAGGACATATTCAATTGAATTTGCTTAAAAAATGTTGAATCAATAGTCAATGTTGATTTTATTGCTTAAAGATAAAAATGCTTTGGCTTTAAAAGAATCATTTTTTGTTGATCAAAATCTATATTTCTTTCTTTTTATATAAGATAAGAATATCTAGAAAAGATATTTGACATAACTTGTTATTTTTTGTATTGATAAGTGATCTTGAAATAAAATCTTGATAATGACATGCTCCAACAGGCTTGACAACGATTGAAAATACATGACAACATGAAATATTTAAGGTTCTTATGATCCATATATATAATGATTAGAGTAAAAGTACTTTCTAAATAATAATACCATTCTTTAAATGATTCCATGATTACAAGAAGATCTTTGTCTTAGATCTTATAATTAATCTTGACTCTTGAAAACTTGTTAGAATGAAAAGCTTTTGGATGGAATTGGCATCTACTCCCGTTTATGACAAAAAAACATTTACAACAAAATCTAATGCATATGTTTCTATGAAGCATGCTTTATAAAAGTGAATGCAATACAAGATTGATGTAGAAATAAATATTATCTTTAAGGCTTCAAAAGATGCTTTAATTTCTTTGCTTCACTCAAGTTTATCTTTATATGTTAAGTTTACAAGAAGAGTCACAACTTGAGAAAAATTCTTAATAATTTTTTTCTAATAATTGACAAATTCCAAAAAATACTGCATATTTTTTCTTATTTTTGAAATCTTCTAATCTAATATAGTTTGGACCTTCTTAAGATCTATCATAAGGTTATCATTTGAAATGATATATTCTAAGAAGTTACTTTGAATAGTATAAAATATATTCTAAGAAGTCACTTTGAATAGTATAAAATATATTCTTTTCTATCTTAGCATATAATTATGTATTTTTTAGTTTTTGTAACATACAACAAATATAAAATTCATGCTCTTTAATATTTTTAGAATAAATAAAAAAAAACAAAGTTATCAAGAAACTCACAAAATACTTCATTTGTTAGATGTGAAAAAGTAGCTAGTATATTTTTAAGTCCAAATGATATGACATTATATTCAAAATATCCATACTTGATTTAAAATATGGTTTTTTATTCATCTCCTTCTTTAATGAATACTAGATTATATGTTCTTTATAGATCTATTTTTGTATAGATATTTATTTGATTGAATTGATCAAGAAGTCATGAAATCAAAAGTAGTAGATACTTATTCTTGATGATAATCTTATTGAGTCCTCGATAGTCCAATACATCTATAGATATCTATCTTTTTTCTTTAAAAATAAGATGGAAGTCCTTGCTAGAAATTTAAAAAGGTACATAAAGTTATTTATCAAATTTTCATTAATATACTATTGAGTGTAGCTAACTTATTTTGTAATAGGCTACATGTGAAGGTAAATTTCACCCTTCAATTCAAATTGTAAGATGGCCTTAATTAAGACTTACTTATAATTAATGATATAAAATAAAAAATAGCAAGAAAAAAGAAGAACAAGTACAAATAATTAGAATAAATGAAATCAAGCAATTATACAATCTAAAACTTGATCATAGTCTATTTATTAAATTTTTATCTAATAAAAAGTAAAAAATAAAAGTATAAAATCTATTTTTTAAAATTTAATTTTTTAGTCTTTCTAATAATATAAAATATATATAAATCCGAATTATTATGAATAAGTTATGAAATTTTAAAAATAATAAGTAAATAAATAAAAAATTAAGTTAAAATATTTTACCTCAAGGATAATTTGTTCATAGATCAAGGATTTGAGCCTCACCAAGGCTCAAATATAGTGTACATAGGTATTCAAAAGAGGCCACAAGGCTTTAGTCTTATCTTCCTAACTACTTTTAAGGAGCTACAACCCATATGGAACTTTTGCACCTCCCTTCTTATAAAGACTATAAAAGCTGCTAGTTCTCCTATTTTCTACTAGTAGATCCAACATCATTGCATTTT
Organism: Physcomitrium patens; assembly: GCF_059467195.1. NCBI lineage: Eukaryota > Viridiplantae > Streptophyta > Bryopsida > Funariales > Funariaceae > Physcomitrium > Physcomitrium patens. The sequence goes on from NC_143428.1 coordinate 11,933,387, forward strand.
TGACTTGACTAAGGTATTAAAAAATATGAAATTAGCTTAAGAACCTGATGTGGCTTTCAAATCTTGCTCCATTTTTTGATAATAGTTCCTAAAGCAGTAAAACTTATTTTTACCAAAGTCTTAAAAATTACTCTAAAATTTCTTAATAAATTCCAAATAAATCCTAAAAATTCTTATAATGGTTTTATAATATTAATATCAATTTAAAGATGTAATTTCCTTACTTGATGATTTTTTATAATAATAAAATCAATTTAAATCTACTATAAATATTATTTTTTATATTAATAATTAAAAAGACTTGAGGTTCGTTCTCATGCTTTTTCTAAATTTTGACTAAAATTTATAATTTTTTATAGGTAATATATATAGATAGAAGGCTAATATAAATATTTATCTTAATAAATAGCCTTTAATACTCAATAATAAATAAAAATACTAAATCAGCTAAGATAATTATCTTCAAGACTTACTAAGATTCTATTTATATAATTAATATTTTAATTTTCTATTTTTCCAAGGATTTCTATAATACTCACCATATATTGTGATTTTAAGTACTCTAAATGCATCTTTTTGTCCTAAAATAACTACTGAGTTAATTTGATGACTTATACTATTCATTACTTTGAATGGTGATTGAATTCTTTCTTGAAGATCAATAGAAAAATCACAAGAAATATGCCTTAAAATAATATTTGCAATCTTTTTTTCAAAAAAATCTTGATAATCTTCATATTGGCTTAGAATGCTACTTGAAATATTTTTTCTATAAAAGATAGGTGTAGTATATATTGTAAAAGTTGACCCTTCTTTTATAGCATGCATAAAAGTTCTTTCACTTATCAATAAAGATTTGAATATATTTGATTTATAGATTTCTACTTAATTAGTAAAATCTTAGTATAAACTATAGAAAAAATCAAGGTAAGAAGAAATCTAATCTATTTGATGATTATAATTTTTTTGCTCCAATAATCCTAAAATAATTGGATTAGAATGAGATTTAATCATATTAAATATTACTAAGCTATTATGATTACTAGTTGCTATATCTAAAGAAATAATTTTATGAATAATATCTCTAAAAGACAACAATAGACCATCTATTATTCCTACAAGTATAGATTTGGTTTTCTTAATTAAAGATATTTCTTGTTTTTTGACAAAGTCTTTATCTATAAAACAAGCTGAGGCTCTTAAATCTAACAAGACTAAGATTTTGTGTTTTTTTGAGTCTTATACAAATTTCTATTGTAAAACAAGGTAAAGAGTGTAAAGACGGAACATGACCTTTACTAGGTATTATACAAGATTTTAGTTGCACAATTCCTATTATAACTAAAAAAACTTATTTTTTAATACATTGTCTTCTTTGGCAACCAAGCTCTTTGTTTTGTGATTATGTTGCTTCTTTGAATAATGTTGAGCAACATGTTAATTTTACAATTCTTTGAATAATGTTGAGCAACATGTTAATTGCACAATTTTTTAGCATAGACTTTGAACTTCATTATTGACTACTTCCATAGGCATAGGAATAATATCTCCATAATTCACATTAAAAATACATGGAATTTCTATCTTAAAAGTATTGACAAGTTCATAAAGATCTACAATAGTTACAAATTTATTTTCACTTTTATTGAGAGTAGCATCCATAATTTTTCTTTTTATAGATAATTAAAAATAAATATATAAGTAAATTTAGAAGAAAATAATCTACAACTTCTAATATCAAATGAAAATTTCAACAATGATATGAATCTTTTTTTTTAAAGAAAAAATCAATTTAAAAAAATTATAAATTAATTTAAAGGTAGGTAGTTTGCAACCTTTAAAAATACTACAATAGAAGTAATATAATCCACTCACTACTAGAACAAAACAAGAACAATGACTTAGGACTCTTACCAAACTATCAAAAATATGAATTTTAAAAAACTAAAAAATCAATATACTTTTTTATTACTTAAAAAAGTTGAAGAATTATTCAAAGATGGTGTAATATTAAACTCGAATGGCTATTGTTTGAAATAAAAATATTAGAAAGTCTTGAAATAAGAATAGAGATTAGAAAGTCATTGACAAAAATGAAGAAGGCTTCACTCATTATATATTATCTAACTAGGAGTTATATAGCAATATTCTATAAGACCTCCAATATGTATTCAAATTATAAGATACATATTTTAACTTACAAGGCAAGTTTTTTAACATATAAACTACATAATTAGCTTGTGGAATAAGCTATGAACTCATGCAAAATATGGCTAGCTTATTGGCCAAGTTTCCATCCTATTAATCAACTACAAATATGTATAAAGTCAAAGCTATATCTATGAAGCTTCTAAAAAGATTTTTCACAATATATTATTTAATTAATTTATTTTTATATTCTTCTATTTAATCATGTAAATAATTATTTAAATAACTATGTACATTCATGATACCTTATATTTATAATGTCATTAATTTTTGATATTGATAAGTTGTCTTTTGCTAAACTACTTTAAATTTTTGTATTGGTATTTTGATTGCTCTTGTATTGACTTCTAAGGGCTGTATTGGATCTTTTTTCAAGTAGAATCTTCTTATTGAAAAAGGCAAGGACTAAGGTTGTGAGAATAATAGAAGCTGATTTATTGCATGGTTTGCTAGATATATTAGTTAGAGATGACATATTGTCAAAGTTGAGAGTTGGTAGAGATTTATTTTTGCTATTGAATCTTCATGAGATAAACAAGCTATGGTATCAAAAACTTGAATTAATACTTGACTAGTTAATAGTAGAATTTTGAAGCTTGACAAAGTTGGATATGTTTAGAATATGCTTAAAAACAGGCTTATTATAAAACCATTGCATCTCTACTTTTATGACAATTTGATATCTTTTTAGTATCTACTTGATGAAGATCTTTTATAATTTTTCGAATTTAAGAGTATAAATAGTGTAAAGAATACAATCAATGGTCTTAGTGGTTTTTCTAGCAAAATTGATGCTATAGCTTAAGAGCCTATATTGAAAGAAAAATTATTCAATATAAGTTATATGCTCTTAATGATTAAGAATCTAATTTTGTTAATTATATATAAAAATATTATTTCTTTGAGCAACTTTGTAAGCATGTCTACTTGTTGTTCATTATTTGAGATGTATATGACTTCTATTTCTATTTATACAGCCTTCTTTCTAATAATATGGTACTAAATTTCAACATAGTTAATTTGTGCATGCAAAATTAGGTTCTTGACTAATTTTGTGGTAGTAAGATTGTCATAGTAAAGAAGTATTGTTCTTATTGCTTCAAAATTGAGGTCATTTAATAATATTTTTATTTATATAACTTCTTTGGCTCTTTCCATAATTAAATAATATTTAACTTTTATCAATATTGTGGCTATAAAAGACTAAAGTTTGCTCTTCCATATAATTGGCATATCACCAAACTTGATGATAATGCATGTGATAGATTTTCTTCCATTTTTGTCATGTAACCAATTTGAGTCTAAAAATGCATTAAGTTGCATATTATTTATGTGCAAAAAAATTATACTAATATCAATTGTATTTTACAAGTATTGCAAGACTTACTTTGTGGTATATGTGTGGATTTGAAGCAAGTTAGTCATGAATCTATTGAATACTTTAATTGCATAGGATAAGTTGGCTCTTATGTATGTGATAAAGATAAGTCTTCCAATAAGACTTTGATACATGTTGGCATCTATAGATTTTGAGTTCATATTAAAATATAATTATACCAACTTTTTGATTGGCATGAAGCAATGGCTCAAATACTTTAGGCCATACTATCTTCTAAGCCTTAGACTTGATCAAATATATTTTATCTATCAACATATTGTTCAAATATGCAACTTTGATGTTGACATGTAATATGTTCCATCATTTCTACATTGCAATGGTGACAATAATTTGGATTGTGGTTTACTTGATAATAATTAAAAAAAAAAAATCTTGAAAATTATGATTCTACTATTGTTGGAATCTATGTACTATTAATTTGGCCTTAAGTTGTTTGAACAATCTATTTGTCCTAATCTTATTATAAAATATCTATTTAATGATTATTAATTTCTTCTTTGGAGGTAGTTTAATGAAGATGCATATTTTATTTGCAATGAAAGAATCATATTTGGTTTGCATTGCAATCTTCTACTATAGATTGTTGTATATTTTATTGAAATCCACTGATTTGAGTGTGGCTTTTGTCATGGATATACTATACAAAAGCTCAAATAAGAAGTTGAATAGAAGAGTTTCAATAAGAAAGCTACTAAGAGTTTAATTCTATCAGATGAATACAAGATTAATACCAAAAGAAATGAACTAGAGCTTCAAGAGATGTATTGTCAAGACTAAAGATTCCTTCAACCTTGGTCTAATATATACTAAGTATTAGAAATCTTCTCAAAAAATTCTTATATTTTTTGGAAATACAGTAATCTTAAAAGCTTTTTGGATAATTTTTTTAATCATTCTAAATTTTTTAGAATCTGCTAGAATATTTTGAAAGCCTTTTAGAATATTTTATAATATTTTAGAAATATTTTAAAAATCTTCTATTAAAATATTTTAAAAATATTTTAAAATCTTCTATTAAAATATTTTAAAAATATTTTAAAATCTTCTAAAATCTAATAGAATATTTTAAGAATATTTTAAAAATCTTTGCATTAAATATCTATAACATCACCTCCTCTTTTAACTCTAATTTCTATAAGAAGCATTGATTTTATATCTATAATAGAATGACCAAAGTTCAAGCATCATCTTTAAGGCTTCTTTGTTTGAGTTGACTACAACATAGACATTTTTTCTTTGGAGAAGATCTAACTTCATCTTGAGAATGATCTTACAAAGGTTGCAAAAGCTAAAATAATTGATCTGGTAGTAGTCATAAGAAAAGCTCAAATTTTAGTTCTACTTTGAGATTCATGATCTAAAGACTCTTTAAAGACTCTTCAATTTGACATATTAATTCATAAACTAGATACACTAAATTCCGAGGTTTTTGTAAGTAATACTTGTTCTTTTCTTTATATACAATATTCTATTAGTAGCTTAATATTGAAGTCATCATAAAATAGATTTATATTTTTGAAGATAGCATTCATAAAACTCTTGTATCTTTTGTGGTGCATTAATTTGATTTTTTTTGTTAATTCTCAAATATGATCATTGATATCATAGCTATGCCAAAGAATAAAATATTCCAACTTATTTCTTCTCTACTAAGAATCAAAGATCTTTTTAACGTCATTTTACGTGATTATTTATTTCAATGCAAAGCAATGATGGCTATATTTTTCTTAGAATAGTTAATTCCATATATATTTCTAAGAGAAAAATATAAAAGGCTTGATGCACCTTTATGGATGTACATAGTTCTAATTGATAAGCCATTGGATTAATTTTTTTTGAATACAAAATGGACTTAATCTTTGGTAGTCTAACTTATTGTAAGGTCGATTGGTCTTGATATTTTATCAAAGAAGTCATACTTTATCTCTAACTTAAAAAGCAAAGAATTAATTTTTAAATTTATTTAAAAATACTTTATAAGAATCTTGAGTTTCTTATAAATGAATCTTCAAAGTTTTTTGGAGCTATGACAATTGTTTTGTAAGTTCTTCAAGTATTGGATTTTTATCCTTTGATGTATCTAAAAAATTAGGCTTTGAATGATAATTGTAATTGGCATAAAATGGTATTTTGTCAGTCAAAGCATGAAGAATATTATTATAAGTAAGCTTTGCTAAAGATAAATATGAAGTCCAATCATCTTATTGATAATTGATGGTGCATTATAAATACTATTCTAAAACTTGATTAATTCATTTTCATTGAGAATTGATTTGAAGGTAGAAGAGAGATGAAAGTTTGATATCCATCTTCAATATTTTAGAAAGATATTTCTAAAAATTTGATATAAATTTAGATACTTAATCAAAAATAATGTCATTAGGTAGGCCATGATGTTATCAAGAATCTCAAAGAACTAAACTATCAATACATTCTTGTATCATTCAAAAAGACTAAAAAATCACTTAAAGATGATATAATATTAAATTAGAATGGCTATTGCTAAAGACAAGAAGACTAGAAAGTCTTGAAATAAGACTTAGGACTAAAAAAGAATTGACAAGAGTGAAGAAGCCTTTATTTTTGCCTCCATATATATTCTTAACTAGGAACTATATATCGATGTCCTATAGGACCTCTAAAATATGTTGACTATGCAAGACACATATCTTAACTTACAAGAAAAGTTTTTACATGTGTGCTATATAGTTAGTTTTTTTTACAAGCTATCAACACATGGTTAATTTATTGACCAAGTTTCTAACCTACTAATCAATTCCAAATACATGTAAAGTCAAAGAAGTATCTATAAAGCTTTTAAGGAGCTTCTTTAGAAAATATTATGAAATAATTTATTTTTATCTACTTCTACTTAATTATATAGGTAAATATTAGAATAAGTATGTATGTCTATGAAATTATCTTTCTTTTTAGGAATAAATTCTATGAAGAGTGGTCATCATCTTTTATGGATCTTATAATTTTTTATCTAGGTTTTGATGGATATTGTCAATAAAAAGTCTTAACTCTCTTTGCTACATTTAAAAGATTCTTTGCTAGCTCCTATATATATTCATTAATATCATATCTACTGTCATATTACACAAAGTCTTGCTCATGAGTGCACTGAGCACCTAGCTGTAGAAAGTAGAATAAAAATTGTAACAAATAATCTTAATTCTAATGGAGTATTAAATAAACTATAATTAAATCTTAGGAATTCTAAATAAGCTTTAATCAAATTTAAAATAAATCTTAAAGAAATGAAAAAAAAAATAATAAGTAATCTTAAAGGAGTTGAAAGAAAATCCACAATAAATCTTAAAAGAATCCTTAAGAAGCCCTAAAAAATATTAAATAAATTAAAAAGATATCTTAAATAAATTTCCACTAAGTTTTAATTTAATCTTAGTTGAAATTCTAATGGAATTCAATCAAATCCTAGACAAACCTTAAATCCTAAATCAAACCATAAATCAAATCTTAGACAAATCCTAAATCAAACCATAAATCAAATCCTAGACAAATCCTAAATCCTAAATCAAATCCTAAAAAAATTCTAAATTTTAAACCAAATCTTTGATCAAACCTTAGATCCTAAACCAAATCCTAGATCAAATCTTATAGTCCAAATAAAATCCTAAATCAAATCCCAAACAAATCCTAAATCAAACTCTAGACAATTTAGAACCTTAATATCTATCAATTGAATTATTGATCTTGATAAAAAATTTATATAATTTTTAACAACTGAATTCACAATAAGTATATGAAATTTGAAGATAATTGCACTTACCAAATAGAAGAAAAATCCTAAAATTTGCTCGGGTATTAGCTAGTTTCCTATTCCAATCTAAATGTTGAACTTCTAGCATCAATATCTCTTTATTGAACCATTCAATTGTTTTCAAATTTCACATGTATGTAAAAAATCAAGCCTAGTACTTCTAAACATAAATTTTATTTCAATCCAACTAGTAGATTACTAAAGATCTTAGAAATCCTAATTGCCTTTGAAAGTCTAATTTTTGACATCTCAACCTACTTGAAATTCAATGGCTTTCAATTCAACCATTCAATCAAGCTCAAACTTAAAGCATAAATTTTTGACAACTATTCTTATAATTCATCAAAATTCAAACCATAGATCTACTACCAAATTTGTAAAATTCTCTAAAATATAATACCTTTTTTTTTCACAAATTCCAGAGTCACTTAAAAAATTTTGACTTTTCAAAGCTCTTTTAAAGTCATTATATATTCAATTCCATCAAAAGTTTTGCTCAAAAAAACTCTATCAAGTTTGTTTTGAAATCTCACTCTTTGATTTGTCAAAAAATCCTTGAATTGCCGTCTGTGCCTAGTTTTGTACCTCAAGGTCTGATTTCGACCTAGGTTGATAACCGGTCCTCTTTGGATATCAAATTTTATCCTTTTGAGTTAATTTTTATTCAAGTCAATTCTTAACTTCTTCTTAGATATGCTCATATTCTTTATTTTTCTAATCTATCTTATTTTGCCTTATTTATGGCCTTACAAAGTAAATAGAAGCCTACTTTGTAAAAAGGTAGCATTTAAACCTTTAGTTCTACTTTCTTTTGGACTATTGTCTATTTTCTAAGATAATTTGCTACAATAGTTGAAGTAAGATCTTCTATAAAATAATAGATTCTTCATTCTTTTCACCTATTAGTCATGATACATCATAATACCACACCAATGAACAAGATATTTCAACCTATTTTGGCATTGCCTTGAATTTAAGACTTCTTTCATCTCAAATTCTTCATTATTATCTACTTCTACAGGAAGAGGTGGCATTTATCTTCTTCTTGAAATATTTACTATCTTATCTAGCTCAAAAAGAGATTCATAGAATATAAAATAGATTTTTATAGATTTTATTAGATATAATTAATAAACAAAAAAATTCATTTGTTCACAAATAGGAAAAGATCCAAGCCTATAATATTCAAACTTATCACAAGGATGAGTAGTCTTAATATTGTGATAGAATAACTATATCTTATCATCCATGTTGAATTGTGGTTGTTTTTTGTAATAGACATCTGTATTGATCTTTTGTCATTCTTGAACTTCCTTTAATTGTACCTTCATTGGTGCATGTAGCTCTAACAAAAAATTTGCTAAATCCTCTTTTAGAAAATTATCAACTTTAAAAAAGTCAAAAGTATTAAGTCATAGGTGATAACCATAATTAATAAAAAAAAAGATATTTATTGAATAGAAGAATGTATTGAATTATTGTATGTAAACTTTGTCAATGGCAAAAAATTTGTTCAATCATCTTCATGATAGTTAATGGTACATCTCAAATATTGCTCCAAAACTTGATTCACCTATTCTATTTGTTTATTAACTTAAGGATGAAAAGCTAAAGAGAGCTTTATATCTATATTTAAAATATTAAAAAATATTTTTTAAAAACTTGATATAAATTGAGTCTTCCTATTTAATATAATATGCTTGAGCAATCTATGATAGCAATAATGTTAAAAAAAAACTTAGCTATTTTTTCACTTGAAATAAATTTTTTATATAATACAAAATGATCCATCTTAATAAAATGATCTATTATCACAAATATAGAATCACTCAAACTTGAGATTAGAAGATTTATGATAAAATCTATAGAAATAGAAAACCATGATTATTTTAGAATAGGTAATGGCTGAAGAAGTCTATAAGGTCAATGAAAAGGAATATTGAAACTTGAATAAATATTTTATGATTGTATAAAGTGCTTGTCTATCTTCCATATTTAAGGCCACTAAAAATCTCTAGATATTAGTTCTAAAGTCTTATAGTATCCAAAATATCTAGCTGTCAAAAAGTCATTACAAGCTTAAAGAATATATAATCATGCTTCACCTTTTGGTATATATAATTATTCTTTGAAGTAGAATAGATTATTTTTAAATAAAAACTTATAAGTATCATGAGATTTAAAAAAATTATTCTTAATGTTATGAATAAGAAGAGCAAAAGACATACTTAATTGAATTTTCTTGACAAAAATTGAATCAACAATCAATATTGATTTTATTGCCAAAATTTGACAATGCTTCAACTTCAAAAAAAATATTCTTTATTAATTAAAAGTCACAGCTCTTTCTTTTGGTGTAAAATAAGAATGTCTAAAAAAGATATTTGATAAATCTTATTATTTTTTTGAATTTATAGGCAATCTTAAAATTAAATCTTATAAAGACATGCTTCAATAATCTTAGTGATGATTCAAAACATATGTTGATATGAAATATTTGAGGTTCTTATAATTTACATATACAGTAACTAAACTAAAAGCACCTTTTAGATAATGATACCATTCTTAAAATGAATTGACAATTGTAAGCAATTCTTTGTCATAAATCTTATAATTAATCTCAATTGTTAAAATTTTTTTGGAATGAAAAGCTACCAAATAAAGCTTATCATGTGCTCTCATTTATGATAAAACAACATCCATAGTAAAATCTAATGCATGTGTTTCTATGAAGAGTACTTTAAAAAAATCAACACAGTATAAAATTGATACAAAAATAAGTATTTTTTCAAGGCTTCAGAAGATGTTTCAATTTCTTTACTCTACTCAAGTTTGTCTTTACATATTAGAGGTATAGGAGGAGCTACAACTTGAAAAAAATTTGTGATAAAGATTTGATAATAATTGATAAATCTAAAAAAACATTGCACATCTTTGACTATTTTTGAAACCTTCCAATTTATGATAGTCTGGACCTTCTTAAAATCCATCATTAATCTTTTGTTGGAAATGATGTATCTTAAAAAATGAACTTGAGTAAGGTGAAATGCACACTTTTTAATCTTAGCATATAATCTTGCATCTCTAAGTTTTTGTAACACATGAAAAATATAAAATTTATATTCATTTATATTCTTAAAGTAGATTAGAATGTTGTCCAAATAAAAAATAATAAAATCATTAAAAAACTCACAAAAGACATCATTTATGAAGAGTAAAAAAGGCTTTATTCTTGCCTCTATATATACTCTTAACTAAGAGCTATGTAATGATGTCTTATAGGACCTCCAAAACATGTTGACTTTATAAGTTACATATTTTAATTTACAAGGTAAGTTTTTTATATGTGTATCTCATACTTAGCTTGTTTTGAAAGCTATCAATACATGGTTAACTTATTAATTAAGTTTTTAACCTACCAATCAACTATAAGTACATATAAAGTCAAAGTAGCATCTATGAAGCTTTTAGAAAGCTTCTTTAGAAAATATTATGAAATAAATCTACTTTCATCTATTTCTACTTAATTATATAGGTAAATATTTGAATATATATATATATATATATATATATATATTATCAAGAAAGAGCCTTTCCATTTCTTCTCCAAAAATTACTTTTTTGTATGGAATAAAATACGCCATCATTGTAAGTAGATTCACAACAATGTAGATAGCATCAAATATAGCTCATGGTAGCAAATTAATGATGAAATCCATAGTTTCTTCAAAGTTGGCAATGGCTATAGAAGTTCATAAAGATGATGTTAAGAATTCTTAGATCTTAAACAAATGTCACATGAAAAAAAAAATGTCTTTTACAATCATCCACATTTTATACCATTAAAAATCTTAAGAGATAAGGTCCAATGTTTTATTAAAGCTAAAATATCCTATAGTTGAGAAAACATGATGAGATTGAAGAACACAAAGTTGTGTTCGTCCTTTTAGAATATATAAATAATTTTCACAATATAAAAGATCTTTTATAATTTTGAACTTATTGTTGTCAAGATGCTTCTCAATATTACAAATTAATGAGACCTTAGCTAATGCTAAATGAATTTATTCAAAAAACTTAAACCAACATGTATAACCATAGAAGTAGTACATAGATAAAATTATTTTGGCTTCAAGAGAGTAGTATATTACTGATCAAATATTGCTTCTTTGACCTTTGGAGCAACATATGATCTTCTTGATAAAACATCTCAAAATTCTTGTTACTTTTTTAATGAATATATAATCACAAAATCAAATTAAAATAACAAAATATTTCAATGAGCTTAGCAATAATTCAAAAGTCAAATTGACATGAAATAATTCAAGTTTTTGTGCTTTTTTCATATATTTACATGATGTATAATACCTTCTAGTAAGTGACGCCATTCTTAGAAAGAATTTACAATCGCAAGAAGTTTTTGATTATGAATCTCATAATTGATTTTTCTAGCTAAAAAATTTCTAAAATAAAAATCAATTGAATGAAACTTTTTATTCTTTTCTATCTATAATAGTACAACTCCTAATGCAAAGTTAGAAGCATCAATCTCTAATTAATCTTACATTTTATAACTTCTATAAGACTAATCTCATATGTTTTTATATTCTTCAAGGATCTTGGAATAGTTTAAAATATCATAAAGATAACAAACAACAAACTTATTCAAGAATTCTTAAAAAATATCATTCATCAAATGCTAGAATATAGCTAGAGCATTTGCCAATCCAAAAGACATGATATTATATTCAAAATATCTATACTTTGTCTAAAATATTTTCTTTCATTTATCTCTTTTTTTAATCTATGCCAAATTGTATGCTCTATTAAGATCTATTTTGATGTAGATCTTAGCTTAATCAAATTGCTCCAAAAGTCTTTATATCAATGATAATAGATAAAAATTCTTCATCATTATTTTGTTGACACTATAATAATCAATATATATTTGTAAAAATCTATATTTTTTCTTTATAAAAAATATTTGTGCATTTATTGGAGATTTGGAATATTAAATAAAGTTCTTTGTAAGATTTTTGTCAATATAATCTTTCAATGTCAGAAGCTTGTTTTATAATAGGTTATAGATTAGACCAAATAGTGATTGAGTTCCTTCTTAAAGATCAATGGCATAATCATATAATCAATGCTTCGGCAATATATCAACATTTTTTTTTTTTAAATATCTTCAAACTTCTTATATTATTCTAACATAGCTATTAGCAAATTTATTGTTAATAACTTCTTAATAGGTTTTGCCTAAAAGAATTCTATAAGAAATTCAACCTTAAAAAACCTCCAATCTAATGATGAATTATATCTTTCAACCATAAAAGAATTAAATTAATAAATTAGATAAAATTCTAATAATATTAAATACTATTTTATTACTATGGCCCTCAAATGATACTTCTAGCAGTATGGTTTTATGAGTAATATTGCTTGAAGATAAAAGTCGACCCTCTATTACTTCTACATGTATAATTTTTGGCTTCTATATTAATTTTTTTTTATGAAATTTAGTAAATTTTTCATTTAAAAAACAAACGGATGTTCTTAAATCTAATAAGCTATTTATTCGAAGTTTTTGTAGGCCAAGAAATAAAGGTATAAAAAAACAACAAGAAAGTTAGATAGAAAGAGAAGAATCTTGATAAATTTGAGGTTTTGGAATATCCAAACATTTAGTGTTATGATGCACTTAATTTAAGTGCATCAAAGTTATTTGGGAGATAATTAGTTTTATTTGTAAGAAAAGAGGAAGATAATGCTAACATATTTATAGATTTGAGTGGAATTTAAAATAAAAGATTATTTGCTTAAATAGATTATTCAAACTTTGAAGGTATTATCTTTTAGAATAAATATCCAAATCTATAGTAGTTCAAGGCATGTATTAAAAGAAGATTAAGGTAGGAATTTTGGCATTAAATGGGATTTTTTCTTTTTTCTTTTTTTTTTCTTGGATAGGAGACTTTTTGAAAAGCTAACAATAAGATCTAGATTTTTTCAAAATTTTAAGAAAAAATTATATATATCTATATATATATATATTATTCAATTAATTTATTTCCATTAAGTTAGAATTTTTTTAGGAATTTTTAGAAGAATTTTTAAGATTTTGATAAAAATAAATTTTATTTCTTTAGAAGCTATTATAAAGAAATGGAGCAAGATTTGAAGGCTATATAAGGTTTTTTGGATTGTTATTGTGTTTTTGATAATTTTGATAGTCTTTTTATTATTTATCATTTATCTTTAATCTATCATAACTTACTCATAGTAACTTGGATTTACATATTTTACATCATTAAAAAAATAAAAAGATTATCTATTTAAAAATATTTTTTTGAATTTTGAATTTTATTTTTTACTAGCTAAAAATCTATTGATCAGACTATGACTAGTTTTATAGTGTGCAATTGCTTGATTGTACTTGTTTCACTTGTTTTGTATTATCCTTCTTTTATTTTCATTCTTATTACTTCCACTTCATACCACCAATTATAATTTTTTTTAATTGAGGCCATCTTGTAATTTGAATTAAAAGATAAAATTTACCTTCACAATATGATGAGGGAGATCCAAGCAAATTTATAAGAAAGGAATCCTTTAAATTTTTGGGCAGCAAGCTTCATATCTAGTTCCATATTTTTTATGTTTTTTATTGTATTTTTGTTCTAATATATTAAAATTTCAAAGAAAGCTAGATCTTATTGTTAATTTCTTAATAATCATTAACATATAAGTAATAGAATTGTGACAAAGAAGAACTAAATAAATTTGTGATTGAGAATTTTACGAAATATAGCTACAGCAAGTGGTCAACTTTTTCTTGGTTTTGTTTTCGTTTTCTTTGAAACTTATTCATTGACTTTGACATTTTGAAGTTTATAGCTTGAGTTAATTTCAATGAGCTAAACTTTCTCTAGATTTAATTAGTAATAATTAAATTATAGATATTTTAAAAAATGAGTTTCAATTTGATATTAGAATTAGGAATTGGATACATCTTGGCATAAGAAAAAAATTTATCTAAAATTTTTATTTAGCCTTTGGACTTTTTTTTTATATTTGAATTTATTTGGGCAAGATTTTACTTCTTAAAATCCACTTGTAATAAAAGACCTTGTATCCTTATAAAAATAATTATTTTCTTAATATAAAATTTGGTACTTCTACTAAGAACACCTTTAGCGCAATTGAAAGTACAAGTAGAGCTCAATGGAGTTATAGAGCTAAGGTACAAGTTTTAAGCATGAAGAAGAATTTAAGAGTTAAAAAAAAAAATTGAGAGATTTTTGATATTTGAAGATAACACGTGATTTTAGAAGAATTGATGTAAGTAGAATTGAGGAAGCAAATACAATGATTTACTCTTGGCTTTGAGTATGTTCATGGAAAAAAAACAAAAAATATAAGTAAATAAGAAGGGAGTGATCAACTCATTATAAGGCATGGTCAACAACCATGGGAGGTTTGATGAGAGGAATATCACCAAGTTTCTTTGAGTATATATAAGAAAGTTGGAGGTACATTAAGTCCTTAAATCTTAATATATTTTTAATTTTGAATTGATATGTATTCTTAAAATTAAGAAGATGGTCAAGGATTTATATGGAAATGATTCAAAGGCTTAAATTGACTTTGAAAGGAGGTTGAAAGATGAACTTTATGATGAAGATTCAAATAAAGTCATCAAAAGATCATTTTTGGAGTGAATTGAATAATAGTTGGAAAGGTCTCTAGATCCTTATGATTTATTTAGGAAATTTGAGAATTATTTTTCTTAATTTTTATCTTCAAAGAGACTTTTATTAGATATATGGAAGATCAAATTCTTCTTGCAAGTAGTAGATGAAGTACTAGAAGATATGTTCTTTGTGCTCTTGCCTGAAAACTCTATTAAAGAAGGTTTAATTAATGATTGGAGAAGAGTGGAGGATGTGGTGTCATGTGGCATAGTTTATAATTTGAGAATATACTAGATATTTAGCTGTAAAAGGTTTAGCTTTGATTTATTTTCCAAACTCTAGTAAGTGATTTATTTTTAATATATAAAAAAATAAATACAATGATATCAAAAGATATTCTATTAGTAAAATCTTTTATATTTAAAAAGGTTTGTATATAAGGCTTCTCAAAGTATCTAAAAATTTCCTAACATCTTTGACTATACCAAATTATAATTAATCATTTATTAGTAATTTAGATTTTTAATAATTTAAAAAAAAGATCTATAATCTCCTTCAAAAATTTATCTTTATATTATAATTTTATTATCACTCTATATCTCCATCTTTAACAAATATATAAAGTCTTGGCTTTCAAAAAATCCCTTTACTTTGAATAAAATGCTCAAATGGTAGAAAAATATTTTTTTCTTATAAAAGATTTTTTTTTCTCTAAATTTTAAAATTTTATATCTTTTGATCTAAGAATCTAATTTTTTTAAAATTTCTATATAATAGAGAATTTATTCTTAAATTTTACTAAAAAAAAATAAAAATTATAAATTTACTATCAATCATATGGCATCTTAAATATACTTGCTTTGGCATCTTAGATATACTTGCTTTTTATAAGTTTATTATTATTGTCATCAAGAAGAAGAAAAAAATGGTGGTAGAGGTAGTTATGGTGAAGGCATCAGACTCCTATTTGACTACAAAAGAAGGCCACGAGATTGTGCAAGTCTTCTTTTAACTTTGTACATCTAAATTTGACGAGATGTCACTTAAAAAGACAAAAGTGGTAACTACTCAAGGCTATGGTAGAAGCAAAGATCAAAGAGGAGTAAAAAGTATCAAAGAGGTAGAATATGGGATAGACATAAGTGGAATAAATTTATCTAATTTTACTTTTCATGGGAGATTTGTAGATGAAAGAATGAATGTTCAATTTGTACATATTTTTTGGGCTAAAGCTAAGATAGAAGCTTAAGTGAAATTGAAAGATCTCAAGGAGCACACCTTAGCACTTGTTGATTATGGATCAAAGATCAACATCATGACAAGGAGGATTTATGAAATAGGCAAGTAGTCCATTGATGTTAATCATAGATAAGTATTGAAGGCCACTAACAATGAATAAGGTGATGTATATAGAGCATGTTTAGGAGTTAGGATAAAAATTGGAGATATAGAGGTGGAGCAACATTTCTTTGTGCAAAACTTTAGTGATTTTAAAGCAACTTTATATCATGGCTACAAGGATGGAGACTAAAATTTTAGATGATGGCTCTTGCTATACAAAGATTAAAAACTATGATAAAAAAAAAATTATATAATTCTTCATAGTGAGACCAAATCATGAATAAAATAGAAACTAATTGAAAGAAGTTTCTTTGAGGATCAATGAGGAGTTTTTGGATTTCTAAAAAATACTTGTATAGCTTAGAAGTACAAGGATATAAGTGAATCTTTTATCCATACACTTTTCAAAATAGATAATTTTGAGTGTAGATTTTTAGATTTAATAACTTTAGAGGTTTTGAGATTTCAAAAGATTAAAGATTTAGATCATGTATATAAGATTGGATGAAAAAATATGAAAAAAAATTAAAAATATTGGATGTGATTTCAAGTAATAAGTACATTTTAGATGTTATTGAAGAAGAAGGATTTGAAGATGATTATGTAAAGATTTTAGAGAGATTGGCTTTGCATATGGATAGAAGTAGAAGTAATATTATTGTAGAGCTTCACTCAAAGTAATTATATGAGAAGGTTTTGGGGTTTTTAAAGAAACTTGGAGTAATTGATAGTCATGTGGTATTATAAGATGCTATAGTACACATTGAAGATAAGAGCTTGGCCAAAAAAGTAAAGCCTATGGCAATCCAATTACATCAAGATACCAAAGAATATATTAAATGAGCGATTATAGAATTGAGATTGACAGAGTTAAGAAGGATTAATCATAAGTTTATTAAAGAGACTTTGGATAAGTTGAAGATTAGAAGAAATGAATTTTTGATCAAAGTGAAAAAAAAAGTTTCTAAAGATGCTATCCAAATATAATGGCATTAACAAGGAGAGATTTTTTGAACTTCAAATTCACCAATTAGAGAGATTGCCCAATAATCATCAAATTGCTATAGAGAGGCTTAAAACAATAAGGTTGAATAATAAAGAGAGGTTTGATAAAACTCACCAATTGAGGCCTAAATGAATTAAAGAAGATTACTGAATTTTGATTTATGATAGTAATTTGATGCACAAATATTCTACTCTTTGTAAATTTATATGATATTATTTTGGACCCTATGTGGTGGTTGAAGTGCATGATAATGAAACTTATTGTCTTCAAAAGTTACATGGGATATTATTGAAGACTAAGATTGCAGTAAAAAAAATTAATATCTTCAAGCAGCTAGGTAGGATGAACTATATGGAGGATTAATGGCTTCTGAGCTTCAACATTTTGATCAATGGTTCAAAAGTAATATAGCTCACAATGATTCTAATTTTGATGATGGAAGTATTGTGGTCTAATTCTTTGAGACATATTAGAATATATGTAGATTTAAAAGAAATGAGTATTGTAATGCACTTAATTTAAATACATCAAATTTATTTAGAAAGTAATTAATTTTACTTATAAAAAAGAAGGAATAGAATGCTAATGTACTTATAAATTTTAGTAAGATTTAGAATAGGAGATAGTTAGCTTAAATAGATTATTTAAGCTTTGAAGATATTATTTATTAGATTAAATACTCAATTCTATAATAGTTCAAGGCAAATATTGAAAGAAGATTAAAGTAGGTATTTTGGATTCAAATAATTTTTTTTTTTTTTTTTTTTTTTTTTTTTTAAATAAAAACGTGTGAGGGGGAAATTGTTGGAATTTTTGAGTATTGAGATTCAAGACTAGTTCTAAGTTTACTATGCCATCTATTATCTTTTCATCTTTTTATTTTGAAATTTTGAAAGAAGTTAAATCTTATTAATGAACTTATTAATAGCTTTTTGACAAGCCTTAACATATATAAAATGAAGTTGTGACAAAAGAAATCTAAGAAAATTTGTAGGAAGGAGATTGCTAGAATTTTTAAGCAATAAGTTTCAAAAGAAATGTGAAATTTTTCATGCCTTTTATTATATTTTTTTATTGAATTTTAGAAAGAAGATAAATCTTATTTTTAACTTTTTAATAAGCCTTAACATAAAAAAAATAGAATTATAACAAGAGAGAATCAAGAAAATTTATAAAAAAGAGTTTTGAAGGCTACAACTATAGTAAGTGGCCAACTTTTTTATGATTTTGTTTTTATTTTATTTAAAATTTATTTATTGAATTTAAAATTTTAAAGTTTATAGCTTGAATTAAGTTCAATGAGCTAAACTTTATATAGATTGGATCAGTAATAAGTGAATTATAGGTATTTTAGTAAGAAGAGGTTTTAATTTGAGATTATAATTAGGGCTTGGATGCATCTTGGTATAAGAAAGAAATTAATCTAAAATTTTTAATCAGCTTTTGAGCCACTTTTTTATATTTAAATTCATTTAGGCAACATTGTGCATCTTACAATCTACTTGCAATTAATGTCTCTATATTTTCTTGAAAAGGCTTGTCTTCTTGACAATGTTCTTTATTGTAGCTAAGTCTTTTTGTTCTTTTGATTGATTGAACTTCTAGTTCTATTGTATGTTATTTTTTAGATAATTTTTAAATTTATAGCCTCTTTTACCATAACATAAGCATAGGCCTTATTCGAATTGATATATCTTCCTATTTGCTATAAGAAGTTTAAATTTAGTTGTATTAATTTACATATCCTTAGCTCTAGAATATGGAAGTAATGTATTTCTTGAAGCAGTAAAGTACAAATTTCCAATACATTGCTTTGTCAAAATTTACAACTGCTAATCTTGATGACATTGAAATAATTAATTATCACATTTCATAGCTTGATTGATAGCTTTACTGAGTATTTGAAGATTGAATAATAACAATAATAGGTCTTTCATATCATTCTTTAGTCTCCAATAGAATTACCTTATAAAAGCTTATTCATTCCAATTAATATCAAATCCAATTGTCTAAAATGATATACATAAATTGATGCAAAATATAATCTTTGACATAATAAGTGAATCTTTGTTATTATCCATTAGACCTTATTATGTTCACCAAATGTTTTTATAAATGCTTCTAAAAAAGCTTCAAAATTATTCAAGTTTAAAAAAAGATCTCAAATAAAGGAACAAAATAAGATAAGACTTATCTTATGAATAAGGTTTCAATTTAATCAACTTGTGACTCCTCTATTATATAGCACTTAAGTTGTAAATAAGTTATTAATTGAATTTGATTAATAAACTCTTAAAATTTATAGCATGTTCTATTAAAAGTTTTTAGAAGACTAATTCAAGGCTCCTTATATTATTGAATAGATAAGATTTCTTATTAAAGTACATATGTCATTGCTTCTAGGATATAGAAGCTTGTGAAAGTAGTTGCATTATAGGTTGAATTGCTTTAGGACTTGTATCACTATGAAATCTTACAAAAATGCTCTCTATTTCAGTAGTTTTACAAGTTAAAGCATTCAACGTGTTTATAATAATATCTAACTTTGATTTAAGAGACTCAATCATACTAACATCTTTACTTCTAGCCATCCTAAAAGAAAAGAAAAAAAATTCTAAACAATACTAATTTAAAAGAAGATAATTTGCAATCTCTAAGATACTCAAATGGCTTCAAGAAGTAGAATAATTCACTCTCTATTAAGAAGGATTAAGCTTTAGTATTGATAAGACGATAGTTTCAACAAACTATCATAGATATATTATATTGAAGATCAAATAAGAAGTTGAATAGAAGAGTTTCTATAAAAAAGTTAGAAAGAACTTAATTAATTTAGATGAGTATAAGATCAATATCAAGAGAGGTGAATTAGAATTTTAAGAAATATATTATGAAGATTGAAAATCTTCTTAGCTTAAATTCCAATATATATTAGATAATAAGAATATTCTTGAAAAGTTTTCATGTTACTTGAAAAAAAAATAATACTAAAAAGCTTTTCAAGAAGTTTTCATATTGCTTAAAGATGAAAAAACCTTAAGAAGCTTCTTGAGAAGTTTTCATGTTATTTAAAGAAATTGTAAGAAGTTTCTTGGATGACTTTGTTAATCTTTTTAGAACTTTTTAGAATCTATTTAAATATTTTAAAAACTTTTTAGAATCTTCTAAAATACTTTAAAATTATTTTTTAAATATTTTATTAGAATATTTTTAAAATCTCTCTAAAATCTTCCATCAAAATATTTTAAAAAACTTTAAAAATCTTCTAAAATTTAATAAAATATTTTAAAAATCTTCTTATAAGATGTTTGTAATAGCTTTTAAGAAAAATATGTAGCCTTATGAATAGTAGAAAGCTCCTTGCAATTTCAATGATTTTTAAGTTGATTGAATGACTTTGTATTTTTGAAGCAATATAGATTAATTATTTATGTGTATATTTCATAGAAGTACTAGATCATGTAGAGAAAGATTATTGTTATTTATTTTTTTATCTTTTGGCAATGATAGATGAATATCATATAACTTTATTACATGCAATTATACAAATTTGTCATAGATATTTAAAAATTATAATAGAATTATTAATATAATTGATTCTGCTTAAAATTTGATATTATAGAGGTAAATAAGCTATATTAATATTGTTCTCTTGTTGAATATGACATCTATAGTAACATCCACTTTTTATTTCTTTAGATCATAAAAAAAAAATTTCTTAATTTGGATATTATAACCAACAAAAATGCAAAGCTTTGTGGTGCCATCTAATTTATCTTTGAATTATTTTTTTATGAGAGTATAAGCAATGCAACCAAATACTTTGAATTTACTTAGATTGATAAGATTATCTATATATTGTTCTATTAGTGAGGTTCTTTGATTTGCTCTCAATGAATTAATATTTGTTAAATAAGTCGTTGTTGCAATCACCTCCGACAATAGCATAATAATAGTTTTGAGTCAATTGACATGCTTCTCATTCAATCCATGAATGTATAATTTTTATGCTTTATGACTTTATTTTGGTATTGAATATGTAGTGCTATAAGTTGGCATATGATACCAACTTGATTAAAAAATGTAATAAAATTATAAGAATAAAAATAACTTCTCTGATCAATTTGTAAACCTTATTTTTTTTTATTACTTTTATTGATTTGATAATAGAATTTATTTAACTTTTGAAAAGATTCAACTTTGGTTTTGAGAAAAAATATCTAAGTTCTTTGACTAAAATCATCAATAAGAGTTATAAAAAGTACCTCGAACTACCAAATGATGCATTTCTAAATAGATCGCATAAGTCAAAATGAAATAGTTTATATTTTTGTATTATTCTTATGTTGCGTTATTTAAATCATTGTATTCTATAAGATTTTGATTAAGTGCATTCATAACATCTGTTTATTTTGATCAAGATGTATGATATCTTCCTTGTCATGTTGCTTTACAAGAGATTATATAGAGATTTGTTGTTAATATAGCTAAGTTTCTAGTATTAGATTTATATGTTGCAAGTTTTGAACACATTAATTTCTTTCTTGTGTCATGTTATAAGCGTATATAGCCTCAAGTTTGAATCCCAAATACCTTTTGCAATAATAATTGGTCGTAATTTCTTATGCATTATTCAAGATCTTTTAGAAGAAAATATCACTAAATCTTAATCTATTATCATGCATATAAAAAAGTTTTTTTTTTTTTTTGTTAATACTTGATAGATATAGAATGATTTGTATTGACCATTGCTTATCTTTATACTTTATTATAATTGAACCTTGTCATGCAATAATATAATAGTGGCCATTAATATAATGTACATTGGTAATATTTGTAATTAGAATTATATTTCAAAAATTTATATTATTGCTTATAAAGTGGATTGAAGCTCCAATGTTGAAGTACTACAAAATATTATCTTCTTCTAAGTTTGTAGTAAGTATCACTAGGCCAAAAAAATTGGTTTATCTTTTTTTTTTATTTTTCATTTATTTTTGGATTTTTATTTTTATTTTTATTTTTGCAATATTGGCTTATGTATTCAAAGTTGGTCTTCTTAGGCAATAAGAGCATATATACTCTCTTTTCTATTATTCCTATTTCTTGTAATTATTATAATATCTATTTTATCTATATATTATTTTGTTAGGTATTAAAAAAAATCTAAGTTGTAAAATATTTTGATCTTTAGGCCTTTTTAGCTCATCATTTTTGTGGCTCCTTCAATAGGATACTATTACTATTCTTTGAAAAATAAAGCCTCTTCATATTACATTTTTGTAAGAACAACATCCTTCTTTGACAAATAGTTTCTTGTTAATTTTTATAAGCTAGGTAGTTTATCAAGGATTAAAAGGCCTTTGATAAGTTTTTTATATTTATGCAATAGGTCATTAAGGGAAATATATATTAGCCTTGATTCTAATACCTTTTTACTTGATGATTATAATTAAATTATAAGCTTGCTGAATTTTTGTAAATATTTTGCTACTAAGCTTCTTTTGTCCATTCTAATTAAGTACAATTGATTAAGTAATAGTATGGTACATGCTATATTTTTATTATCAAAGATGTTGTATAGTACTTTCCATACTTGTATTGAATCATCAAAATTTGTAATATGATATATGATGTCTTTTATAGATATTATCCATATAGTCATGGCTCTATATTTATCATACTCTTATTGGTGGAATGTTACAATATTAGTAAGATCGATAACTTCTATTGTAATAGATATGTAATTCATAGTTGTATTTTATGAACAAATAATGTACCAAAGTTTATCTTTCATAAAAAATATATGTTGTGATTGTTGTTTTACTTATTCTACAATTTCTTTCAGAATAAATTTGTATAGGGGAATTCGAACACAGGGAAAGACTAAGCGTATGAGCTTACTTGTTAGGATCACACGATTAACTATATTCCGAACCACTAAAATATCAAAAAATACTACAATGCTTCTTCCCAATAAAAATATTCCTTCATCAATTGATAACAACAGTGTGCAATCTTGCACTCTTAAAAGACTGCTCAAAACACATAAATTCCATCCAACACCAGGAATAACAGACTTCACTCCAACCAATGGGAATTCATAGAATTTCTATAATCATAGACTTCTTCTGTCGAAACACACACACAACTCTCAAAAAACAACAATCATAATCTTCTATCCATAATCAATCTTCCAATAACTTCTCATATAATTCAATCACTCAAAACTCCAATTACATAATCAATAACTCATAAATCAATCTCTGATTTATTCCATAGACTTACTTCTCAATATTCAGAAACTATTCATTATTCTTCAACAACAAAGAAAACAAAGAAACAAAGAGGTAGCATCAAGTTTACTCCGACTCATGACTATCATAGTCTGGCACCCCGACAAACTTCTATAATTCCTATATAATTCCTCCTGATTTCTAGATCCTAATTGTAATCTTGTAATAACCACTTTTAATAACTAAATCAACCATCCATACTCCTGAATTAACTATTCTATAGACTATTAATCTATTTTATCAATATCTTACAGAAACGAACTAATATCTATTCTACATATGTGTTTTTACCTTTCAAACCAAAAAATTTCTAATACCTTCTAGCTTTTATAGTTTTATCATTGATGAAGTATATTTTATACTCATGAGATTCAAAATATAGACCAGCTCTCTACTTTGCTACAAAGTTATTTGCTCTTAGCTTGTAATAGTGCTCTAAAGTTCAATCCCTTGCTTGCTTAAAGCTTTGCTATAATGTAACTTCAGATGGTTGTCATGATTATTTATTCATGTATTTTTCTTATTATTATGTGCATTTAGAAATGCTAGCATGATTTTTGCTATTTAGTTTTAAAAACCTATTTTAATACCATGTTAAAATAAGAATAGAAAATATGAAAATAAAATATAGTATTATGTTGCTTTTTAAGAATTAAGAATGTGAAATGAAGCTATTGCTTGCATTGTGTGGATTAAATAAATCACACACTAATTAAAATTCTATTTGATTTTAATTACCTAAATTATCTAATAATTTTCTATCATTATTTGATCAAGTATCCAAAAATTTAAATAAAAATTCCAATTGTGATTGACATAATTCCTTCTAATATATAATCTATTCAAATTCACCAATATTAATTAGTCTACAATGAAATTGATTAAGTTGTCTCCTATTTTGTTTTAGCTTTCTAATTCTCTATTAATTAAATTCATCTTCAATTACTTCCATACATCACAAAGCAACATAAGGCACTTAAATAATTCAATAAAATACATACATAGAAGATAATTTTTTATACAATTTAATATAAGTTTATATAATTCTTATTTTATTTATTTTTATTTTTATTTTTATTTTTATTTTTAGTATTAAATTTCATTCAAAATTTTAAATATACCTAAAATAAATTTCTATCCATGATTGAATTTTTATTTGTGAATAATTTTTCATCCACAAATAAATTCTCATCTATAATTAAAAAATCATCTAATTTTAGATAATTTTTATCTATGATAATTCATCCATTCAAAACTTAAGTTTATTTTTATTGATTTGAACTCACACAAAATAGTTTTATTCACTAAACCTTAATAATATTAATTTAGCAATCTTACTCACTTCTTAATATTACAATTGATCTTGAATTTTGGCCGATTGAAAAAATAGACTTGAGAAAAAACTTAGGATGACTTCCATTCTTCTTGCATCCTACCTTCATTAAATTAAACTCTTAAGGCTTGGTTATCATATTTTCCTCTTGAAGAAAGTGATTGTCGTTGCCCCATGGTTGTCTTCCTCTTCTACCACCTTTATACTCTATAATTATCTAGCTTAAAAATATTTATTGCCCTTGAACAATCTCCATCAATGACATTGAATCACTAATCTTAAGTAACATGAAGACTACTGTAGCAATTGCTAGCTCAAATATCTAGTTCTAATAATGTAATTTTTTTTTCAAGAACTTTTATTCAATACCTCTTTGTGATCATAATAGAATTTGTGATACAAATAGGCCTTAAAAAATTTTGAGTGTTTTATTGATATATTTCTTGTTTTAAGTTACTTGTTCAATTTGGAAAAGATTAGCACTTGTTCCTAACGCTTCAACAACCATAGCCAAAAAACAACAAAGAATAGCATAATCTATTTCTACTACATCTTTTAACATAATGTAGAGCTAGAAGCATCTATAAAATAAGAACAAGCTCTATCACTTAGTTGCAGGCACCAAGTAATACTAGTATATTACAGCACCTTATTGAGTTCACCAACTAGCAAGAACTACTAATATTATTATTGATCATTTAAAATAATAATAATAAAAGAATGAAATATTACCCTTATACTATTAAGATTTAGTAACTATTATTATTATTTATTGATTGTTTGTTAATAATTAAGAAGCTAAGGGATTAATAAAGTGAACACTAAGTCAAGATTTAATATTAAGAATTGAGGATAATTCACATAAGATCGCACAATTTAGAATCACTACTTAATGAAGTCAAGTTGATTGACTCTGCCACTTTACAATACAAGAAGAAGATGAGTCAATATTTTTTAAATTCCTAGCTTAAATTGTATTTGTCTTAGATCATCTAGGATTGTAGATGGCTTCTACATATTGCCTTACAAAAGTAGTTGCAAGTTGTATAAGGTTGTAGTCAACTACAAACTTATTTCTAAAATGAGAGACGTAGAGAGAGCATCCTAGGAAGAAGGATCTTTTGGCCAAAAAAAATAGAACCAACAACATAATTGTGTTACTCCAAATTCTTGATACCGTCCTAAGCCACCAACAATATCAGCTACAATAATAAGAGAACGAGTAGCACCATGAAATCATTAGTATCATTTTCTTCTCTGTTTGTAGGCCAATCAATGAAAGAAAGAAAACTACAAAAAAAACAATCAACAATAAGAAAGTCCAAATTTGTATCTAGCAAATATAGATGCTATCTTGTCTCAATATTTGATAGCCATACATCAAAAAATTGATGCAAAAAATAAAATTATACAAACAATAGCTACAACATTGTTGTAAGCTATGAAGAAGCATCATCTTTTAGTTCATGCCCTTGACAAAAATATCAAAGAAATATTAGAATGATTACAAATATATCTCAAATACATCTCAATTCAATCTTAATTTAATCCTAGTTAAAATCTTATTGGACTTCATTCAAAATTTAGGCCAAAAACTAACTAAATCTTAAATCCTAAATAAACCCAAATAAAACCCTAAATCCTAAATCAAATCCTAACCAATCCTAAACAAAATCCTAAATCCTAAACCAAATCCTCACCAAATCCTAATTCTAAATAAATCCTAATCAAATCCTAAATCCTAAACCAAATCCTAACCAATTCCTAATTCTAAATAAATTCTAATCAAATCTTAAATCCTAAACCAAATCCTAACCAAATTCTAACCCTAAATTAAATCCTAACCAAACTCTAAATCCTAAACCAAATCCTAATCCTAAATCAAATCCTAATCAAATTCTAACCCTAAATCAAATCCTAACTAAATCCTAAACCAAACCCTAAATCCTAAACCAAATCCTAACCAAATCCTAATCCTAACCAAACTCTAAACCCTAAATCAAATCCTAATCAAATCCTAATCCTAAATCAAACTCTAACCAAATCCTAAATCCTAAACCAAACCCTTATCCTAAATCAAATCCTAACCAAACTCTAATCCTACAACAGATTTAAACCTCAATTACTAATGAATGAACCATTGATCTTAATTCAAAATTTGAATGATTTTTAATAATTAAGTTGAAAAAAAGTATAAAAAAAATTGAAAAGGATCGAAATTACCAAGTAGACGATAGCTTCAAAAACGTGCTTGGATGTTGGCTGGCCTCCTTCTCTGACCTTGATGCCAATCTCTCAAAGCTAATATCTCTCCTTTTCACCATTCGATTGATTTTAAAATTTTTTTACACATAGAAAAACAAGTCTAAAATCCTTTTATACAAATTTCACTATAATCCAACTAGTAGATTGCAAGAAATCTTAAAAATCCTCACTAGACCTAAAATTCTACTTTTTGAAACCTTGACCCACTTAAACTTCAATAATCCTCAATTCAACCATTA
This sequence comes from Physcomitrium patens, assembly GCF_059467195.1. Lineage (NCBI taxonomy): Eukaryota > Viridiplantae > Streptophyta > Bryopsida > Funariales > Funariaceae > Physcomitrium > Physcomitrium patens. The sequence goes on from NC_143428.1 coordinate 11,960,955, forward strand.
GATCGAGCTAAGATTTATAACACATATTAAGCACAAATATAACCATAAATCCACAAAATTTCATCCATAGATCTGTTACAAAACTCTTGAAATCACCAAAAGCGTCAATCCTATTTTATTTCACAAAATCCAAGTCATCCAAAAACAATCTTGACTTTGTAAAGCTCTTATCAAGTCATAACAACTCCAAATCATCCAAAACCAATGTTTATATAAATCTTATCTAGTTTGCTATCAAACATCACTCTTTGATCTATAAAAAGACCCCCAAGTTTCTATAGGTGCTCGGTTTTGTGCCTCAGGGTCTGATTTCAATCCAGGTTGATAACCGGCCCTCCTTGGGTATCAGTATCTAGTTTTTCTAGATAATTTTTGCTAGAATTTACTCTTAACTTCCTCCTAAAGATGTCTATATCATTTAATTTTCCAATCTATCTTATTTTGCCTTATTTTTGGTCCTACAAAGTAAGTAGAAGCTATTTTTTCTAAAAGGGCAGCATTACTACTAAAAGTTTTACTACCTTCCTATCTTTTATCCACATTTTTTTACTTTATCTTTTAACTTGGCTCTTTTATAATAAGATACATATTATTATCTTTTATCATATGGTCATGTTACAACATGACATCTACTCTCTCTGAACTTGTGCATCCTCTAGTATGCACCAAATAATCCAATTTTGTTTGATTCATACAATATTTTCAATGTCCTCATTCAATTCTTCTTCTTCATATTTGCTATTCAAATCAAAATCATCTTATTATCTTAAAAGATTTATGTCTTCGATAAAGTCTTCTATATTTATTTATGTTTGCTTTTATTTGAATATCTTCACTTGCTTCCATTGTCATCGTCCTTTAATCCAATATATGTAATTTTTTCAAAAATCTTCCAATCCATTTTCTTGATAAATATCAAAAATCTTTCATCATCTTCTAATGTTCTTAATTCACATAATTCTTTCTCTCTCTTTCTCTTTATTTTTTTATTTTTTATTTTTTTTTTTTTTGAATGCCAATAAAACTTGAATCAAAAGCACCTATATCTTGTGAGAGTACATCTTTTTTTATACCTCCATGGTCTTGCTTTACAATGATACTTCTCCAATTTTTTATTTTATTTTATTTTATTTTATTTTAAAGTCAATAAAACTTAAATCAAAGGCACCTATATCTTATAAGAGTACCACCATTTTTATACCTCTATAGTCTTGCTTTATAATGATATTTCTCTAATTTATTTATTTATTTATTTATTTTTAATGCCAATGTTTTCTTCTACTCTCCATATGCAAGTAGTTTGGAAATATCTTCCTTTGCACATGACCAAACCATTGGCCAGGTGCAAAATTTGAAATAAAAAGATTAAATCTAAATCTCTCCTATGTAGCCACATACATCTTGCTTGTAACTTTTTTCTTATTTCTTTGATTCCAAGTTCCATTTAAGATGTCGATGTAATATTTAAATCCATTTTCCATGTCTTTATATTTGAAGATTTTTAGATTTTCCACCCTTGAATTCTATACTTGATGATGAATCTTATCTTTGTCAAAATCCAATTGTGTTTCCATTACAGATGCATTATCTATGTAACTTTGACCTTTGTCCAAAAGAAAAGTGTTCACAATTAACTTAATCATAGTCAATGACTTGGCATCCTTATCTTTTGTTCCATAGTCTTTATTTGCTACATAATCTTGTATAACATCCTTCATATCTTCTTGAATGCATCCTTGTAAAATATCATAACCTTTTATTGTTTCAAAGCATTGTATAACCTCATAATATTGAGAAATCTCATGCCCTTTCAAAATCTCATGCTTTTGAAAAGTCTCATAACTTTCATGATAATCCTTTGTGGTTTCACAACCACATTTAGTATTATAACCTTGTACAATCTCATAACCCTCTCTATAGTGTTCATGTGAAAATTCATAACTTCTTTTATCCAATCCATATGTGGTTTCATAGCAGTATGCAATTTGACTTTCATCATCATCTCCATGCATAATTCCACCACTTTGTACATAATAATGTTGTGAATTTATATAACTTCTATGATCATAACTTTGAATAGATCCATAATCCATCTCTTTTGAAGGCTCAACCTTTACTCTTCAATATATTCCAAAGTATTGGACAAAATATCTTCACCTCCTTCAAATGTAAAAAATGCCTTTTTATCACCAAGAGATTTTTCATCCAAATTGCCATCACCAACTTGTACAAACTTACTCAATATAGAATAGCCATAGCTTCCAACCACATTGTCATTAGTTTCCAAATCCTTAATCTTCATATTACCTTCAAATTTTTGGATACCTTGGCCTTCTATAGTATTAGTTTGAAAAGAATCTTTGTTCTCTCTTTCACCACCCTTGGTATAAGATCCAATTTCTTTCATCTGTAAAGAATTGGCTTCTCCATTAAAGTCCCCTACTTGCTCTTTCATTTCTCTTTTTTTAAGATTAGTCCCTTGCATTAATAAAGGTGACATAGAAGCCAAAACAAAAGATTTCTTAGGCCATGATGCAACTCCTTTAGCTTCTGCTTCTTATTGCCTTGCTAAAACAATCACTACTTTTTTTAACTTCTCCCAATTATTAGTACAATCTCTCTCCGTAGACTCATCTACAAGAAGCATGTAAAGCTCATCTCCCAAGGTATCATCAAGACCATTTTAAAATAACTCTACCTTTAAAGCACCCAATGATTGTCTTTCTAAAGATGAGAGTTGTTAAAATCTCCTATCAAATTCTTCCAAGAATTCATAAAGATCTATATGCTTGCTTGGTTGCAACTCTATCCAATCCAAAAACTTTTGTTTGGTAATTCTATTTTCATCTCCATCAATAAATTCTTCCTTCAAAAGTTCTTAAAATTTTGATCATGTTTCTACACCCCCTCCAAGAAATCTCTTCACTTTTTTCTGAAAACTAGGTTCAATATCCAAATGGAAGCTTGAGATCATCTTTGCCTTAGGAATTTGGCATATCTCCATCTCACATGTATAAACTTGTAAAAACTTAGTGATGTTGCATCCTTCAAATCTCCCAAATTTGTTGATGATTTCTTGCAATGTCCTTGTGATATCTTTTTCAATTGCTTGTATTCTTTGTTACTTCTAAATTCTAGTAGCTTCATTATTAATAGAAATCTCAGCTACTCCAAAGTTACTTCTATTTTTTATTTGTTATTTTTTGAATTTTGTGTAATGTGTTTCAAAGGCTTCATTCCTCAATGATGTGTTTTTTTTCTCTCTTTATTTTTTTCCATCTACGTATATGCATGGCTGATTTTTTTTATTCGTTTATTTTATTAAAGCGCTACAATACACCTTGACTTTGTTTGATAATCAATAAAGATAATCTGCATTAGAATACACAATCTAAAATTATACCTTAGCAAAGTCAAGTTGATCAACTCCGCCACTCCACAATACAAGAAGATGAGTCAATGATTGGTAAATTCTTAGTTCAAATTGCACTTGTCTTAGACCATCTAGGATTATAAATGGCTTCTAAAAATACACCATCTTATGAAAATAGTTGCAAATTGTGCAAGGTTATGCACAACTACAAGCTTGTTCTTAAAATAAGAGATGTGAAGACAATATCCTAGGAAGAAGGATCCTTTAGCCAAAAAAAATAGAACCAACAACATAGTTGTGTTTCTTTGAATTTTCAATACCACCCTGAGCCACTACTAACATTGACTATGATAGTAAAAGAAGAAGCAATACCATGGTTTTGTAAGACTTGGTTCTTTTTAGAAGCTACTAATGTTTTAAAAAAATAAATAAAAATGTTTTTAAATTTTTTATTATTCAAAAATTATAAAGTTTAAAAAAAGCATCAATAGAAATATAATTAATCAAAAAGAAATATGATTATATATATATAAAATAAAATAAAAATTAATATGTAAAAGTATAAAAGACTATTATAAAAAATTTTATATTAGAAGTAGGATTTATTTATTTAAATTCAAGTAGATTTAAATCTTCTATAAAATTCTTTAAATCTTCTATAAAAATTCCTAAAAAAATTCTAAAAATCATGTAATATCTTTATACTAATAATATATATTTAAGGCTATATTTTCATATCTTTTTGGTATTTTATAATAATAAAATAAATTTACATCTATTAAAAATCCTATTTTCTATATAATTAACTAAAAAGACATAAAGTTTTCTTAAAGCTTCTTCTAACTACTAAATAATCATTGATAGGATTTTTATAATTAATAAATATAGATAGGAGGCCAATGAAAACATTAGTCTCATTAAGTAATCCTTAATATTTGATAATAACTAAAAATACTAAATTAATTAAGATAATTACTTCCAAGACTTACTAAGACTTCATTTTTATGACTTTTCTTTTAATAAGACTTTTTAATTTATAAATGCTTCTAAATTCTAATAAAATAATAAAATCACAAATAAATTATATTTATTTAGAAAAAATTATTGAATTCTAGAATAAATCACAAATAATTTTTTCTATGAGATTTTTTATTTAAAAATGAATTTTATATATATATATATATATATATATATATATTTAAATAAATTATTTTTAATTTTGGAATATTAGAAGCAATAGGTAATAACTTATTTGTAACTTTAAGAATAATTATACTAATACTTAAGTTAATTATATTCTACATATTTTGAGGGAAATAAAAAAGATCTAAAATATTTCAAAACTTTGATTGATGCCAAAAAATTTAATTATAAGTATGTATATTAAAATATGATAATAGAGATTATTATTTTTAGAAGATTAACTAATAAAAAAGAATATATATATATATATATATATATATATATATACTCATATATATGCATTGAATTTATTATTTATTATTTTTATAAAAATTAATTATAAAAAATCTATATGAATTTTATAATTTTGAAATTCTAAATAAATATTATTACTATTTTTTAAATAATATTATTAAAAAAATTACAATAAAAAAAACTATAGAAGTAGAAAGAATATCAATCTATCATAGATTAATAAAATACCATAAAAATATATTATATTTTAAAATTCAATGTATTAATAATTTTTAGATTATATTTGAAATATTATATAATTTTAAAATTATAATTTTACTTTATATAATATATTTATTTAGATATATAAAAATTTATAATAAATTTATTTGATATTTAAATATATTAAAATTTGAAATATTAAATAATATTTAAAAGATTATTAAACCAAAAATCTTCAACATCTTCAAATTTTTATCTATATATATTTAAGAGGATATTTAAGTTCTTCAAACTTTTATTAAAGCAACCTACCTTTGTAGTATCCATGATGACAATCATCTACACCTCCCTTATTCCTAGCCTCTACTCTCTTTATTCCCAACTCTTATTCCAACTCTCGTAGTTCTCAACCTCCAATCTTTTTGTTTCCATCTATTCCTAGCTTCCACTCTTAGCTTAATCACCAATCTTCATCTCATCCTCATTCAAGCCCTCATGTCATGTGCATGTGTTTTTATCCTTCAGAAGGTAATTTATTTCAAATTTGATGGTTTTTCAAACTTGAAAAAATTATTACTTTTTAAACAGAGACTTGATAAGAGTAAGTACCATAAATGATATGTGTATTATTTTTTCAATTTTTTGAGCATCTATGAATGCTTTTGCTTTTTTGCAATCCTCAAACATCACTTCTATACTAGTACTTATTTTGGATTTGTGATATGTAAGTACAATACAACCTACTTCTATTTATTTCTAATATATACTTACAAGCTTAGAAAAAAATATTAATAGAAGATAGTAAAATTCTTTCCATAGAAAATTCATTTATTTGTGCCAAAATTATATAATTTTTATATAAAGTGATAACTATATTAATTAGTATTTTAAAGTACTATGGAACATGAACTAGATATCTTATAGAGGCTATTCTAACTTGGCCAACAAAATAATAGAAGGCAAATATTTCATCTAACTATTAATGAAAAAATTTATAATATACTAAATTGTGTCAAAAATTGAAAGTATTTTTAAAAAACCAACTGTGAAATCTATTAGAAATACATCATGGCTAAAAAATTATACATATACATAATAAGGTATGTATCACATTCAAGAATGGCCATCATCAAATACTTTTGAATGTAATGATCAACTTGAGATTGGTCTACTTATAACATGTTTAAAAATATTATCAAAGTCTATGATTACTTGTTCTATTCCTTATTTAGATACAAAAAAAGAAAAAACTAGATAGAACCAATAGTAAAATGAGATAAAATAGTATAAAATTTAGATCTTTCAATATAAAATATATACTGTAATTGAAAGAATTTTATTTACAATATAAGTCAAACTCAATAATATAGAAATAAGTCAAGGAAAATAGGCAAAATACAATGCAATACAAAAAACCATGTTCAATTTTGGAGCTTGAAAAGAGAAAGAACAAAGATATGGACTTAGAATTCATATGATTTTTTTTGCTTATGCTAATTTATAATAACAAAATATGATTGTAAAGCAAATGAAGTCTTGAAGTATTCATGAATTGTTCCTTGGATTTTTTGAGTTCTTTATTGGTTATCAATTCAAGAACCAAATTATTGCATCCTCCACCTTGCATGTGTACACATTCCAATGTTTTGGTCTTTTATACTAAAATTTTATGTGGATTACAACTTCAGCCTCAAGCATAGATTTTTGTATCATCAAGGCTAATTAGTACATATCATGGCTAATTGTAGAAATCAGATCTTTGTTCTTTCTTATATTTTGACTATTTTGTCTAACAATCAATTTATAGTCCTAGCTTTAAGCGGCAATCAAACCACTAATAAAATCCACAAAAAAATGACTAAATCTAAGAAAGTAAGTTCAATACCGAAAATGGTTGTTAAACTTTTAAAATGTTTTTTTTTTTCTACAAAGGAGTTTTTTTTTTTCAAACTTTAAAATATCATACCTCTTGATCCAACTGTTCAATTTTTTTTTTTAATTTTTAAATAATGTAGAATTTATCCTTAAGCTTCACTATAAAAAAATGAATTGTAAATTTATTACCAATAATTTGGCATCTTAGAAATCCTAGTAAGTATTCTAAATCCTAATTTACAAGAATCTGACTAGTATTTTTATTATATTTCAAAAACCAAAAATTTAACTACTATAAAATTTAATATGTAGCTTTATAAAATAGTATAACATATTTGTAGAATTTTTTTTGCCAAAGATTCATTCAAATGCCTGAGATATGGCTAGATCTAAACCTCTCATGAAATTGATTCATTGACAAACTTCAATTTAGAAGTATTGTCTTCAAGTAATTATTGCTCTTCTAAATCAACTTTAAATCTTTTGTTTTTAGTATGCAAAATGTAGCTCTTTAAATCAACTTTTCAATTATATAATTTGATTTTCAAAAATCCTTAATATACATGTACTATGCTCTAAAGAATGACAGTAGATAAGTAGATACAAAATCAATACCTTGACTTTGAGCATCTATATTTCCTTCACAAAAACTCCAAATCATACAAAAAGTTTACTAAAACCATACCAAAAATCCTAAACTTGGTGATCCTAATCTTTGATGTTCAAATGTCTTTGAAAGAATAATCCTAATCCCTAATAAGGCCTTAGGTAGCCTCTTTGAAGTCCATTGGATATGACTTTTGACTAATAGGAATAGAAATTTTTATCATCCATTTCCATTCATCCATATAGATGGCCTAACTATCCTTTTTTTTATACAAAAATCCTTTTATGATCCTTTTTTTAATAAATTTTATATAATATGTATCCTAAATACTAAATAAAAGAAATAAAATAAGATTTTAAGATTCATCAATATCTAATATAGATAGATCTAAATATATAAAAACTACTATCAATATAAAATCAACCTTAATAGTAGCTCTTTTAAACTAACTACTTCAAAGTAGGAATTTAATCACATTTTATAATCAATTGAAATCTAATAACATAGCTCTTACTACATTATATAGTAAATTATATATATCTATGAATTATTTTTACATAGTAGCCAAATCACAAAAAGATGCCATATAGTTTTTGCTATCATGTTGTTATATAAATTAATACCTATTTGCTTTTTACAGTTGTTTAGAAGCTAATTTATTTCTTGTGCTACTATGATTGTCTTAAGATGAAAATGATTATTTCATATAATTAAACATATTTTAATAGATTTTTCTATCAAATTAAGAGATGACTATAAATTTAAATATGAAATAAGTTGACATAACTTACGTTGTAGCCAACATTCAACTTAAGCTTATTATTGGAATAAATGTATTAAAAAAGTTCCAACATAAACTTGACTCGTAGAATGCATGGATAATATCATATCCAAGTTGGCTTAAATGCTAGCATATATAGAACACATGTAATTAAATCCTTATGAGCAAGATTAAAATGAATACTAGAATGATGAAGCTGGAAATAGATGGAAACACATGGAGGGAGAATTGGAAACAATGGAAGTAGGAATAAGAATTAGGAGACAAAAAGAGTCAGAGTTCGAAATTAGGGGGGGGTCAAAATAAGTACTAGAAATAGAAGAAGCGAAGATTGGGAATTAGGAGAATTGGAATGAGAATTGCGAATGAAGAGAGCATGGGCTAGAAACAAAGGAGGTATAGATGATTGTAACAATGATTATCATATAGGTGGATTATTTAAATAAAAGTTTGAGTTACTTTAATATTTTCTTATATTTATATATAAATATGTATATATATATATATATATATATATTTTTATTTATATAAAAAAATTAATATTTATTCATCTATAAAAATCAATAATTAACTTAGGTTGTTAGTACACTTCAAAAGTATAAATTTAAACCATTTAAAATTAGTTCTACCTTACCTTGAATTATTTCTTATCTTTAAACTCTTGTCTTTGTTTTCAATCCTTGCCTAAAATACTTCTATGCTTCATTTCACCTATTGGAATAAAAAATTAATAATTTGATAAAATATATTTTATTATATATAGAGAGATAGATAGATGGACATATTATACTTAAGATCAATTATTGTTTAAATTGGCTAAAGTATGATGGTACACATACTACAAATAAGAATAGTAGAATACTAAAGTAAGTTTTTAAAGTTTTAAAATTCTTTTTATATATATATTTTTAGAGATGAGTAATATATATATATATATATATATATATATTAAAATAAATTTCCAATATACATATACAATGCAATAACTTGCATAATTTTGTCTATTACATTCTTTTTATTTAACACATCATTCATATATATTGTTTATAAAATTGTATTTTTTCAATAACATTTTTTGCAATAATTAGACAATCGTTTAGCTTGCGGAATGGGTTTCCTCTAGTATATGTACATAAAATTACACACACAATCACACATTTATTTATTTCATTTAACTGCCACATAGCACTATAATACTTCTGACCTTCGAATTCAAAATGTGTTAAAACAAAAAGAATACGCACATAATTTACGTCCCATTATTATTTTCAAAAAAAACCCTATCGAATGCAGTTGATAATGACTATATTATTTGAGCTCATTAACATTTAAGAATAGCATGTCACTCATATTAAGATATGCTATTCTTTTCACAAACAATGATCTGTCTTGCCTTATTGGGATAGAACATGATAAGATCTCTTTTATTCTTACATGTGATAGTTACCACACGATCTTAGTTAATACTATTACTAGAAACAGACCAGGATGGTCTCCAAGTTCCTGTCGCCACTGAGAAATGGATTCCGGATTCGAAATGTCTGCATCGACACGAGGATCCAGATGAATCTGAACACTGGTGCCGAAACATTGTCAGATCAGGTTCTCAATTAATACAAAGGTGGCTGGAAGTGTTGCCTTGTTTAGCAAATGGAAGGCTTTGGAGCAGCGGATGTTGTTCTCAGCTGGAGTTTGCCCTGTGCGACTCCGAATTGGGTGGTAACCAGAGGGAAGGTCTGATTCGAAGATGAATGGTGTGTTTGATGTTGTAAACATTGGGTAGACTGGAAGTTTACATATGAACCTGGAGGTTGCTAGCAGTCTTTCTGAGACTGCTGCCATAGAAGAACCTGGTGATACATTTTCTCATAGCTTTGAGAAATTGGTTCTCTTCATGAGGTTTGGCCGTTGCCTGAACCTGCAGATTTACTGCTCGCTGAAGGGCGAGAAGCATTCAATTCCAGAATGAGGTAGAATACGTAATTTGGAGGTATTTCGAATTATTGAAGTGAATAAGTATTTGAGCCTCCCGTGTGAAGGGCGGTTATTTAGGACAAAGCAGAACTCGGAGGTTATGATATTATACTTTGAACCAGCTCTCAGTCATGACGTAGTTGAGACCGATCCTTCCCCGCTAGAATATGATACTGGTGAGGTATCTGATGAAGCTGAGCGTATCTTCGCTGATGGTAACTTCGTTTCTACTAGTGGAAACGGAAAGACTGGTGGTGATAAATTGCCATGCTGAGGCCACATTGATCCTCCCTTTTGTCACACTCCACGACTTGTCCTGATGTGTGAGAAGAAGGCTAGGTCTCTGTTCCATTTGCAAGTTTGGAGCACTGTTGCTTATGTACTGCTGCCCATCGGCTTTTTAACGTCCCTGCCATTGAGATACGTTCTCCACAGTAATTGGGTCTACAGGATATGTAGAATCTCGTCATAGTATCCCTCCATTTAATCCTTTAAAGGACGCACGACGCTGTTAGAACTATTCCTCTGACCATCTAAGGAAAGTCCAAACTCTATTCCTCCTCGAAGTCACGCTAAATACTCGAATTATAAATCAGGATTGTTAAAGAGGTAATCCTCATTTTGAGAACGTTAGCCTGCTGCCCCAAGGTTTTTCAACCGCTTGAATTTACTCGACTTTACTCCAATTTCACCGTAGTGTAGCAGTCTTTGACTGTGAGGTTGTCAAGTGGAATGTCGTAGCGAGCAATGAGAGCTACAATAGGTTGATCATTGACACTAAATATATTCCTACTTGACCATAAATGACATTAGATGGAAAACCGTCTCAGAATATGTGGAAAGGCCAGCTCTCATCTCGTCAAGCTCAAGCTGGTCTGCAAAAGTGTCACATTCTGCGATGAATCTTTCGAGAGGATGGGGCACAGTCATCTACGTATCCAAAAGTATAATCAGCCAGAAACCGTTTGACAGAACACGTCCTATCAAAACATCAACAAACGAGAGCCCTCATATCCCTCTCCGTCACAATGCGGTACGTAACTTGCAACAGGTCCTAAATCAACCAGAGCCTTACATTTCGAAAGACGGACCCAGTGATGCGACTGGAAACCCCATGCGGTACTTTCTCACCCCAACAATCTCAGATTTAAAAAAAAAAATACAGTCTCACGCACGAATCAAAACGGATAGATGGGGTGCAAGACTCGACATTCGACAACAGCAGCTGCAACATCTGACTTCTCACCACTTTCTTGCAGAGCATCTGGAGAACTGGACCTGCATCACGACGATCAACGGGGCCAAGAAGAAGGTACAACCCCATCTCCTCCGACTTGTCGAGATACTCGAAAAGGATCAGCGCCGGTGTCGATCAATTCTGTAGCAGACTTTGCAGGGGCTCCAGTGGGCTGTGGCACAGGCGGTGAGTGCCAGTCTAGATAAGCAGCTCCAATGGCATCGAAACCAGTGGCATCACCTTTTTCCTTTCACCGACAGTCGATGCATAGTGCTCACATCGTGTTACAGTGGTGAGTTTTCGTGTTAGATCAGTCTTCGTGATCGTTGATTGATGAAACAGTCATTCATGACATCTAGTACTGGCATGGTGTCGGTAAAATTCTACGCTTCGGTTCAGCTTGGATTCAAGAACCCTCACCGACAAAAAGGTTGGCTAGCACCAACGTGTATTTTTCTCATAAGAAAATCATAGACGAGATTGTGATTTCTTCGAGGAATGGCTTCTGGTTCGAATGAAGGTGGGTGCTTTATGGAAGTTGAAGCAATTCCTAGGAAGAACAATCTTGTTTGTGATCACAACCGATTCTCAGTTTCGCACTTTGGAAGATGCCGTTATTTCAATTTCAAGAGAATAGCTTGATGTTCAATATATATATATATATATATATATTTTGTTTTGTTTTCTGTTTCTTTTTGTTTAAGTGTCGAACGATAGAATGCAAAGGATTTCAACTGTGCATTGGTTAAAGTTTTCTAGTTATTTCTTTTGTACTAACTTTGTGATTGATTTGATAAATGTTTCTGAGTTTTACATAGAAAAATTGTTTGATTTTGATTGTTTTGTAAGTAGTTGAATAACAAATGTTTTACATACAAGACCTGGAAAGCTAAACTAAAAAATTGTTGATTCTTTAATTGTATTTTTTTGGTACTTCAATATTAGATTGATTAGGTGGTTTTAATTTAAAAAGAATATCTTAATCAATGTGATAAATTACATGATTTGAATATTTAATTTGATACTTAATCTTTAAGAACTTAAAACATAGATGTATAATAGATAATATATATATATATATATATATATAGAGAGAGAGAGAGAGAGAGAGATATTTATATGTTTATGTATATATATATATATATATATATATGTATACATATACATATGTGTGTATATAAAACAATAATTAGTATTAGAGTAGTTGTCTTACAAAGCCAATAAAAATCTCTATTTAAAATTTAACTCATCATAAGATATTCAATACCTTTAAAATATTTTTAATTTTTTAGAAGTACTAAAAGTATCTTATTATGTTTTTATCTCTTTGTAAATAATTTTAATATCATGATATTACTATAAAATTAAATTTAAGTACATTAAACTATATAATTATAGTTTTTAACCTCTTTGTGTATAAAACATTTAAATTCATAAAAAATTACTATTAATTTTCTAAATTAAATTTTTATTAAATATGATAATTAAAAAAAATATAAAAAGTTATGATTGATAAGTTATATTATAATAGAATTAATTTTTATTTAATTCAATTTTTAATTTTAGAATATTCAAATTATTTAATGAAGATCATTCTATTATATTGCTGGTTTTTTACCACAGATATTTTAAAATTTTGAAATAAAATTTATTAATTTTATATATGTATATATATATATTTAAAATAATAAAATAAAATAATTAATTAAATTTAGATAAAAATAAATTTTAATAAAATTTAAAATTAACTTGTAAAAAGTATCAGGGGACTAAAAAATTTTATGACCATATTACTCTTTACTCTTTTGCTTATGAGGCTGAAACTCATTATTTTGTTTTATAATAAAAAATAATTAATTTATACAAGTCTTTAGTTATTTTGAATTTGATCAATTTTATTAGAAATTTAAATGAGAATAAAAGTTTGTATTATTTTATTTCAAAAACGAGTTTAAAAAAAGATCTTTTATTCTTATTTTATAGATTATTTTATACATGAATAATTTATTATTTACTCTTAAAAATGAATAAAAAATAATTTGCATCTAAATTAATTAGGTTTCAAATCAAATCAATTTGGTTTGCAAAATGATGTTAGATCAAATAATCATTATGCATAATAAAGCTCCTTCAATTAATAAATAATGAAATACTTAGCATTGTGTTATTTGTAATAAAGAATTTATTTTTAATAATATATATTTCTAATCATAGATCTATTACTAAGAAGTTATATATATATATATAAATAGATCTATATCTTCTTAGTAATAGATCTATGATTAGAAATATATATTAGATCTATTACTAAGAAGTTATATATATATATATATATATATATATATATTTAACCAGTGTATTAATGTAGGTATATGTTTTATAAAATCCACAATAATTTTTTTAAACATATTAATATGTTTTTAATTAAAAAAGTCATAATAGCCTATTTTAAAAAAAAAATTGGCAATATCATTAGTTTAGATTTTAGCCAAAAAAACCAATATTATCTTAGTATGATTATATCTTATACATCTAAAAGATTAAATTTTCAATCTGATACTTTTAATGCAAAAAATAATAACTATTAGACATCAAATATTCTTTTTTATACTAATTTTTTTTAAACTTATAAAAAATATTTTTTTAATTTAATGAGTTTTTAAAATAATAAGAATATAATAGAAATTTTATTTTTTTATAAGAATTTAAAATTTTAATAATTATTTTATTATATTTAATTATAATTATTACACAATAAATTTTATAATAACATGATTATTTTTTTAATATCTATTTTATATCTTTATTAATTTTAAAGATATAATAATTTAATAAAATTTTAAAGGATTTTAAATAAATTAATTATGTATTATAGTCATTGAATATCTTATTTAGACTAAAATGAAATCCAAATAGAAATATAGATTTTTTTTTAATAAAATTTTAGAAAATTATTAATACTACATTGCCAATTAATATTGCTACATCTCAAGTGACATTCTTATAGACAACTAGATAATAATATGTATTATTCTTTTGTGCATTTTTTTCTCCCTTTGCTTTAAGAAATGATAGTGGTTGAAAGAAAGATAATAAATATTTTATGAAAAAATAGATTACAAGCTATTTAGAAAAAAAAATATATTTGTATAAAAAAAATTTATATAATTTTTGAAATTTATAAATTTTTATTAATTCAAATTTTTCAAATTAAAAAATAAAATTTTTGGATTAATAAAAAATTTAAATTAATAAAAAAAATTATTAATTCAAATTTTATAATTTTTTACATAAATAGTTTTTGAAATATAACTACAAATGATATAATTTTAAAAAATCTTGTATCTTATCAATAAGAAATTTAAAATTGATAAAAAAATTTAAAAAAATACAAAGAATTATATTGCTAAAATAGGAGTCTAATGATGCAAATACAAAATGAATTTACTATCTAACAAAAAAAGATTCAAATGAGCCTTAACTTTGGCGTCTTATAGAATAAGTTTGTATTCTATTTACAAAGACTTTTAAGACCAAAAATACTAACAATTGCTTACTACTAAGATCTATTTGACTTGGAAATGATTGTCTTCTTATCATGGATATACATATTTATTCTAATAATTATTTAAATAATATAGATAGATAGAAGTAGGTAAAAGTAGATTAATTTGATAATATCTTATAAAAAAAATTCTTATAAGCTTCATAGATGTGGTTTCACCTTTATATATCTATAGGTAATTAATAGATTGAATACATAGCCAAAAATTTAGTTACATCTAAACCATGTAGCGGATAGCTAAAAAATTACCTTACGAGTTAAAACAAGTGTCTTATAAATTAGACATGTATCAAAGGTCCTATAGAATCTTACCATATAGCTCCTAATTAGATAATATATATATGGAGGTAAGAATAAAGCTTTCTTCATTCTTGTCAATTTTTGACTTGCTTTTAATTTAGTTTCAAGAATCTCTAATTTTCTAGTCTTTGACAATAGCTGCTTTAGTTTTTTCTGAAATATACATATTTTTTATTTTTATTTTTTATATTTCTTTGAGAGAAGTATCACTTATTTATTTTTCACTCATTGAATTTTTTTCTTTCACAAATTGACAAGAGTGTACTTATAATATTAAAGCTTTTTCTATTCTTGAATAAAATAGACTATATCTTTTTTTTGATAAGACATAAGTGTATTAGAAGTTGTGAATTACCTTCTTTTAAACTGATATTATTTTAAAAATTTCTTTTGTTCTCTAATTTGTTCTTCTATTTATCTTAAGATATATTAAATATCTTCTTTTTTATTGTGTAATGGTAACAAAGCTTGTTGAAATGAAGAGTGTAATAGTATCATGGACATATTTTTAGTTATTCAGATAATATAAATAAGTAGAAATAGATAAAAATAGGTTATTTTGTTAATATCTTATAATAAAGCTTCTTAGAAGCTGTATAAATATAATTTCATCTTTATACATGTCTACAGGTAATTGATAGATTATAAACTTGGCCAACAAATTTATCACATGTCACATGTATTGATAGCTTGTGATACAAGTTAATAATGTGGTGTATATATATGAAACTTGTCTTACAAGTTATAACATGTGACTTACAAATTGGACACATATTAGAGATCCTATAGAACATTGTCACATAGTTCTTAAGTAGATAGTATATATAGAGGCAAGCATAAAGCCTTCTTTACTCTTATCAACTCCTTTTTTGCTTCTAGTTTAATTTCAAGAGTCTCTAGTTTTCTAATCTTTGGCAATAGCCATTCTACTATACAGCTTGTAACTTTTTAACTTATCTTTTATTAATTGAATTCCTACTTTGATGAGTTTGGATCTTCATTTTTCAAAGACACATCCATTAATTTGTAATTAAGGTTGTATACATGAGATTGTTCTGTGGGGCCTCTATATCAATTGTTTGAAATTTGTAGATAGATAGCTATATCAACTCTAACCATAAGGCTACTAAAAGTTTATTTAAATTATAAAAGATGATTAAAGTAAATATCTTTAATTATGTCCTCTAATTCTTAACTTTGAATACCATCAAAGTTTACCTCAAGGACAACTTTAATCTTCATGTCATCTACTAATATTGCTAAATTTACTTTTACTTCATCATTTTGCTAAGTAATAAAATCATCTATGAAATTGATATTTATTACTTCATCTATATTTAAAATAAGATGTTTTTATTAATCATTGGATGAATTTTCCATCATCCTCTCAATTATATAATCTAAGGCCTATATAATTGAATAGAATAAGTTTGACTATCTTGGATTGAGTCCATTCATTTTCTTCCACATTAAAAAATCTTAATTTTTTGTTCAATTCTTCTTTAGATTAATGAGTGTGAGTTTTATTATCATCAAAATTGATGACAATTCTTTCTAGTACTAATCTTTGAAATTAAATGATGATTTTTGTAAGATTTTTGAAGAACTATAAATGATATGGGATTTTTTTCGACCTCAATTAATTTTTGCTTGAGTCGCCTTCAACCAAGGTCTATTTATTAGTAACAAATAAGAATTCTTACTTAGATGCATATAAATAATATAGAAATTGAAAAAATACTCTTCACCATTTATTATTATTTTATACCTACTAAACTAGCCAAAAAAGGTGTCTTGGCTTTGATTAGCTATATTAATTATATATAGAGAAGGACCAATTATACTGTGATTATCATTTTACTTATTCTATAATTCCTTTCAGAATAAACCTGTATAGGAGAATTCAAACATATGGAAAAACTAAGTGCATGAATTTTTCTTCTTAGGGTCATACAATTAATTATATTTTGAACTACTAAAACACTAAGAAACACTACAATATTTTTTTCCAGTAATAATACTCCTTCATCAATTGATAACAACAGTGTGCAACCTTGCACTCTCAAAAGATCGTTTAAAACACAATAATTTCCATCCAACACCAAGAATAATAGATTTCACTCCAACAATCTGAATTCACAGAATTTCTGTAATCACAGACTTCTTTTGTCCAAATACACACACAACTCTCAATAAACAACAATCATAATCTTCCATCCATAATCAATCTTTCAATAACTTCTTATATAATTCAATCACACAATACTCTAATTACATAATCAATAACTCATAAATTAGTTTCTGATTTATTCCACAGATTCACTTCTCAATATTCAGAAACTATCCATTACTCTTCAAGAATAAAGAAACAAAAAAAAAAAAAAAAGTAGCACCAAGCTTATCCCGGCTCATGACTATTAGAGTTTGGCACCCCAAAAAACTTCTACAACTCCTATATAATTCCTCCTGATTTCCAGATTCTAACTGTAATCCTGCAATTAACCACTTTTAATAACTAAATCAATCATTTGTCTTCCTAAACTGACTATTCTATGGATTATTAGTCTATTTTATCAATATCTTACAGAAACGAACTAATATCTATTTTACATATACTAAGGTCTAACTCCTCCATTGTTTGTACAAGTATTATAATTAATCCACTGCACCTATCCATAATTGTGTAGGAGATGATCTTATCAATTATTGAGACCTTTAATTCAATTGCCTTGATTTCTTATATCTTTTGAATTATTCTTATATGGGCTTGAATTTTTTTCATAGACCTTTGATATTTCTTAATAGACAAGCTTATTTAAATTTTTTTTTATTATTAAAGAAACCTCCAACAATTAGACAATGGTTATATTTACCTTCATTCTTTTTAAATCTTTTCATAAATCATAAAAATCTCCTTAATCTTTTTTTTTTAGGAAATTAAAATACCATATTTTAATTTTAGAATCCTAAAATCTCTTCATTCTTCTATAGAAGGGAATTTTTCTACAAGGATTTTTTCCTTTACTATCTTAGTTTTTAGAATAGTAGTGGTTTCTAAATCACAAGGCAATTGTCTTAATTTCTTTATATTATCCATTTCCTCTTTTTTAGCTTCTTTTAAATTAGAAAAGTAAAGAAAATCTTCTAAATTATTCTTACTTTTAATTGAAATTGAAAAAAAAAAGCTAATATATCCTTATCATAATCTACTAATATTGGTATATTAAAAAGTTCTTTAATCTTACTAGAAATTTCTTTATAGTTCATTTAATGTATGTAAAAAGATGATGATATGTCTTAAATGGATTGAGAATCTTGTTCCTTAGGTAGTACTTCTAAATACCTTATATCTTGTGAATTTTTCTATTTTTTTTATTAACTATATTAAGATTGGCCAATGCTTAATAGAATAAATCTTCTTTGTATATTTAAACTTTAGGGAGAATATTGGATTTAATAATTATTATTATAATTATAAAAAAGAAAAATTAAGAGGACTTAAAGTATTATCCAAATTTAAGATTCTTGCATCCTTAAAATGATCTTAGATTTACTGTTGGTAATTTTTTTATAGAAATTTTTAAAAAAATATCTTATCACATTGTCTACACACATTTATAGGATTGTTTCTTCCACAGTTTCTACATACTACTCCATTTTCTATCCAACAACTATTCAATAGGTGGCTTATTTTGCAAAGGTGATATACCTCTTGTTATTGTCATTGCTAGTTTCTAAAGCCTTCGATGGGATTTTTTTGAGGTTATAATTGAGAATTGAAATCTACCATACCTTAATTTTTATGAGGTGGAATATATGATTATGACCTTTATTTATAATTTTGCTAATAATTTTACTAGTTTATGAAAAATTAATTTATATGCCTTGATTGACCATGCTAAGTGTATTAAAGTCCTAAAGTGTACCTACCGCATTCTATAGGAGGTGGAATTTAGTTTGAATTTTGATTCTTAATTAAAAAAATCATCTACTCTTACATAGCCTTTATTTGCTAGGTAAATTAATTTTAAAAACTCCATTGACTTTGAAGAAATCCATTTCTAAAGTCCTCTTTCTATCTATTCTTATCATTTGGATGTGTCAATTTAAGAAAGATGGGAGATAGTCTACTCTCTAAGAATGGTGAGCAGTGATTTATGGATTAAAATTGAATTCCTATAACTCCATACAAATGTCATTAAGAATTTCTTATGTTTTAGACATATATAAAGATAAAACTAGGGATTCTATGATTTTCTTCTTCTACATTTGCTCTTGCTACTTATCAATGTCTTCAACTATTCAAGCTATTTTCTTGACATGTTCTAAATTATTTGACTTTCTTTTAAAAATCTTCCAAATTATTTCTTTATTATTAAATTCTTGAATAAACAAATATATGAGAATATTATCTATAAAAAGAGTTTCTAAAAATCAAATTATTATAAGCTCAAATTGTTAAATATATTCAATAATTGCTTCTCTTTTTTCTTGTCTTAAAAGAAAAAGGACCATGAGGGTGTTATTTTGCTCTATTTTTGGTTTGAATTTTTCTATAAATACTTTCATGAATATATTTTAATTCTTAAATATTAAAAAAAAAGAAGGAATAATTTTTATACTATTTATAAAACTTATTCTTTAGACTACTTAAAAATTACTCAAGGTAATAATTTAGATTGGTTATTAAATATGTTGTGAGAAGTTTTATAAACCTCTCTATATATATTAATAGATCATCATTTCTAGTCCTTTTAAATATATGGAGATTGTAGGATATAGAAGTTGCTTGTAAATCCTTAAGAATTATAATTGGCAAATCTCTTGATTGAACTAAAAAATTGATGGATATAGCATTAGATGTGGTTTCTTTCTTGTATTCTATTGGAAGAGAAGAGAATATTGATCTTTCCCTCTTTTGATTTATCTTTATAAAAAAATTGAATAAATCAGATTTAATCTTTATCCTCTTGCTCCATCATCTAAATTTACTTAAAATGGATTTAAAACAAAGATATCTTCTAACATTGGAGGTGCAGATTATTTATTTAGTTGTTGAATCTTTCCTTATTTGGTCTTTGTTTTATATTTTTTTATAGCTACTTCAAGATTTTTTTATAATTGATAATAGATTGAATTGCTTAAGTTTAGTAGAACAATGCATCTATATGACTATCAACCTATTGTTCAACTTAACATAATTTCATCTACCAAATCACAAGAAATTTAAATTTTGGTTCTTCTACTTGTAACATACTTAAAGTACCTTCTGACAAGGAAGAAAAATATAACAGATACAATCAAAAAAATATTTCTGACTTGAATTCCGATCCAAGCAAGATTTTTTTCATCTTTGATTATTATACAAAATTACTATTATATAAAAATGATCCTAAGTAATCTTAGTGACAAAGACATGAATCTTGAAGAAAGAGAATCTTCAATACACTCTTCTATAATTATAAAGAACTATAAAGTCACTCAAAAGGTGATATAATATTAACTAAAATAGCTATTGCCAAAAACAAGAAGACTAGAAAGTCTTGAAACAAGACTAAGACTAGCAAAGTATTGACAAGAGTGAAGAAAGCTTCACTCTTGCCTCCATATATACTATCTAACTAAGAGCTACATGGCAATGTCCTATAGGACCTCCAACATGTGTTGACTTTGCTAGCCACATGTCTTATCTTACAAGGCAAGTTAACTATGTATGCGTAACGTAATTTGCTTATTCCACAAGCTACTATATAGAGATAACTTTTTCCACAAGCTACCAATACATGGTTAGCTTTTTGGCCAAGTTTCTAACCTACAAACACATCTAAAATCAAAACCACGTCTATAAAGCTTCTAAGAAGCTTCTCTAGAAAACTTTATGAAATTATTCTATATTTATTTACTTTTACTTTATCATATAAGTAACTATTGAGATAAATATATATGTCTATGACATTATCTCCCCTTTTAGGAATGAGTTCCATGAGTAGCGGTCTTCATATGTTAAAAAAGTCTAAGATGAGGCGAATTGTATTTGCTACATACTCTGATCTTTGCTCTCTTCAAAGATGGTTGATATGTCCTTTCAACCATCTATAGTATCTCATACTAGGGCAAGAAGACCACCATGTTATTTGGTCATTGTTGAGGCCTTCGTAACTTCCTTCAAATAAAACATTTGAAACATTGTCAAGAGTTGTTCCTATCTCTAATAAAATCACTAAACATCGGGAGTCTCTTCCAAGGTCGTGATACCAAACATGTTATATCTCACCATCTATTTGAGGAAAGACATGTCATTCTTGAGGATCTTCATCTTGATTTTTTCATCTTGAAGGTTGTGACAATCGCAATATTTTATCTAGTAAGTCCGCAAGTGAAAGCTCTTGAGTTGAATCTGCTAGTTGTTGGTGCTCCATCTCATCACAAATACACAAAAGCTACAATGAAAGATAGAAATTAGAATGTTATTTTTCTTTGATCTTGTTTCTTTTATAGCAAAGGTTTGCTATTCTTCATCTTGGTTTTGATGGATGTTGTTGATGAAAGACTTCAACTTTCTTTGCTGCTTTGCAAGATTCTTTAATGGCTACCATGTACATTCACTAATATCATATGATTATCAACTTCACCATAGGATTATCAACTTTTGAGAAGTCAAAAGTATTAAGACGTGGATGATAATCATAATTGGCAAAGAAAGGTATTTTTTGAGTGGAAGAATGTACCAAATTATTATATGCAAACTTTATCAATGATAAAAGAATTATCCAATCATCTTGATGATAGTTGATGGTACATTTCAAATACTGCTTTAGAACTTGATTTACTCGTTCCATTTGACCATCAGTTTGAGGAAGAAAAGTTGAAGAAAGCTTTATATCCACCTTTAGAATCTTGAATAGGGTTCTCTAAAATCTTGATATAAATTGAGTCCTCCTATCCAATATAATATCTTTTGGCAATCCAGGATAGCGATAGATATTGTCAATGAAAAGCTTAGCTATTTTTTTTACCTACGATAGATTTTGTACATGGTACAAAATATGTCATCTTGGTAAAACCATCTACTATCACAAATATAGAGTCATAAGAACTTGAGATTGGAAGATCCGTGATGAAATCTATAGAAATAAAAGACCATGGTTGTTCTAGAATGGGTAACGGCTGAAGAAGTCTGTAAGGTTGATGACGAGGAGTTTTTGATCTTGAGCAAATATCACAAGATTGTACAAAACCTTTGACTGCTTTCCACATTTAAAGCCACCAAAAATCTTTGGATATTAATTCCAAAGTTTTATTGTATCCAAAAAATCCTACTACTAGAAAGTCATGACGTAATCGAGCTTCACCTTTTGGAACGTATAGGCATCCTTTGAAATATAATAGATTATTTTTGAATTATGAGGCTTAGAGGAAGTATCCTTGATATCCTGAATAAGTGAATCACAGGACATGCTTGATTGAATTTGCTTTACAAATATTGAATCAACAGTCAATGTTGATTTTATAACTCAAAGATAAAAATGCTCAAGCTTCAAGAGAATTGATCTTTGTTGATCAAAAGATGCATCTCTTTTTTTTGGCACAAAATAAGAACATCTAAAAAGAGCCTCCAATAGATCTTGTTATTTTTTAGATCAATAAATGATCTTAAAATTGAATCTAGATAAAGACATGCTCCAATGAGCTTGATGATGATTCGAAACACGTGCTAACATGAAGTACTTGAGGTTCTTATGGTCTGTATACACAGTGTTGTATGACATGATTTGTTATCTGAAGATACACTGGGTATCTAGCTGTAGAGAGTGTAGCTTAAACCTTTATATGAATCTTGTCTTAGCTTCCAAAACTCCTTTATTTTGCATAAAACTCAAAATATAACAAAATCCCTTCAAAACATATTTTTTCCACAAAGGGTTTTTTTTTTTTCAAACTTTAAAAATTCATAACTCTTGATCTAACCGTTCAATTTGTCTCAAATTTATAGAATAGGTAGAATTCACCTTTAACTTTTATTATAAAAAAACCAACCGCAAATTCACTCCCGATCTTTTGGCATCTAAGAAACCCTAGTAGATGCTCTAAACCCTAATTTACAAGCACCTAATTACTATTTCCTTAATATCTCAAGAATCCAATATTTAAATGTCATCAAACTTATGTATAAAGTTTACTTATATGAATTTACAAATTCTCTGAAATTTTGAGCCAAAACCTTGTCAAATTGCTCAAGATATAGCTCAAGACACAACCACTAGTAAATCGGATCACTTACTATCCTTAAATTGCATGCGCTGACTTCAAAATCTAATAACTCCTTCATCCAAACTTGGAATCCAATAAGTAGTATGCAAAAAGTATAGCTGCAAAAGTGCTCTCTCTAGTCGCAATCACCAATCCTCAATTTCTATCCGTATCCATGTGTTATGTCAAAATGAGTGACAGTAGCTCTCAAATCAACATCTTAACTTTGAGCACCTATATCTCCTTCATATAAACTCCAAATCATACAAAACTTGTACCAAAACCATAGCCAAAAACCTAAACTTGATGTTTGTAGCCTTCAAAGCTCGAATAGTTCCGAAAAACTAACCCTAATCTCTAATATGGCCTCGCACAGCCTCCTCAAAGTCCATTGATCATGATTTTTGACTAGTAGGAATGGAGATTTTCATCATCCATCTCCATTCATCTATATTGATGCCCTATTTACTCCCTTTGCTACCAAAATCCTTCTTCAATCCTTTTTCTTATAAGATTTATATAATTTATGCTCTAAACACTAAAAAAAAGAACCAAAATAAGTTTTCAAAGGTCACCAATGTCTAACAAAGGTGATTCTAAATATTTAGAAGTTACTATCAACCAAAACCAATCTTAAAAGATACTATCAAAAAGAAAATTAAGGTTATACAAATTCTATAGTAAACTATTTAAACAACCTCTTCTCAAGGTAATAATCAAATTATATTCTACAACCAACTAAAATCTACTAACATGGCCCTCACCATATTACTTAATAAAATATATATTAAGTACATAATTATATTATTTTCATATAATAGCCAAATCACAACACGACATCCACCTCCTCTAAACCTATGCATTTTCTGATATGCACCAAGAAGAACCAAAATTGTGGACATAATCATATTATCTCTTCAATAATATCTTCTTTAAAATCCAATTTTTCTTCCTCATACCTAGATAGATCAAATTCTTCTTCAACATCTTCAAGAACTTGTTCTTGATCCTATTGTTTCAAAAGTTTTATATATTTTCCTACGATTGGAATTTTGAATCTTGTTCCATCTAATTTTCTTAACGCATATGTAGCATTATCCAAAACATATACAACCACATAAGGTCCAAACCAATGCTTAAAGAACTTTTTAAGAGCACTATGTTGATTATCAAAGCTGTTGTCATATACCAAAATTCAATCACCTTCTTGAATATCTTTTGGCCTCAACCTGTATCGCTTATCAAATCTATCTTTATTCTTCAAGCGTGAGTTCTTCAGCCTTATAATTACTTTTTTCACTTCTTCGGATCTTCTCTCTAGTTGACGAATTCAAAATATAAGAAGTTCTTCTTTAGATATATTGTCTTGCCAAGGTAAGATACTCCAAGTAGATATTTACTCTTCAATTGGCATATTGGGCTTCTGTCCTTACATTAACTCTGTCGATATATATCCTGTCACTGAAATAAAAGTAGTTTTATCAGCCTAAAGAGCAAATGGTAATAGCCTTGGCCATTCTCTTACTCTTCCTTTGCAAGCTTTAATAATGGCCTTTATAATAGGAGGATGACCTCGCTCACTCTTAGCATTGTCTTCCAGATTATAAGATGTAGTAAGTACTAGCTTGACTCTACATCTCTCAAAGAACTGTCTAGCGTCATGTGCATCTAATTCTCCAAGATCAGCAGTAATTTTTCCAATACATCCATATCTACAAATCACATCTTCCAGTAAAAATCTACAAATTCCTTCACTGGATTTTGTTCGTAGAGCTCTTCCTTCTACTTGGTTAGATAAATCTTCTCATGCCAAAGCCTATTGAAAAAAAAGAAGTCTAAAGGCTACAAACACTTAGCATCAGTAAGGATTGTACTCTAATAGAAGTGTAGAGAAAGATAATTCTTACTTCCAACACTCTTTACTTATAGGTGGTGGTTTGCGCACCAACGAGGCAACTTCCATCCATTTGATATTACATCCATTTCTACCTCATCTTACTAAAGCCTCGGTACTACCACAATAACTTACTTTACCTCTTTGTTACTTTTTTACTATTAGCAACATACTATGCTTAAAATTTATGTGATTGTAACTAAGCAAGTACTTGCTGTTCTTCAACACTTCCACTTTGTTAATATTCAAAAGGCTTTTAATCTAATCTTTAAATCAAGTCATGATGTCTATCCTTGACCAATGCCTTTGTAAGTACATCAGCAAGCATGTCATTTGTAGCACAATACTTCAGACCTATTATTCCGTCTTCAATCTTCTCTCATATAAAATGATGTTGAACATCAATATATTTGTTCCTTAAATGGTGTTTTGGATTCTTGGCAAATGTAAGACATCCTTGATTGTCACACATAATAAGAGTTGTTTCTAATTGCACTTGTCCAATGTCTTTTAAGAGTTGCCTAATCAAACATGCCACCATTGAACAATGACTTACTGCCATGTTCTGTGCCTCCATCGTTGATCTTGCAATAGTAAGTTATCTTTTATAATTCCATGAAATGGCTCCTACTCCAATGAAGAATACATATCCTTTTAAGTACCTCAATATCTTGTTTATTGTTTTTTTCAATGGATTGGTCCATCCTAAGACATGGTACCATATCCTTGGTGATTGTTTCAATCTATACAAAGATTTCTTCAATTTGCAAACAAGATATCCTTTGCCTTGTTGTAAAAATCCTTGAGGTTGGTCCATGTAGATGTCTTCTTGTAATTCTCCATTCAAAAAGGCCGTCTTCACATCCATTTGGTATATTTCCAAATCCATTGCTGCCCCAATTGCTACAATGGTCCTTATGGTGGTGAATTTCGCAATAGGTGCATAAGTCTCATTGAAATCAATTCCAACAACTTGTGAATATCCTTTGGCAACTAATCTTGCCTTGTGCCTCACCACCACACCCATTTCATCTCTTTTAGTTCTAAACACCAACACTAGATCGATTTGGTAGAAGAGGTGTCAATTCCCATGTACCACTGTCTATAAGAGATTGATACTCTTCTTCTATAGCCTTCTCCTACTTGATTGCATCTTCACTCTTCATAGCATCACACAAAGACAATGGATCAGCAAGAAGAGCAACATTTGCATTTTCTTTACTTACTTGAGGGAAGATGTGATCCTTCCACCATTCGCCACGTTGCCTTCTTTCTCTCAAAGGATATCTCCTTTCATTGATTGAAGAACATTCACCTTGTTCTTTTCCAACTCTTAAACCTTGTCGTTTCTCACTCAATGGTTGGAAGTCTTCATCATTATCATCATCCCAATCTTCAACATCTTCATTTCTTTTATTACTGGTCCTATCAATTATAGGAGCCTTCATGTTTTTAACCTTCTTTGG
The DNA here is from genome assembly GCF_059467195.1 of Physcomitrium patens. Taxonomy (NCBI): domain Eukaryota; kingdom Viridiplantae; phylum Streptophyta; class Bryopsida; order Funariales; family Funariaceae; genus Physcomitrium; species Physcomitrium patens. Next base: position 11,987,915 of record NC_143428.1, read on the forward strand.
CTTTTCATCTTCATCATCTTCATTGACTTCATCTTCTTGTTTCTTTACTGAATTCAAAGATGTGTCTACAAACACACCATCATTCCCACTTGGACACATCTCCAAGTGCTCACAAGCACTCTTGTGCTCTAAAAATACAACATCACGACTTTTGATGATCTTCTTGGATTCCAAGCACATTAGCCTATATGCCTTGGTATCTTCACAATAACCAAGAAACACACACTTTGTACCTTTTGCTTCAATTTTGGACCTCATATAATCAGGTGTTTTTGCATATGCAATGCAACCAAAGGTCCTCATATGGGAAATGTAAGGTTGTCTACCACTCTATGCTTCTTGTGGTGTCATTGATGCAAGAGCACTTGTTGAACATCTATTTCTTGTATATACTGCATTCCCCACAACTTCCACTCAAAATTCATAGCGAAGGTTTTGAGCATGTAACATACTCTTTGCCATCTCTACAATGGTTTGATTTGCCCTTTCAACAACATCATTTTGTTGTGGAGTGTACGGAGTTGTGGTTTGTCTAGCAATTCGTTCATTCTTCAAATAAACATCAAATTGCTTAGACATGTACTCACCTCCATTGTCCGTATGTAGCACCTTGATCTTGCATTCACTTTATTTTTCAACAAGTGCTTTAAACTCCTTAAACCTCCAAAAGCATTCACTCTTAGTTTTAAGAATATAGATCCAAAACTTTCTTGAATAATCATCAATAAAAGTGAGGAAAAACCTTGATCTTCCAATATTTGTATTTTTCATAGGTCCACATACATCTGAATGGATAATATCCAGTAATTTGGTAGAACGTGTTGCTACACTCCTTGGAAATGAGGCCCTTTGTTGTTTGCCTTGTATGCATCCTTCACATGCAAGTTGTTTTATATTTTGGCTTGTATTTCGAAGATCTAAGCCACTTACCATGGTCTTGAGCTCTTTCATGCTCTTCACATTCAAATGGCTAAGGTGACGATGCCATATATTCAACTTGTCTTCGTTTGGTGTAAACTCAGGAAATGTGGCTACTTCCACTCCATTCACCTTCTTACAAATGAGGTAGTACAAATTTCCGTCTTTTAAGCCTTTGAAAACCTTGTCTTCACTCAATGATCTTACAAAACATCCATTCATGTCAAATTGAACTTTAAAATCTTCTATTACAAGTTTACTCACCGAAAGAAGGTTTTGCTTCATCTTAGGCTATCTTGGGTGGACCAATCCATTTTGACCTTCCAATGGTAGAAATTTTCACCTCTAAACTTCTCAATAACTCTTAAGCCTTCACCCTCACTTGAAGCCATGTCTAAGGCAGAGTTGTATCAACAAAGGTTATAAGAGGAAATTCTAATGCTCTTAAAAGCAGCAAGAAGTTTTTGCTGCCTTAGAATCACAGAATCCTTCTTTGTGAACAAACTAGTATTTTTACTCTCAAAAAATACTCTCAATTTCACTTCTAAGGCTTTTCATAAGTCTGGAGACCTTTTCAAATCTAAATTATCACTCTAATATCTCTCTTATATTCACAAGTCACCTCTATACACCAAAAGAGGCGTATAAAGCAAAATAAGCAACTTTATATGATAAATCAACCATCAATACTAAAATGCTCTTAACCACAAGTAAGAGCAAACCAAGATCTAGATCTAGATTTGAATATGAAAGTTAGGTACTTTTAATGCCTAACATCAGCAACAGCAACTTGATCTACTCCACACTTATAAAATACTTCAAAGACTTCAAAAGACATTCAAAAAAATGTGAGTGGGTCCATAACCTATTGAAGAAAAAGAAGTCTAAAGTCCACAAACACTTAGGATCAGCAAAGATTGTACTCTAAGAGAAAGTGTGGAGGAAGATAATTCTTACTTCCAACACTTTTTACTTATAGGTGGTGGTTTGCGCACCAACGAGGCAACTTCCATCTATTTGATATTACATCCATTTCTACCTCATCTTATTAAAGCCTCGGTACCACCACAATAACTTACTTTACTTCTTTGCTACCTTTTTACTATTAGCAATATACTATGCTTAAACTTTATGTGATTGTAACTAAGCAAGTACTTGCTATTCTTCAACAAAGCCAAGTACCACATTTGTCGTATCCCCGTAGGCATAGTAATTAGGTCCACAATCCATTTATAATGTATTGCAAGTGGATATGTAGGATGCAATCCATCTCTATGTTGAATCTCCAAGTATATTTGACAAGTTTGGCATAATTCTACAAACTTCACCACATCTCTATACATGTTACACCACCAATATTTTTTTTTGAGCTTGTTAAAGGTGGCATAAATACCTCTATGTTCAGCCTACAAACTATCATGGAATTCATGGATTAATTGTTCTTGCATCTCTTTCTTGCAAACTACTCTTTGTGGCATTCTACTATCCCATTGTCGGGATAGAGAGAGTTTGCCTCAAGAAAACGTTGAGCTTCTGGCTATTACTAATTATTCAATCAAACTTGAAAATAAGGAAAGTCCTAAGTTTATATATAAATTTTCCCTTTTTAAGCAATTACACCAAATACACAAGCGTCAAGTTACCAACAACACCTAAAATATGATAAATAGTTAATAGGGTATCAATATAAATGAATGGAGATGGATGATGAAAATCTCCACCTTCCGATCTTCAAAAGCTGTTGTAAAATTCCTCATATCCTCAAAAGAGTAACAGTATATCTTAAATTAACACCTTAACTTCAAACGGTTATAACTTCTTCATCCTAACTCCAAACCCTCTAATTTTTCTACACAAATTTTACCTCAAATCCTAAAATTTACAATCCTAGCTTGTAATCTCTAAATGCCTTCAAAAGAGGAACCCTAATCCCTAATAAGGCCTCGGGCCGCCTCCTTGAAGCACATTGGGCACGGCCTTCGACCAATAGGAATGAAGTTTTCCATTCTTTGCCTTCATCCAACCATGCCTTGCTTTCATCCCTCCCAATAAGCCTCCTATTAGTTAAGATTTTTTTCTTTACGCCCCAACCTTCTCTTAAGCTTTATACTAAATATTTAGGTCCTATATATATATATATATATATATATATATATATAAATATATTTTTTAATGTCAAAATCAAAACAAGTAAAGAAATAAAGTAAATTTTCTTATACCAACTTCTTTTAATTTAATCTATTAGCTATTCTAATACACATCTAGATTTATTAACATATAATATGTTTTAACTAAGTTTTACATACTATAAGCATTTACAGTACGACATTCTTTGCATTGCTTCCATAGGTAACCACCTTGTGTCAAGGACAAGAACTCGATGAAAGCTAAAGAGTAAGTGAGACTTTTCTCAAAAAGAAATAGGACAAAATAGAAATATGTATATTAAGAAAGAAACTGGAATGGCTATTGCCAAAATACAAGAAAACTAGAGACCCTTGAAACTAGACTAGAAGCAAGAAAGGAGTTGACAAGAGTGAAGAGGGCTTCACTCTTGCCTCTATATATACTATCTAACTAGAAGCCACGTGGCGATGTTCTATAAGACCTCCAATATATGTTGACTTTCTAGGCCACATGCCTTTGCTTGCAAGGCAAGTTTTCTATGGATGGACCACGTAGTTAGCTTGTTCTTTAAGCTTCCAACATGTGTGGCACATGGCTAACTTGTTGACCAAGTTTCTAACCTAAAAGTCAACTATAGACTCCTATAAAGTCAAAGCAGCGTCTATGAAGCTTCTAAGAAGCTTCTCTAGAAGATATTACACAATTAACCTACTTTTATCTACTTTTACATACTTTTATCTATTCATATAGGTAATTATATGTATGTCCGTGACATTACCCCCCCTTCTAGGGACGAGTTCCACGAGGAGCGGTGATTATATATTGAGAAAATCTAATATGCGGCGAATTGTATTTGCTACATACTCTGATCTTTGTTCTCTTCGAAGATAGTTGATGGGTCCTCTTAGCCATCGATAGTGTCCCATTCCAGGGCGAGAAGACCACCCTGTTATTTGATCACTGTTGAGGCCTTCATAACTTCCTTCAAATAATACATTTGAAACACCATCAGGAGTCGTTCCTATCTCCAATAATATCACCAAACATCGAGAATCTCTTCCAAGGTCGTGATACCAAACGCGTTGTATCTCACCATCTATTCGAGGAAGAACATGTCGTTCTTGAGGATCTTCATCTCGGTTGCGTCGTCTTGAAGGTTGTGACAATCGTAATGTCTCATCCGGTAAGTCAGCAAACGAAGGTTCTTGAGTTGAATCCGCTGGTTGTTGGCTCTCCATCTAATTAGCGTCACAAATGCAAAGAAGTTACAAACAAGGATAGGAATTTGAATGTTATCTTGCCTCAATCTTGTCTCTTTTATAAGAGAGGTTTTCATCTTGGTTTTGATGGATGTCGTTGATGAAAAACTTTGACTTTAGCTGATGCATTTGCTAGATTCCTGGATGGCTCCCATGTGCGCTCACTAATATCATATCCGCGCCAATGAACAAGATATTCTAGCTTATTTCGGCACCGCCTTGAGTCTAATATCTCTTCCACCTCAAATTCTTCATTATTATCTACTTCTATAGGAGGCGGTGGCATTTGTCTTCTTCCTTGTATATCCACTGTCTTATATGGTTCAAGAAGAGACACGTGGAATACAGGATGGATCTTCATTGACTCCGGTAGATGTAACCGATATGCAACTGGGTTGATCTGTTCAGAAACAGAAAAGGGGCCAAGCCTACGATAGTCCAATTTGTCACAAGGTCGAGTGGTCTTGATATTGCGACGAAGTAGCCATACCTTATCACCCACGTTGAGTTGTGGTTGCTCTTTACGATATATATCTGCATTTATCTTTTGTCGTTCTTGAGCTTTCTTCAACTGCGCCTTCATTATTGCATGTAACTCTGACAACCGATTTGCCATATCTTCTGCTGCAGGATTATCAACTTTTGAAAAATCAAAAGTATCAAGTCGTGGATGATAGCCATAATTGGCAAAGAAAGGTGTTTGTTGCGTGGAGGAATGTACCGTATTATTATAAGCAAACTCTGCCAATGGCAGAAGGTTTGTCCAATCATCTTGTTGGTAGTTGATGGTACACCTTAAATACTGTTCCAAGACTTGGTTTACGCGCTCTGTTTGTCCATCAGTTTGAGGATGGAAAGCTGAAGATAGCTTTATGTCCACTTTTAAAATCTTGAAAAGAGTCCTCCAGAATCTCGACACAAATTGAGTTCCCCTATCCGATATGATATCTTTAGGTAATCCATGATAGCGATAGATATTATCAATGAAAAGCTTAGCTGTTTCTTCACCTGTGATAGATTTTGTACATGGCATAAAATGTGCCATCTTGGTGAAACGATCTACTATCACAAATATAGAATCATAAGATCTTGAGTTTGGAAGATCTGTGATGAAATCCATAGAAACAGAAGACCATGGTTGTTCTGGTATAGGTAATGGCTGAAGAAGTCCGTAAGGTCGATGTCGAGGAATTTTTGATCTTGAACAAATATCACATGATTGTACAAAGTCTTTGACTGACTTCCACATTTGTGGCCACCAAAAATCTCTTGATATGAGTTCCAGAGTCTTATTATATCCAAAGTGCCCTGCTGCTGGAAAGTCATGACGTGCTTGAAGAACACGCAAACGTGCTTTTCCTTCTGGAACATATAGGCGTCCTTCAAAATATAATAGATTATTCTTGAACTCGAACTTAGAAGAATCATGAGACTTGGAAGAATTATTCTCGATATCATGAACAAGAGGGTCTGAGGACATACTGGACTGGATTTGCTTGAGAAAAGTTGAATCAACAGTCAATGTTGATTTCACTGCTCGGAGATGAAATTGCTCCGGTTTCAAGAGGACCGTTCTTTGTTGCTCAAAAGCTGCATCTCCTTCTTTTGGTGCAAAATAAGAACGTCTAGACAGGGCATCGGACAAACCTTGTTGTTTTCCTGGCCGATAAGTGATAATGAAGTCGAATCTTGACAAAGACATACTCCAACGAGCTTGACGACGATTCAACACGCGTGCTGACATGAAATACTCGAGGTTCTTGTGATCTGTATACACAGTGACTGGACTAGAAGCGCCTTCTAGATAATGACGCCATTCTTGAAAGGAATCCACGATCGCAAGAAGTTCTTTATCGTGGATCTCATAATTGATCTCGGCTGCTGAGAATTTTCTTGAATGAAAAGCTATCGGATGAAGTTTGTCATCTGTTCCCATTTGTGATAAAACTGCACCCAAGGCAAAATCCGATGCGTCTGTTTCCATAAAAAATACCTTGGAAAAGTCAACACGATATAAGACTGGTGCAGAGACAAACGATGTCTTCAAGGCTTCAAATGCTGCTTCCGCTTCTTGATTCCATTGAAATTTATCTTTACTAGTCAAGCGTGTAAGTGGAGCTGCAACTCGTGAGAAGTCTTTGATGAAGATCCGATAGTAATTGGCAAATCCCAAGAAACATTGGACATCTCTTACAGTCTTTGGAATCTTCCAATCCATGATTGTTTGGACTTTCTTAGAATCCATCATGAGACCATCATTTGAAATGATGTATCCTAAAAAGTCAACTTGAGTAGTGTGAAATACACACTTTTCCATCTTGGCGTACAATCCTGCATCTCTAAGTTTTTGTAATACTCGACGAACATGTATTTCATGTTCTTCAACGTTCTTGGAATAGATCAGGATATCGTCTAGATAGCAGACGACAAAATTGTCTAAGAATTCACGAAATACATCATTCATGAGATGTTGAAAAGCAGCTGGTGCATTCGTGAGTCCAAAAGGCATGACATTGTATTCAAAGTGTCCGTACCTGGTTCGAAACGCAGTCTTCCATTCATCTCCTTCTTTGATCCGTACTAGATTATATGCTCCTCTTAGATCTATTTTTGTATAGATCTTAGCTTGATTTAACTGGTCAAGGAGTCCTGATATCAAAGATAATGGATACCTGTTCTTGATTGTGATCTTGTTGAGTCCTCGATAGTCAACACACATTCGTAAAGATCCATCTTTTTTCTTTACGAATAAAATTGGAGCTCCTGCTGGAGATTTTGAATGACGTATGAAATTCTTCGCTAAATTCTCGTCAATATATGTTTTGAGTTCAGCCAACTCATCTTGCGATAAACTGTAAATTGGTCCAAATGGTGGCTGAGTTCCTTCCTTGAGATCGATTGAACAATCGTATGGGCGATGCTCAGGAAGAATATCTGCATTCTTTTTCTCAAAAACGTCTTGATAATCCTGATATTGACTTGGAATGCCACTTGAAGTCTTTACGCTTTCAGAAATAGGTGCAGCATAAATAGCAAAAGTTGATCCTTCTTTTGCTGCGTGTATAAATGCTTTTGCACCTATAAGTGCGGGTTTTACTATACTAGACTCATGGTTTTTTACTTGATTAATAGAACTGTTACTAATGCTCCGAGGAAAATCAAGTTTACGAGAAATCCAATCTATTCGAGGATTATACTTTTCTAACCATGATAAGCCTAAAATTACTGGATTAGAGGGAGATCTAATTATATTAAAAATTACGCAACTATTATGACCATTTATTACTACATCTACAGGAAGTGTTTCGTGAGTTACATCTCCAGAAGACAACGGACGACCATCTATAACTTCTACGTGTACAGGTTTAGTTTTTTGTATTAATGATATTCTATGACATCTAGCAAATTCTTCATCTAAAAAACAAGCTGAGGCTCCTGAATCTATCAAGGCAGAGGCTTTGTAATTATTAGGTCCTAAACGCACATCTATTATAAAACAAGGAGATGGTTCTGAGGAGAGGATAGGACCTTCATTAGAAGTTGTACAAGATTCCAGCCGCACGGTCCCTATTGTAGCTGGACGTACTCGTTTTCCGACATACTGTCTTCTTTCACAGTCGTACTCCTCATTTTGTAGTTACGTCGCTTCTTTGGACAATGTTGAGCAGTGTGCTTAGGTTCTCCACAATATAAGCACAATCCTTCTTGTCGACGACGAGACTTTTCTTGCTCAGTAAGAGGTTTGAAACGTACCGCATCAATTTGCATATCCTCTACTTCCGAAGGTATGTGTTGAGGAGACGTCGGTGTTGCCATTGAATTGTAGTAACGTTGAGGCCCACTTGTACGACTCTCGGATCGAAATTCAAAAAGTCGATTGTCGCACTTCACAGCAAAGTCAATTGCTTGACTCAATGTTTGAGGATCAGGTAAATTAAGCATCAATTTCTTTACCTCATATTGTAATCCGTAGAGAAATTGACTCACAAGTGCGGCATCATCCCACTTGATATCAGTTGCAAGTTGTCGAAATTGCGAAGCATATAATGTTACTGATCGATTGCCTTGTCGCAAAATACGGATCTTGTTGGTTGCAACACGAATTGCATCATGTTCTCCAAACATGGATCGAAACTCCGCCAAAAAAGCCTCCAGATTATCCAATATTGGATCTCGTCGTTCAAGAAAAGATGAAAACCATGACAATGCTGAACCTGAAAGAAGTGTACCAATGAATCTAACTTGTGACCCTGGAGTTGGATAGCTCTGGGGTTGAAGTTCAATTACTAGTTGGACCTGATTGATGAATCCTCGAAACTTGGATCTGGTACCATCAAACTTCTCGGGCAAGGCAACTCTCGGTTCTCTAACACTCGAAGGGTGTTCCATTCTGGGAGAAGGGACATGGTTTGGTGTAGATGTTGAAGCAGCCCCAATCATCTCTATATCTTCACTTCCTACCATTCTTGTTGCTCCTTGTGGTGGTAAATTGAGTTGATGCATCGCAAGCATTAACTCCCTCAATTGCTCTTGCATCTGTGCCATTGCACTCTTCATTTCAACAAGCTCTGCCATAGTAGCACTTAGAAAAGAGAAGATGTCTAATAACGCTCAAAACAAATAGAAGAGAGGAATTGATAACAAAGAAAATACTAAGAACAATATCAGTTTAAAAGAGGGTAATCCGCAACTTCTAATGTGCTTATGTCTTATCAAGAAAAAGGGGTAATCCACTCTTAATCAAGAAAAGACAAAGCTCTGATATTGTAAGTGTACTCTTGTCAATCTGTCAAGGACAAGAACTCGATGAAAGCTAAAGAGTAAGTGAGACTTTTCTCAAAAAGAAATAGGACAAAATAGAAATATGTATATTAAGAAAGAAACTGGAATGGCTATTGCCAAAATACAAGAAAACTAGAGACCCTTGAAACTAGACTAGAAGCAAGAAAGGAGTTGACAAGAGTGAAGAGGGCTTCACTCTTGCCTCTATATATACTATCTAACTAGAAGCCACGTGGCGATGTTCTATAAGACCTCCAATATATGTTGACTTTCTAGGCCACATGCCTTTGCTTGCAAGGCAAGTTTTCTATGGATGGACCACGTAGTTAGCTTGTTCTTTAAGCTTCCAACATGTGTGGCACATGGCTAACTTGTTGACCAAGTTTCTAACCTAAAAGTCAACTATAGACTCCTATAAAGTCAAAGCAGCGTCTATGAAGCTTCTAAGAAGCTTCTCTAGAAGATATTACACAATTAACCTACTTTTATCTACTTTTACATACTTTTATCTATTCATATAGGTAATTATATGTATGTCCGTGACACCTTGTAAGAGGTAGTTGTAAGCCTTCTGTCTAATTTGTTTGAAATGAATATCACTCCATCGTGATTTTCTTGATAATGTATTTAAATAGCATCCAATATCAACCCATTTTTCTTCATATAATTCTTCTGTAAATGGTCTTGAATATTCATCCTGTCCTTATTGTGCCCTAGAGTAGAAGGTTGTACCTATATCTTCAGTATCTTCAATCAAATTTTCTTCTTGTTCATATCTACCTCAAGATAGCATATCTGCTACAAGATTATCCTTGCTTATTATTTGTCTAAATTTAAGATTCAAAGATTTAATATATGCAATCCATCTTAGCATAGCAATATCAGGGATATTATAATTGGCAATCATTCCCAATAGTAGCAAACAATCTATTTCCACTATCACTGGTGCCCCAATTAAATAATCTCTTTCATTTTTTACAATTGTAACTATTCTCCATAGCTCCCGTTTTACTTGTGGATAGTTTCTTTGTTGTTCATTTAATACTTTAGCTCCAAAACTAATAGCAAACCTGTTACCTTTTTCATCGTTTTGTTCTAAAGCCCAACCAATAGCTATTGGACTAGTATCAATTATTAATATCACCAATTTGCCATCCTCATAACTTATCCTTTGTAATACAATTGAAAAAGTTAATAATTGCTTTAGCTTTTAAAAAAAATTTGTGTGCTTCTTCTCTCATTTAAATCTCTTCTCTTTTTGTAGCAAACTATAAAGAGGATCAGCTACATGTGCATAATGAAGAATTCATACCCAATAAAATATGTAAGCTCTTAAAATCTTACGTACCTTTGTTTGTAAGCTACAAATAACATTCATTCGTTGTATGGCATACACCTTATTAGGATCAAGTTTGTGACCAAACCATCCACACAAATGCCCCACAATAACAACTTCTCAAACTCCAAAGGTAGATTTAGCTCCTTATAGTGTCAAATGAATCTCTTCAAGTCGAGATAAAATTTTATCACAATTTGAAATATGATTAGATATAAATTTACGACACCCCTTTTGATCCATTGTTTCATTTTTCTCTTCTTCCACAAATTCTTTTATTGGAATATCATCTAAGGAGAGCATAGTCTTTTTTGGAATGAAATCAGAAAGAACCTTATTCTTCCCATTCATCATGTGAGCTACTAAATTTGTTGCTCCTTGTCGCAATGTACACATCTTAACCAATCCTAAAGGTGTCATCATAGTAGTAATATCTTTGCTTCCTTCAGCTAGTTGAAATTGATCATATCTAAAATAAAGATCTCTAATAGAGTAAAAAGCTCTACTAACAAATGCCTTAGCAAATTCTCTAACAATTGGTCTAACTCCAGTATTTCTAATAGTTACTTGATTCACTGATTGCATATCTTCAATGAACCATAGTATTCCATTTTTCTTTGGTATTGTAAACCAACGACTCGAATATAGTGCAAATGATGGCTTTATGAACTTCATTTGCATCTTTTCTTATAAAAGCTCCATAAGTTTAGGTAGATGTGCTTCAGGCACTGAAATTGGTCTTAAATCTCAAGAAACATGCGGAACTCTAAATATAATCATTGATGCCACAACACTTGGATTGACACATCCAATTTCAAAAGGTTCAAAAGCAAAAGCCTTTCTATGCATACTTAACATATTTCTAAATTCCATTTCTTCAACAGGTAATAGAAAATTTATAGATCCTATTTTCAACTCATTGAATGTAGTCTTGGTAAACTTATCGCCAATTTATTTAAGATCCTATAAGCCCTTCTCCTTTAAAGCTTGTTAAACTTGATGATTGGAATCTTTAGGTAATAGTATAGCTACAGGTTTTATTTTCCTCTCCACAGTCTTGTATCTAGTTTTAACTTTGACTTCATAATCTTGAAATGCTTGTATAGCTGAGTATAGCTCTCTTGAATGTACTTGCACCACTTGATCTTCATTTCCTTATTCAACCTCTAAAAGTTCTTCTATAAAATCTTCTAAACCAATCTCCATATATACACCTACTATCTTATGATCTCCATCAAGTACATCTACTCTTTTTAGGTCTTTTTCAGATTTTTATATACCTCTTTTCTCCCATTTTTGTAAGTCATTAAGCAGGATATGTACAACAAATCCATTCCTAGATAATTTTATAATACTTATATATAAGATATTATTCTTTCCATGCGAGAGTACCTTCTTTGCTATACCACTACATTCCCGCTCTATAGTGGTACACTGCAAAAATCTGTAAACTCTTCACTAACCCATAGTAATAAACCACTATATAGTTAATCCCAATTACGCTCATGGTTAGTAGGTACTGTTAGAAATTGTACTACATTTTTTCCATCTTCACTTCTAATACAGGCACATGCTGATCCGACATCCAAAACCTTGGTCTCCATTCTCTCAACTATAATATATAGTTAACAAAGAATCATTGGGTATGAAGTAGTGTCTTGAACAAAAAAAATTTATTCTGTGGCCACATCTCCAACATTTATAAATATAAAGATCTCTTCATGTATTATTTGATGCCCAAATCATCCAACCATGGTTAATATCAATAGGCTACCTTCTATGTTTATAGACTTCTTTTGACATAATATTAATTTCAAATCCATGCTCAATGAGAGCAATTACTAGTTCTACTTAGTCTTCCATTTTTACTAAAGTCTCTGTGGTGGCTCTTCCTCAATGTCCCTTCGTATAGTATCCAGGGCCTTTGTCATCATCCTTGTATTCATCCAAATAAAATTGTCCCTTTTTATTAATACAACATTCAGCTAATTCATGTTTCTCTTCTTCAGTCAAGATTGTATCTAAAGCACTAGATACAACAGATTCTCCTATCAACTATCTCTTTCACTTAATGGTGTCGATGATGACTTCATGAAAATCTTTCTTTGCAATGCCCAAAATTTCTCGTAGAGTAAATTTAATTTTGGCATTTAATACTCTTTCTTCTAACACTCCTTTTAAATCTGTAGCTGCCTCAATATCTGATTGTAGCTTATAAGTAACATGCTTACTCTTCCTTTTGTCTTTATCAACCTCCATCTTTTCTTTCTATTTCTCTTTTGGCAGTGGTACTTTTTTAAGGTACGATGTCGATGGCCCAGCCTTGGATAGTCTATTAGCCTGTGGTATAGGTATTTCTTTATTTTGTATTGATTTTGCATGCCTTTGAGATCTCTTCTTGTTGGTCGGCTCTTTAAAATTTTCTTCAATTTCATTTCTTCTCATTTTTACCTCCATTAGAGCATCATGTTGGAACTTTGCCAAATAAGTATGTACAGACATAGTATCTACAGGGTCATCCCATCATGTGGCATTTCTAATTATTGTGGTTGTATTAAATAATTTCTACTTTGTTATTTTTTCTTTATTTATACTAATAATAGTATAATTCCATAGATCCCATATATTTACATGTTTGTCAAAAATATCATCGTTCTACTTTATAGCCTCAATGCCATAATTAATAGCTTCTCTTGATGTCATAGCATGTTGAGATAAATGCTCTTTCAAAATCTTCTTCATCCCTCCCTTTCCAAAATTGGTTTTGAAAAACTCACCTATATCTCGCAATGCAATTTTTCCATCTTTCTATAAAATTACTCTTTGTCGTAGAATATTAGCAAAATCTCCATACTCCCTTTGAGGATGCTCTATACTATCACACCAAATATATCTTTGTATATATCTTGGCTTTGATACAGATTTACTCTCACGTAATCCTTCTTTCTCCTCTAGCTTTGTTAGTTTGATTTGTAAGTCTTTCTTTCCTTTTACCAACTCATCAATTGTATCTTTCTGTGGTACAACTATAGACATAGGAATTGGAATAGAACTTACTGGTTATAGAATAGATATTAGTTCGTTTTTGTAAGATATTGGTAAAATAGATTAATAGTCCATAGAATAGTCAGTTCAAGAGGACGGATGGTTGATTTAGTTATTAAAAGCGGTTTATTATAAGATTACGATTAGAATTTGGAAATCAATAGCAATTATATAGGAGTTGTAGAAGTTTGTTGGGGGGCCAAACTATGATAGTCATGAGCCGGAGTTAAGCTTGGTGCTACCTCTTTATTTTTTTTGTGGTCTTTGTTGTTGAAGAGTAATGGATAGTTTTTGAATACTGAGAAGTGAGTCTATAGTATAAATCAGAGATTGATTTATGAGTTATTGATTATGTAATTGGAGTATTATGTGATTGAATTATATGAGAAGTTATTGAAAGATTGATTATGGATGGAAGATTATGATTGTTGTTTATTGAGAGTTGTGTGTGTTTTGGACAGAAGATCTGTGATTACAAAAAATTTGTGAATCCAGATTAGTTGGAATGAAGTCTGTTATTCCTAGTGTTGGATGGAATTTATGAGGTTTGAATAGTCTTTTAAGAGTGCAAGGTTGCACACTCTTGTTATTACTTGATAAAAGAGTATTGTTACTGGAAGGAAGCATTGTAGTATTTATTGCTGTTTTAGTGGTTTAGAATACAATTAATCGTGTGATCCTAACAAGTAAAGCTCATGCGCTTAGTCTTTTTCTATGTTCGAATTCCCCTATACATGTTTATTCTGAAAGAAATTTGTAGAATAAGTGAAACGACAATCACATTTTGGCACCATTGCCGGGGATTGATAATAGCATTGAGTGTTAGGAATTAACTGTCGGATGAGTAGCTTGGAAATAAGAAGCAAATTCAGAAGTATATAATGAGAAAATATGGTTATTAAAAATGAGAATATTACAATAAAAAAAACATGTCAGTCAAAAAAAAGACAAGAGAGAGCGTAAACAAGAGAATCGTTGCGAAATGAGCAAAGACATAACTTAAAAAAGAAGCATCGACAAAGTTGGATTAAGCCATGGTTGCATGCCTATCAACATATCTGAGCATACCCAAAAGCTGACTGATTTCTAATATTTCAGACATATATACCATTAAAAAAATTACCAAGAGCACTTGTAAGAAATTTTGTCAACAGCCCAGCGTATGTCTTGAATTCGTTAACTACAAGTAGAAGAAATACAAAAGAATTAGGTACTCCATTGGGTACCTTCTCAATAGCAAAAACTACCGATTCTCTAAAAATTGGTTCCATAGAATGGCATAAATTGCTTGCCAATAAGGGTCATTTCAGCATATTTTAAAATTTATCAATTTCACCTCTAATTCAATTAATAAACTTATTCAGGGATAATAATAGTAAATTTAGGAGATTGGAAAGTTCAAAAAAAATAATTGGAAAAGGTAGTGGTAATTTTAATAAGAAATTAAGCGAAACATTGTCCTCTTTAATGACGACGAGCGGTCCAACAGTTCCAATAGCAATCCAAATGGATGACGTAGGTGATCGCACAACGAGTGTGGCTCCATTACTTACTTTTAGGGGCTTTTCAGGTGTGGATCCCGATCAATATTTATCTCAATTTTTGAAAGAATATGTAGCCAATAATAGAAGAATCGAAGATATTTAGTTACAATGGTTGTCAATAATCTTAAAGGACACTGCATTTGAATGGTACAACCGCCAACCAATAGGTCAATTTTTGAATTAGAAAGCATTGAAGAATACATTTTTAACCCATTTTTGGCCAATAGGTTTTAAGAATCATCTTCAAGAGAGATTAATGAACAGCAAAATGATCCTAGGAGAGGCGATGGAATCGTATTATGGCCAGGTGGCTGATATACTCAGTAAGTGGCCGAATCATCAAATACTGGAGGCATTTATCTTATCCATATTAATCAATGGTTTGCAACCTTCAGAGTTAAAAATATTTGTGAAAGAAGCTCAATCCGTTATAGTGTCTGCATCCCTTAATAGAGCCAAGGTTTGGGAAGAATGCCATTATAATCAATTTTTAACTGCAGGAGCTATGATGATTCTAGTTCAAGGCAGCTATCAGAATCCGACTTGGAACGGATCAGTGAGTGCTTATCCACGGATGTTAGATACAAGGGCCAATTCCAGTGCCAATATTCAAAGATCAGTTAATGTCACCCTATTGCAAGCTATACCATCGAACGTGACAACAACGTATGCTCCCTGTTTTTTATATCAACAAGTGTTAACTGCGACAGAGTTACCAATAATAATAGTGTGAAAAGATTCCAATGAAGCCTTATTGTTGAACTTGACGAAGAAAATGGAAGAAATGGCCGTCAATTTGGCCAAAGATAAGGAGAAGATGCAAAAGCCTACCAATATTAGGACCAATGTTTGGTGCAGTAATTGTAAGGGCCATAGTCATTTGATAACAGAATGCCCTTCACCTTCACAAATGATGGGTCAATGTATATTTTGTGAAGAAAAGTACTTAGCAGCTAATTGTTGGAATTTGCAAAGGCAACAATAATTTAGTAATCACACCATGATCCCACCAACTCACTCGGACGTCAATCAAGTTCAATTGGAAAATATGTTTAGATGGAATGAAAAGCGATCTAATCGACAAAATCAAGTATTCAATAACTTTCAAAGTTCTAATTTTAATCATCGGTTTGCGTCAAATCCCTAGCACTACGTGAAGGAGCAGCAGAGATATCAACAGTATGCTCCTCTGACGTCATCAAATCAAGTTCCCTCCATTCTAACGGGACAACCAAGATCATTTTTAAATCCTACATAGAACAAGCCTAGTAGGTGTATACTAGTGGAGACACCCAATATGCCTGATGGGGGTCCAAGAAGACTACTTTGTTGTTTCCGTTGCAGACATATTGGTCATTATGCAAGTAAATGTTCCAATCCCAGAGCTAGTGACGATTATGTGTCAATTTGTGGAAATTGCAAGCAGTCGGAGCATACTTATCAACAATCTAATGCTCTGTTCAATTTCAATAATCGGGATCATCAGATCCAAAACCAAGAAAAAATGGACGAAATAAATCAAGGTCCTCAAGATTCTCCAGTAAATCAAGTGGAATGAGTCCAAGCCATTCTTACCAAGAGTCAGCAAAAGGAAAAAGGATCAATTCAACATTTGAGTGAGCCTGATGCAAAGGATCAATTTGACCCAATTATGGGGACATCCAATCCAGGTCTTGTTATGAGCCTCTTATCCAGTATGAGACCTGATTCAATTGGGCTATCCAATGACATTGTCGTATGGCATGATTTGCTATCTAAGAATACACTGGGTATCTAGCTATAGAGAATTTAGGTTTCACTTGTATACTATGCCTTAGCTCCCAAAAATCCTCTTTGCTTTGTATAAAAACTCAAAATATATTAAAATCCTTCAAAACATTTTTCTTCCCGCAAAGACCTTTTTACATCAGACTTTAGGATCTCATATATCTCGATCCAACCGTTCAGTTTGTTTCAAATTTCTACATAAGATAGATGCTATTCTTAACCCTTACCACAACAAAAATGAACCGTACATCTATCACCGATCTTTCAGCATCTTAGAAATCCTAGCAGGTGTACAAAACCCTAACTTACAAGCACCCAAAAACTATTTTCCTTATATTTCAAAAACCCAAACTCCAAATTCCACAAAACTTATGTCGAAAGTTTTAAAACAAGATTATACACAATCTTGAAAATTTTTAGTGAAAACCTCATCAAATTGTCTAAGATATAGCTCAAATTACAAGTACAAGTAAATCGGACTACTTACTACCCTTAGATTCCAAGCGCTGACTTCAACTACCAATATCTCCTTCATCAAAGCTTGGAATTTGACAAAAAGTAGGCATAAATTGTAGCCGAAAAAGTGCTCTCTCGAATTCCAGCCGCCGATCCTCATTTTCTATTTCTATGCGAGCGCAATGCCCCAAAGAGTGACAGTAGGTCCAAAAACTAACACCTTAACTTTGAGCGCCTATAACTTCTTCATAAAAACCCCAAATGACACAAATTTTGCACCAAAACCATATCCAAAACCCTAAACCTTCTGACCCCAGCCTCCAAAATTCAAATGGCCTCGAGAAACTAACCCTAATCTCTAATATAGCCTCGGGAAGCCTCCTCAAAGCCCATTGGTCATGATTTTGGACCAATAGAAATGGAGATTTTCATTATTCATCTCCATTCATCTATATTGGTGCCCTAATTACTCCCTTTGCTACCAAAATTGTATCGACAATGTATTGATTATGGAGGCTTCGGATCCGTTTCAAGCTATTCCATTCTCTATGTCGTTCCGGTAAACATCCTTTCCATTGAAAGATCCTACTAGAGGCGGGAATTCCAAAGAAAATCCGTCTGCTATTCCAATTCTGAGTCTAGGACAGATGAATATCTTACCTCAAGGAATTTAACTCCAACCAATGAAAAGAAAGAGGGCATTGGACATTACCCTAAATATGGAATCCTATGACATATTAAAGGATCTGGATGCTATTTGGCCTTCTATTTCTATGAAGCAACTTCTAGCGGTCGCACTCGAGTGTCGTTCTACATTGAATTCATCATTAACACGGCATAGGCAATGTAATAAGGAAGTTTGTGAAGTGAGTTTAAATTCTAAGCCAGGTGCATCAACCATCGATGTTTTGATTGACGGTATTATGATCTCGAGTGTTTAGGTGGATGGTGGTTCCAGTGTCAATTTAATGAACGCCAATACAATGGATGCTTTAGATTTGGAACACTTAATACCCACGATATTGGTATTACGAATGGCAGATCATAGCCGGGTTAAACCAATGGATATTTTATGAAGTATTCAAACTATAATTACTGATATTACATATATAATTGACTATATCATCTTTTGGCTACAACATTTGACTTTATCATATCCAATTTTATTGGGATGACCCTGGCTTTATTAGGCGAAGGCCAAGAATGATTGGGATTGGGATACTTTGATAATTGGCAAGGGTGGTGAAAAAATGGTATTACAAATGTATCCAGTACGCTATCACGGGGAGTCTCAATTGCCAGCATCTGAATTGACATTGGACGATGAGCTTAGCTCCAAAAATGACGCAGTTGCATTAATTATGGAGGCGCCTATAGAGACAATGTAATCCCTTGGAGTGATATACCAATGTGGAGGTCAAGGGAAGTACTTGATATACCCGACGGATTTAAAAAGCTCTCATTATGTTAGTATTGATTGGATGACCAAGTATGATATGTACCATGTTAGTGCACTAGAGACAGGATTCAGTACTTCGTACATGTCAGACTTATCGACTGATTTTTAACTAGCGCGGGAGTTGAAACAGAACATCGCCATTGCACCTTTATGTCAAACTATTAACTTGGTGACCACAGTAGAGCCACGGATAATTAAGGTTTACAAAAGTATTAAGGAGCAGGAGTTGACCTGTTGGACAAAATTTTTCTTACATCATAAGTCCACTTTTGCTTGGACTTATATTGATTTAAAGAATATTCCCGTTGACGTCTATAATAATCATATAATTTTAGAAGAGAATGCTAAATCAGTACATCAAAGGCAATATTGCCTTAATTCTAAATATTCCCTCATAGTGAAGGAGGAATTTGACAAGCTTCTTGTGGTTGGTTTTATTTACTCGGTACCAAATAGCGAGTGGATTTCTCCAATTTTCATGGTGCAAAAAAAGAATGGAAAAATCTACATTTCTCAAGATTTTCAAAAACTTAATGCGGCCACGAAGAAGGATTACTTTTCATTGCCTTTCACAGATAGTATATTAGACGCCGTAGCCAGTCACGAATGTTATTCGTTCCTCGATGGATTTTTTGGATATAATCAAGTTCAAATTGTAATGAAAGACCAACTTAACATGACCTTTACTATAGATTGAGGCGCATTTGCTTATCGCGTGATGCCTTTTGGATTATGCAATGTCTCAGCCATGTTTCAGAGAATGATGACTAAGGCCTTCCAAGACTATCTCCGGTTGTTTATGGAGATCTTTTTAGATGACTTTTGTATATTCAGTACAAAATAAGATCATCTTAATTGTCTGTTCAAATGTTTGATTCAGTGCATTAAGTTTGGAATATCGTTGAACTCAGAGAAGTGTCAATTTGGTATTTTTTTTAGTAAATTATTAGAACATATCGTCTCCAACCGTGGTATTGCTATGGATCCTGATAAAGATTCCAATCATCAAGTTTAACAAGCTTTAAAGGAGAAGGGCTTATAGGATCTTAAATAAATTGGCCATAAGTTTACTAAGAACACATTCAATGAGTTGAAAATAGGATCTATAAATTTTCTATTACCTGTTCAGATCAGAGACGGTCTCCGGTGTTCGTGGATTTGTGAGCCATGTCAGTTATTATCAAAGATTCATTCGTTTGTTCACAGTTATTTATCAACCTTTAACGAACTTACTGAAAAAACCTCCATCAGATGGGACTAGTCCCATCTGCACCATGGAGTGTATCATGGCCTTTGAAGCGTTGAAGTCAAAATTGGTCTCTACACCAATATTGGTGGCTCCTCGTGGGACGGAGCCCTTTCATGTGTACATTGATGCATCCAATGTGGCTATTGGATCGGTATTAAGTCAGAAGGATAACAAAGATCTGGATCATCCTATCTATTATGCCAGTCGATAATTGGTGGCTGCCAAACGCAATTACACTACTACTAAACTAGAAGCATTGGGTATGATATACTCAGTTCAGAAATTCTAGCACTATTTGCTTGGATATCTGTTTGTTTTTTATGTGGATCATGATACCTTCAAATACATGATTAATAAGCCTCAATTGAGTGGGTGCATTACGTAATAGATCTTACTCTTACAAGAATTCAATTTTACGATTGTCATACGACTTGGAAAAAAACATGCCAATATTGATCATTTATCCTTATTGTCTAATATTCTTAGCAACGAGCTTATCCTGGATGCTCTTCTCGATGCTAAATTATTTGTGATGGATGTGATTTCTCTCGAGTATAGTAAAATCATTCAGTTTCTCACCTTCCACATTTTGTCGCCGATTTTCTTTGAGAAGCTTAAGAAACGACTCATTTTGAAGAGTGCTCCATACACGATGATTCGTGATGCTTTGTAAAAATAAGGCAAAGATGGTATTTTACGGTGTTGTATATTTCCAAGTGAAGTAGATTCAATCTTCAAAGGTTGCCATTTGGATATTTGTGGTGATCATTTTACGGGAAATAGTACTACTCGCAAGGTTTTAATGGCCAGATATTGGTGGCCCACAATGTTTTTTGATTTGCACCAATTTTTTCGTCATTCTGATCCCTATCAATAAATTGGTCGATTTACAAGCACTTTTGCCATGTTGTTGTCGGGGTAGAGAGGTTTTGCCTCAAGAAAGCGCTGGACTTCTAGCTGTCACTAATTACTCAATCAAGCTTAAAATAAGGAAACCCTAATTTTATATATATAAGTTCTCCTTTTGGGACAATTACACCAAATACTTAAGTCTTAAATAACCAACAACATCCAAAATATGGTAGAAGTACTCTAAAACCTTGTATATCCTTGTGTGGAAATTCTCCCGAACCTCAACACCTCATAACTCTTGATCCAACTGTCCAAATAAGATCAAAATTTACATGAAGTACTGATATGTTGTTGTTAATTTCTACAACAAATTTCAACCGCAAATTCTTTGCGGATCTTGAGATATCTTCAAAACCCTAACAGTCGCTTCAAACCCTAATCTTTATATACCCGCGTGCAATTTTCTTCATATCTCACAAATCATAAGTCCAAATGCCACGAAACTTGTATAGATAGCTTTTCAACACAAATTTTTACATTCTCCCAAAGTTTGAGCCAAAATTTCGTTCGAAAACTCACTTATGGCTCCTAACACTACTTTGAACAAAACCGCTCACTTACTGCCTTTGATTTGAATGCGCTGTCTTTAACTTCCTATAACTCCTTCACATAAACTCCAAATGCAAAATTTCCTTCGCAAAAGATGTATGTCTTAAAGTTGCCCTTCCAGCCGCACCTTCCGATCTCCAAAAGCTTCCGTAAGACTCCTCTTAAACTCAAAAGAGTAACAGTAGGTCTCAAATTGACACCTTAACTTCAAACGGCTATAACTTATTCACCCTAACTCCAAACCCTATAAAATTTGCACAAAAATTGTAGCCAAAACCCTAAACTTTACAATCTTTGCCTCTAATTTCCTAAAGGCCTCTTTGAAGTCGCCGAAACCCTTCTCAAGGTCGCGGGCAGCCTCCTAAAAGCCCATTGGGCATGGATTTCGACCAATGGAGATGAAGATTCTTATTTCTACCTTCATCCAACCATGCCTTGGTTTCATCCCTCTCAATTAACCTCCTATTAGTTTAAATCTTCATCTTTAGGCCCCTATCTCCTCTCAAGGCTTCATACTTAACATTAAGGTTCTATAACTTTTATATACTATAATCAAACTAAATAAGAAAAACAAAATAAAGTTTATTTTTTTAACAACTCTTTTTAATTTAAACTATTAATCACTCTAACACACATTTAGATTTATTAACATGTAATATGTTTTAACTAATTTTTACATACTGTAAGCATTTACAGTACGACATCCACTCCCTCCAAACCTGCACATCATCAAATATGTGCCACGTCTTACTCCTCTCCTTCTTCTTGAAAGTGCTCCAAATCATTCATAGGTTCTCCTCCTTTACATTCTTGATCCAAAAATTGAGGTAGGAATTCTTCAAGGTCTTCTATTTTGAACCGCCCATTTCTTCTTTTAAAAGCCTTTATCCTCTTTCCAGCTACTGGAATTCTAATGATAGCTCCATTTAACTCCCGTAAGATGTATGTGGTATTATCATGGACTGTGACTACCACATATGATCCAAACCATTTTTTTACAAATTTCTTTTCGGTGCTATGTTGATGTTCAAGGCTACTATTATAAATTAGAACCCAGTCTCCAACTTCTATAGGCCTAGGCCTTAATCTATGAGTCCTGTCAAATCTTTCTTTATTTTTTAACCTTGCTTCTTTTAACCTCTCTACTGCAATCTGCAAGTCTTCAGGTAACCTTCTCAATTATTGGATTCGAAGTTCTAACAATCTTTCCCTATTAATGTTATCTTTCCAAGATAGAAACATCCATGTAGGATATGTTCTTTCAGCTGGCATCATAGGTTTTTATCCTAACATTAATTTTATGGGCATATAACTAGTGACAATACTATGAGTAGTCCTATCAGCCCATAAAGCAAATGGAAGTAATTTAGGCCATTGAATTGACTTACCCTTACATGCCTTAACCAATGCATAAATAATAGGAAGGTGACCTCTTTCACTCTTGCCATTGGCTTCAGGATTATAAGAAGTAGTCAATTTCAAATGAACTCCATACCTGTTGAAGAATTCTCTTACTTCAATACTATCCAACTCCCCCTTGTCAGCTCTCCTCCTTCTAATGCTTCCACATCTGCTAAAGATATCTTCCAATATAAACCTACATACTACTTTTGTGGTCTTGGTTCTCAAAGCCCTCCCTTCAACATAATTTGATAGCTCCTGTCTTGCCAAAACCAAGTATTTCATATTCCAAAGTCCTAATGGCATAGCTACCAAATCAATCATCCATTGATAATGTATAGAAGGTGGATAAGTAGGATATAATCCATCTCTATATCTAACCTTGGATTGGGTTTGACACTCTGTACATGAACTTACAAAGTCTTCTACGTCTTTGTATAGACCCTTCCACCAATACCTTTCTTTGATCTTAGTATATGTAGCCCAAACTCCCCTGTGTCATGCCCAAAGTATATCATGATATTCTTTCAAAACTTGAATTTTAGTCTCAAGATCTCCTACTACCTTTAATGAAAATTTATCACCTCTTTTTGGCCTCTTCCATAAGAATCCATCTTTAAGTAGATAACCATAGGATTGATGTCTAATATCTTTGAAGGTCTTATCCATCCATCCTTCTTGCTTCTTCATTGTGCTCAAGTAAGTTTCAATATCCCTCAATTTGCCTTCATACAAATCCTTATGGAAAATTTTAGCCTCATGATTAAAATCCATTCCACCTGTAGAAAATAAATTTCCGTAGCTCTTGTCTTCTTGATCTTCACTCCTTTCATGAGACACCATTTCTTCTTCAAAGGTATATCTAACTCTAGACAACATGTCTGCCACTAAATTTTTTTTACCAGTAATATGTACTAAAATAAGATTCAATATTCTTATATATGCTATCTATCTTAGCATAGCAATATCTAGAGTAGTGCAATTAATTATCATTCCAACTAAAAGTAAACAATTTGTTTCTAAAACCACACTTGCTCCAATCAAATAATTCTTTTCAGCCTTTAGAGCAATGAATGCTCCCCAAAGCTCTCTTTTAACTTGTGGATAAGCCCTTTGCCTCTTTGTAAGAATCCTAGCTCCAAATCTTATAGCAAATCTTCTCCCTTCTATATCATCTTGTCCAATTGTCCATCCAATTGCTATAGGATTTGTATCCACTGTTACAATCATTGGTCTTCCACATTGATGTTCCACTTGTCTAAGCACAGGTGGTGAACTCAACATCTTCTTTAGATTTTTCATAGCTATTTCTTGTTCTTCTCTCCAAACAAATCTCTTACCTTTCCTCAATAACTTGTATAGTGGTTTTGAGATATGAGCAAAGTGAGGCACCCAAATGTGATAGGATACACAAGCTACTAAAAACCTTCTGACTTCTTTAACACTTTTATAAGCCTTCATTCTAGATATAGCATCAACTTTATCAGGGTTTGGTTTTCTACCATACTTGTCGCACATGTGTTCCATGACTAGAATTTCATCAACTCCAAAGCTTGATTTCTCCAAAGATAATGTCAAGTTAACCGATTCCAATCTCTCTAATATCTTAGCTACATCTTCAATATGCCTCTTGACAAACTTTCTGCAACCTTCAACCTCGACGGTCTCATCTTTATATTCTTCTCTATCTCCCTTAATAGGTATATCATCCAAAAATGGGATGGTCTTCTTAGGTAGAAAGTCTTTTAATATTTGGTTCATAGCATTTTGCATATGAGCCACTGAGTTGATTGCACCTTGAGGTAAAGTACACATCCTCATTAAACCCAAAGGAGTCTTCATGGTGGTTAAATCTCTACTCTCTTTAGCCAATTGAAATTGGCCATACCCAGAATATAAGTCTCCAATAGAATAGATGGCATGACCTGCAAATTGCTCAGCCACTTCATCTACTATAGGTCTTGATCCCATGTTTTCGATAATCACTTTGTTTGTAGGTTGCATATCCTGAATGAACCTCAATGTCCCTGACTTTTTGGGTACTGTAAACCATCTATTAGAGTAGGGAGCAATTGAAGGTTCTAAAATTCCCATCTTCACTTTTTCCTTCAATAATTCTATCAATTTTGGAAGCAAAGCTCTAGGCAGAGGTATAGGTTTTAAATCCCATGGAATTTGTGGTACCGTAAAGATTACCATAGGTACTATAAAATTAGGATCCACACATCCAATCTCATCAAGATTTAAGGCAAATGCCTTACCATGTTCAATAAGTATTTCTTAAAAAAGATTCCTCTCTATTGATGTCAAGAAATCACCCCCTCCAATCTTCAGCTTAAATAATGATTCTTGAGTAAATTGATGTCCAATTTTGTGCCTTTCCCTTAAACTTGGCTCCATAATTGCTTGTTTGATATGCTCCATAGTATCCACTGGTAACTGGGTAGCTACAGGTTTAATCTTTTTAGCTACAGTTTTATATTTAGTTTGTACTTTAGCCTCTTGTTTCAACCCATAGCTTGTAGCAAGTCCACCATTTGCTACTATCTTTTCTAACTCCTTATAAGTTCCCCTTGAGTATAACTCTACAATAGCATCTCCATCCATGCTTACAGCCAAATCCTCCAAAACCTCTATCAAATCCTCTTCAAAACCCACTTCTTCTATCATTCCAACTATGGCTTCATCACTTGAAACTAAACCACTCTTTTTAAGTTTTTCTCTTGTTTCTTCACCCTTCTTTTATTTACAAAATCCAACTCTTTGATCTTTTGAACACTCACAAATCCATTACTAGTCAAGTTTAAAAATCCAAAATTCATATTATCTACACTGAGATTTATAGATGATTCATTTGTACCCATGTGTCCCCATCCTATAGAGGTGCTCTCTAGAAATCTACAAAATTGTTTCTTGGCTCCAAAGGCATCCCTCTTAATTGCTCCCTATGCCTTTCATGAATAGGTTTCACAGTAATAAATTGCACAGCTTTTTTTCCATCCCAACTACGAATCCTGGCATAATATAAACCATCATCGAAGACTCTAGTCTCCATTCTAGCAGCAGTAATATAGGGCTGACCAAATATCACCGGATATGTAGCAAATTTTTGTATGAAGAAATTTTGCTCCACCTCCACATCTCCAATCTTGGTCTTTATAGCTGTACAAGCTCCATATAAATCACCTTGTTGATTATTTGCTACTCTAATTACCCAACCATGGTTGATGTCAATTGGCCATTTATTCTTCTTATATATCCACCTTGACATAATATTGATTTGAGATCCATGATCAACTAAGGCCAAAGTTGGATCTTGTGAATCTCCCAATCTCACATATGCCTCTGTAGTAGCTCTAGCCCAATAAGGAACTGAATAGCTACTATTTTCCATTCCATCATTATCACATTTAGAACAAGTGTTTACACATGCTTCTTATACAATCTCTTTTTTCACAGTAGATTTCTCAGATGCGTATTCCACTTGATGCTCTTTTATAACCCCAACTTATTTAAGTGAATCCTTGTCTTCCATATCAATCTTACTTCCAACTTTTGACATTGCAAATTGTGCAAATACCTGCCTTATCTCTTCTTCTTCATCCACAGTTATCCGAGTGTCCAATGCTTCTACCATAATAGCTTCAATTGTCATCTGCCTCTTTCTCTTTATCACATTGATAATCAGCTCATAGAAATCCCTCTTGGCAATATCAAGAGCCTCTCTTAGAGTGAATTCAATCTTTGCATCCAAGATCTTCTCCTCTAAAATACTCTTCATATGTATTGATGATTCTATATCAGATTGAAGCTTATAGATAGGAGTTTTACCTTTAGCTTTGTTAGAATCATCCTTCTCTTTCATTTTGTCTTTCTCCCACCACTCTTTTGATAATGGTGTGTCTCCAAGACGAGTAGAAGAAGGCACCTTCTCAAGATTTTGTTCCTCTTGAGCTTCTTTATTTCTTGGAGACCTCCTCTTGCTTGTTGGTTCACCAACATCTTCTTCACGAATAGTTCTACCTCTTTTCTCTTCAACCATAGCATCATGCAAATCATCATCATATTTGTCTTTACACAAAAAAGCTTTAATACTAATGATATCAACTAGATCATCCCATTCAGTTATCTTTCTGATAGCTTCAGCTCTCCTGATCATGGCTTCAGTGCTTAGTGAAGAATTAGCCTTAATTGCTTTTTATTTAACCATAATAGAATAAGCTTCAACTTCCTTTCCTTTTATGGCATTATTCTTTGATGTTTGATCTTCTACCAATTTTTTCATGCCACCCTTTTCAAAATTGGTCTTTAAAGGCTCATCTGATCCTGTGAGTCTTATCCTACTGTAGAATAAGTAGTTATTTGTTGAATTGTAGATACTTAGTTCATAGTGTAAACAGGGATAGATGACTGTTGAAAAGGTAGTTCAGTAGGTAAAATGGATGAATAGTTAGGAAAAGCAGTTTTCATTAGAGATGTAGCAGTTGGTATCTCGTGGTAGCATAAGGAGGATGGGAGAGAGGAAGTAGGGGCCATTACTGTGATAGTGTGAGCCGGGGTAAGCTTGGTGCTACCTCTTTTCTTTTGTTGTTATGTTCTTTGAAATAAGAGTATTGAGAGTTTCTGAATATTGTGAAGTGAATCATGGAATGAAAGTGTGAATGGAATTATATGTTATTGAATGAGAAGAAGAGAGATTGAATGCTGAAATCTGAATGTAGTTCAGCAGAGAGAATGAGTCTGTGTTTGTGTGAAACACTGTAATGTGAAGGCAGTTAATGGTGAAGAACTCCAGAATTTGGATTATAGTATGATTATGTCCTGTCATTTAGGATAGTGCGGGATTACATGTTGTTGTTATCAGTGATGGTGGAGTATTATTAGGAAGTGGAAAGCATTGTAGTGTTTCCTGGATGTTTTAAGTAGTGCGGAATACAGTTAATTGTGTGACCCTAACGTGTAAGCTCATGCGGTATTCTTTCCCTGTGTTCGAATTCCCCTATACAGGTTTACTCTGATTAGATAAGTTAGAGTAAGTAAAACGACAATCACATTTTGGCGCCGCTGCTGGGGAAATTGATAATAGCATGGAGTGTTAGGTTTTAACTGCCGGTTGAAGTAGATGGGAAATAGGTAGCAGTCGCAGAAGAATATAATGAAAGAGTATGGTTATTAAGAATGAGAACTTAACAGTAAAGAAAATACGGCAGTCAAGAGAAAGAATAGAGAGATCGCAAGCAAGAAATTTGTTGCGAAACGAGCAACAAAGAAAGTTAAAAAGGAATCATAGACAAAGCTGGATTAAGCCATGGTTGCATGCCTGTCGTCATATTCGAGCATACCCAGAAGCTAATCGACATCTAATATTTCAGAAGTATATACCGTTAGAGAAATTGTCAAGAGCACTTGCTGAAAATTTGATCAATAGGCCAGGGTTTCTTCTGAGACCGTTAACTGAGAGTGGGGGAATCACAGAAGAGTTGGGTACCCCATTGGGTACGTTTCCAATAGCGGAAACTGCCGATTCCGTCAAAACTGGTTCCATAGAGTGGCATAAATTATTGGTCAATAAGGGCCAATTCAGTGTGTTTCAAAATCCGTCATTCTCACCTCCTATTCAACCAATAAACTTGTTCAAGGATAATAATAGCAAATTGAGTAGGATAGAAAGTTCGGAAAATATATTTAGGAGAGACGCAGACTATATTAACAAACGATTAAGTGTCACATTGTCAAATTCAATGACGACGGGAGGTCCAGCGGTTCCCATAGCAGTACAAATGGGTACTGTGAGTGATCGCACAACTAGCGTGGCTCTATTACCTACCTTTAGGGGTTTTCCGGGTGCGGATCCAGATCAACATTTGTCGCAGTTTTTGACAGCATGTGTCGCCAATAATGGGAGAACCGAGGATATTTGGTTACGATGGTTGCCAGCAACCTTAAAGGATACGGCGTTTGAATGGTATAACCGTCAACCAGTTGGTCAATTTTCGAACTGGGAAGCATTGAAGAATGCATTTTTGACCCGTTTTCGACCAATTGGTTTTGAAGACTGTCTTCGAGGAAGGTTAATGAACAGCAAAATGATCCTAGGAGAGGCGGTGGAATCGTTCTATGGCCGAGTGGCTGATATACTTAGTAAGTGGCCGAACCACCAAATGCCGGAGGCATTTATATTATCTATATTAATAAATGGTTTGCACCCACCATAGCTAAAAATGTTTGTAAAAGAAGCTCAACCAGTTACGATATCTGCATCCCTTGATAGAGCCAAGGTTTGGGAGGAATGCCATTATGATCAGTTTTTAACTGCGTGTGCCACGATGATACCAGTTCAAAGCAATTATCAATATCCGGCTTTGAACGGATCAGTGGGTAGTTATCCACAGATGATCGAAACAGTTGCCCAGTCAAGTGCCAATACTCAGGGGCCAGTTAATGTTACCCCATTGCAAGCTTTACCACCGCAAGTAACAACAGCGTATGCCCCATATTTTCCATATCAAACACACGAGTCAACTTTGGCGGAAAAACAAATAATATCAGCTTCAAAAGATTCCAATGAAGCCTTGTTATTGAACTTGACGAAGAAAATGGAGGAAATGGCCGTTAATATGGCCAAAGATAAGGAGAAGAGGCAAAAGCCAACCAATACTAGGACCAATGTATGGTGCAGTAATTGTCAGGGCCACGGTCATTTGGTAACGGAATGCCCGTCACCTTCACAAGTGTTGGGTAAATGTACATTTTGTGGAGGCAAGCACTTAACCGCTAATTGTTGGAATTTGCAAAGACAACAACAATTCAGTAATCCGACCATGATTCCACCAACTCCATGGGATGTCAATCAAGTTCAAACAGGAAATACGTTTGGATGGCATGGAAATCGATCTAACCGACAAAATCGAGCAGTCAATCATTTTCAGAATTCCACTTATAGTGAGGGGTTTGTATCAAATCCTCGAAACTATGGTAAGGAGCAGTATGGGTATCAGCCATATGCTCCATCGATGCCATTGAACCAAGTACAACCGGGACAACCAGGATCGTTTTCTCAACCTACATGGAACAAACCTAGTAGGTATATACCGGTGGAGACACCCAATATGCCTGATGGGGGTGCAAAAAGGCCATTGCGTTGTTTCCGTTGTAGACAGATTGGTCATTATGCCAATGAATGTCCCAATCCAAGAGCCAGTGACGATTATGCCCCAGTTTGTGGGAATTGCAAGCAGTCAGGGCATACGTATCAGCAATGTAATGCTCCATTCAATTTCAATAATCGGGATCAGCAGATCCAGAGTCCTGGAAAAATGGAGGGAATAAATCGAGGACCTCAAGACTCTCCAGTAAATCGGGTGGAATGTGTCCATACCGTTCTTACTAGGAGCCAGCAAAAAGAGAAAGGCCCAATTAAACATTTGGAAGATCCTAAAGCGAAGGGCCAATCACACCCAATTACGGACCAATCCCATTTAGGCCCGGAAACTGGGAAAGTCTTGAGCCCTGATTTGGTTGCGAAGCCCAATGAGGTCCCAATTACGGAGTCTTCAGTTCCGTCTCGAACCGGTCTGTTCCCACCGCAGTTCCAAGAAGCATCATACCCGTTGAAAGATCCCCTTGGGAAAGGAAGTCCCAAGGAAGCTAAATCTGCTGTTCCAATTCCAAGTCCAGGGCGGCAGAATAAATTACCTCACGGAGTTAAGCTCAAACCCATGAAACGGAAGAGGGCATTGGGAATTACCCTAAATATGGAACCCTATGACATTTTAAAGGATTTGGACGCTATTCGGCCTTCAATCTCTATGAAGCAACTTCTAGCAGTCGCACCAGAGTGTCGTTCCACCTTGAATTCATCCCTAACAAGACATCGGCATCGTAATATGGAAGTTTGTGAAGTTAGTTTGAACCCTGATCCAGGTGCACCAACCATTGATGTTTCGATTGATGGTGTTCGGATCTCTGGCGTCCAGGTAGATGGAGGTTCTAGCGTCAATTTAATGAACGCTGATACAATGGATGCTTTAGGTCTGGAACAATTAGTCCCCACGACATTGGTATTACGGATGGCAGATCATAGCCGAGTTAAGCCAATGGGTATTTTACGGAGTGTTCAAACTATAATTGCAGGTATTGCCTATGAAATTGACTACATTGTCTTTCGCTTACAACGTTCGACTTTATCGTACCCTATTTTATTGGGACGACCCTGGCTGTATCAAGCGAAGGCCAAGAACGATTGGGGTCGAGGTACTTTGACAATTGGTAAGGGCGTAGATAAAATGGTGTTACAAATGTACCCAGTACGCTATCACGGGGAGTCTCAGTTGCCAGTATCTGAATTGACGTCGGACGAAGGGCTTAGCTCCGATGATGACACAGAAGTACCGAGTACGGAGGCCAATGTGGAAGCAGCACAGCACCCTGAGGTGGTGTACCAATGTGGAGGTCCGGGAGAGTACTTGATATACCCGAAGGATTCGGAAAACTCTGCTTATGTAAGTATTGACTGGAAACCTGGGTACGATGTGCACCATGTTAGTGCCCTCGAGACGGGATTCGTTACTTCGCATATGTCGGACATACCGAGTAACTTTAAATCACTGCGGGAATTGAAACAGAGTATTGTTGCTGACCCTGTATGTCAAACTATTAACTTAGCGACCACGGCCGAACCTCGGCTAATTAAGGTCTACGAAGGTATTAAGGAACAAGAGTTGACCTGTTGGACAGACTTTTTCTTACATCATAAATCCGCTTTTGCTTGGACTTATAATGATCTACAAGGTATCCCCGCTGATGTCTGTGAACATCGTATCATATTGGAAGAAAACGCTAAACCGGTACGCTAGAGGCAACATCGCCTTAATCCTAAATATTCCCTTATGGTGAAGGAAGAATTGGACAAGCTTCTTGCGGTGGGTTTCATTTACCCGATACCGAATAGTGAGTGGGTTTCTCCAATTGTGATGGTGCCGAAAAAGAACGGAAAAATCCGAATTTGTCAAGATTTCCGAAAACTTAATGCAGCCACCAAGAAAGATTACTTTCCGTTACCATTCACGGATAGTATATTGGACGCCGTCACCGGTCACGAATGCTATTCGTTTCTCGATGGTTTCTCCGGGTATAATCAAGTTCAAATTGCAAAAGAAGACCAGCTCAAGACAACCTTTACTACGGATTGGGGCACATTTGCTTATCGCGTGATGCCTTTCGGGTTATGTAACGCCCCAGCCACGTTCCAACACGTGATGACTCAGGCTTTTCAAGATTATCTCCGACTGTTTATGGAGATCTTTTTAGATGACTTTTGTACATTCAGTACCAAACAAGATCATCTTCATTGTTTAGGCAAATGTTTGGCTCAGTGTGCCAAATTTGGAATATCGTTGAATTCGGAGAAGTGCCAATTTGGTGTTCCGTCTGGAAAATTATTGGGCCATATTGTTTCCAGTCGTGGTATTGCTACAGATCCTGACAAAGTGCAGCATATCATGAACTTGCCCAGATCGGAGACAGTCTCCGGTGTTCGAGGGTTCGTTGGTCATGTCAGTTATTATCGACGATTTATAAGTTCGTTTGCGGTTATTTGTCAACCTTTAACGAACTTACTGAAGAAACCTCCGTCCGATGGTACTAGTCCCCTCTGGACCAAGGAGTGTACCGTAGCCTTCGAGGTCTTAAAGTCAAAATTGGTCTCTGCACCAATATTGGTGGCTCCTTGTTGGACAAAGCCATTTCATGTGTATGTTGATGCATCCAATGCTGCTATTGGCTCGGTGTTAAGCCAGAAGGATGATAAGGGATTCGATCATCCAATATATTATGCCAGTCGACAATTGGTGGCTGCCGAACGCAACTATACTACTACTGAACGAGAGGCGTTGGGTATGATATACTCGGTTAAAAAATTTCGGCACTATTTGCTTGGGTATCCGTTTGTATTTTATGTGGATCATGATGCCCTCAAATATCTGATTAATAAGCCTCAATTGAGTGGGCGCATTGCTCGCTGGGTCTAACTCCTCCAGGAGTTCAATTTTACGGTGGTTGTCAGACCTAGGAAGCAACATGCGAACGCAGATCATTTATCCCGGTTGTCTAATATTCTTGGCAACGAGCCTGTTCCCGATGATCTTCCCGACGCCGCATTATTTGTGGTGGATGTGATATCCCCCGAGTATAGCGAAATTATTCAGTTTCTGACCTTCCATACTTTTCCGCCGACTTTCACGGACAAGCTTAAGAAGCGCCTTATTCTGAAGAGTGCCCCATACACGATGATTCGTGATGCTTTGTATAAACAAGGACGCGATGGTCTTTTACGGCGCTGTATCTTTCCCAGTGAAGTACAGTCGATACTTACAGGTTGTCATTTGGATAGTTGTGGTGGTCATTTCGCGGGAGACAGCACTGCCCGCAAGGCTTTAATGGCCGGATATTGGTGGCCCACAATGTTTTCTGATGCCCACCAGTTCGTTCGCCGTTGTGATCCTTGTCAACGAATTGGTCGACCTACGGGTACTTCCGCCATGCCGTTAGTCCCAATCTTGGCCCAGGTTCCGTTTGAAAAATGGGGTATTGATTTTGTTGGTCCCATTGCACCAGCGTCAAAACTTGGTCAAAAGCGGTATATCTTAGTCGCCACCGATTATGTCACCAAATGGGCAGAGGCGATTGCTACCCGCACCGATAATGCCAGTACGGTGGCAACTTTTCTGTATGAGAATATTATCACTCGCTTTGGGTGTCCCAAGGAATTGGTCAGCGATCGAGGCACCCATTTCATCAATGCTACCATCGCCGCCTTGACGACCACATATGAGATCAAGCATCGTAAGACCACTCCCTACCATCCTCGTGCCAATGGGCAAACGGAAAAGACCAACGGCATTTTGTGCAAAGTCTTGACTAAGACAATTTCAGGGGCCGGTACTGATTGGGAGACCAAACTCTTTGCAGCTTTGTGGGCTTATCGTACCGCCTATAAGGTAACTACCCACTCTACTCCGTTCCAATTAGTTTACGGTCAAGAGGCAATTTTACCTATCGAATTGGAGGTTCCCAGTTTACGAATTGCCTTAGACGAACGCCTCAGTGACACTGAGTCATTACACTCTCGGTTGATGAAATTGGAGGAATTGGA
Source organism: Physcomitrium patens (assembly GCF_059467195.1). Lineage (NCBI taxonomy): Eukaryota > Viridiplantae > Streptophyta > Bryopsida > Funariales > Funariaceae > Physcomitrium > Physcomitrium patens. The sequence goes on from NC_143428.1 coordinate 12,021,871, forward strand.
TGAAATACGGGCTGTCGCTCTATTCCACATGGAAGCCACTCAAAAACGGAGGAAGAGTTACTATGATAGTAAACTGCGGCCGAAGTGTTTTATGCCCAATGATTTGGTATTGCTGTATGACAGCCGATTCAACCATTTTCCGGGAAAATTTCAAGTTCGCTGGCATGGGCCATATCGCGTAATTGAAGGATTTTCCAATGGGTCTGTTCAATTGGAGGATTTCACGGGCCATCGTTTCAGTACCCGCATTAATGGAAATCGTTTACGGTTATATAATACCTAAAACCCGGGACGGGTTTTATTTCATTTGAGGGGAGGAGACTTCGAATGGACTCAGGAGGGACCTAATTATGGTATAAGACGTAGAGGCGGCTGCAAGGATATGTAGTAATCACTATTGTGTCAGATGCGAAGGAAGTGAGAAATGGACAGTATGGGTACCATGTTGTCGCTCTCATCACTAGGTAATAGAATAGGAGTGGGGCTCCTACTAAGGGTTATTCTGTGGTGTTATATTATGTTGTTGCTTATTTGTGTCTCATTTTAGTGTTTCGGGCAGACTGGAGAGTGGCATTGATGGTTAGGACCTGTAAGCGTTTGAGTCATGGCGATTGAAAGTACCAAGAGAGCTGTAGACAGAGATGAAAGTGGCCGGAATGTGAGAGCTAAACGCACAGCAAAACCACCGGCTGTGATAATCGTTACCAATATGGAGCCGATGAAGTTAGAAATCTATTGGACGCAGAGAAAAATAAGGGATTTTCGGACTGCGAAGCTATTCCAGTTTTTGCACCATTCAGAGCGTTTACCATCAATCAATGTGTCATTAGTGGAGGAATACATTGAGAATTACGACCCCGAGGATGGATCGAGTGTCGTTCAAGGGCGAATTATTGGGATTGATGAAACAATCCTGGAAAAGGTGTTGTTTCTTCCCATTGGAGAGATGGCAGTTGGGACTGATGAGTCAGGCGATTTCAGCCCAGGTAGATATTTCAAGGGAGGAATGTCATCCTTTGAAAGGAGCCAAGGATGGCGGACTCAGGAGGCGATTACACCAGAATATGTGGAATGGTTGCGGTTCGTGCTGAGGCGGTTAGGATTGTACCGACACCCCACATATGTGTCAAAACGATTATTGTATGCAGCAGTAGGGGCGTTTGAGGAGATGGTGTTCAACTGGGCGGCTTACGTAGCTACTCGTATTCATGCGGAGATAGGAGCCAAGTTCAAATTGGGGAAGTTCACATCCTTGCTTTGTTCAAATTATGTGTATGTTGTCATCGCGCACACATTGCGTCAACCACCGTCAGAAGAGGAAAACCCTATACCAGTGTCAGCACCTTTGCAGAGAGAACGAAATTTGTTGGCACAGAATCACAATGTAGCGGATGTAATACACGAAATTGGAGAATCAAGTCGTACAGTGGTTCAAGGGGTAGCTCCGGTTATCGAAGCGAGACGGATTCCAAGTGGTCTTGCGGTGGAAGAGGAGAATCAAGTCCCATTATTGATAGATATCAACCAGTTGGCGTTTCCAGAGGGTCGATTCCCTGAAGGAGTATCTCTTAAAAATGCCGTATTGAAGCACATTTCGCAAATACATTGTATGGTACGAGCATTGGATGTCGAAGACAGAAGTAAACGGGATTGGGAGGACAGTAAAAAAAGGATATCGGATCAAAATCAAAAAATCAGGGAGCAAGAACTGAGGATTCAAGAAATTGAAGAAGTCAAGTTGGTCCTGGAGCGGAAATTGGTTCTCCAATATGAGGCTTGGACAAAGGAAAAAGAACAGATTTCACGGATTGTAGAAGGACAACGGGACGAATTGATTCAGAATAGGAAGTCATGGGATTTGGAACGGGAGAAGTTCAAATGCCAGTTGCAAGCGGAAGTGGACAAGACAGAGTTATTGGCGACAGAGAAAGCGTTATTGTGTGACCAATTGAGATGTGAAACGGGGAAAATGAGGTCTGAAATTGAAGTTTTACAAAATGAGGTGTCAAAACTGACGGAAGAGTTAACTGTGAGGAGCCAATCTCAAGTGTCGATTAAAGATGTCCCAGAAGGGATGAGTCCGCAGCAACATCAGTTGGAACTTCGCGATGCCTAGATCCTGAAACTGGAAGCTCAGATCCGTGAATTGGGAGAATACAATGAAGATCTTTCAGCCCAGTTGAGAAAGGAGTCGCTTGAAATATTGGAAGAGGATGAAGACGTACCACTAGAGCCAGAATCGGTGGAACCAATAATGGATAATGTAGTAATTGATCAATTGGATATATCAAATAAATAGAAATTTTGGAGAAGTTTTTTTTTTTTTTTTTTTTTTAGTTATGTATCGGTTCTATGTTTGCGAGGACGCTGCACAGATGGGAGTGGGGCTATGTAGAATAAGTAGTTATTTGTTGAATTGTAGATACTTAGTTCATAGTGTAAACAGGGATAGATGACTGTTGAAAAGGTAGTTCAGTAGGTAAAATGGATGAATAGTTAGGAAAAGTAGTTTTCATTAGAGATGTAGCAGTTGGTATCTCGTGGTAGCATAAGGAGGATGGGAGAGAGGAAGTAGGGGCCATTACTGTGATAGTGTGAGCCGGGGTAAGCTTGGTGCTACCTCTTTTCTTTTGTTGTTATGTTCTTTGAAATAAGAGTATTGAGAGTTTCTGAATATTGTGAAGTGAATCATGGAATGAAAGTGTGAATGGAATTATATGTTATTGAATGAGAAGAAGAGAGATTGAATGCTGAAATCTGAATGTAGTTCAGCAGAGAGAATGAGTCTGTGTTTGTGTGAAACACTGTAATGTGAAGGCAGTTAATGGTGAAGAACTCCAGAATTTGGATTATAGTATGATTATGTCCTGTCATTTAGGATAGTGCGGGATTACATGTTGTTGTTATCAGTGATGGTGGAGTATTATTAGGAAGTGGAAAGCATTGTAGTGTTTCCTGGATGTTTTAAGTAGTGCGGAATACAGTTAATTGTGTGACCCTAACGTGTAAGCTCATGCGGTATTCTTTCCCTGTGTTCGAATTCTCCTATACAGGTTTACTCTGATTAGATAAGTTAGAGTAAGTAAAACGACAATCACACCTACCCTCCTTGAAATATACAATATCATCCTTGATTGCAACCTTATAGCTATCACAATCACGATGCTTGTGGTTTCGATTGTCACACCACATACATCTCTCCACAAATCCTTTTGACCTTTCAACTATCCTTGATGAGCTTACTATTTGGGATTTCTTCAATTCAGTCATTTCCACCTTCAAATCATGTATGCCCTTGATTAATTCTTTAAGAGTATCATTCTTCATAATCTTTATTTTTTTTTGAGGTGGCTCTAGATTTTGAAATGCAGGCACTGGTTCCAACCTTGATATTACACCATGAACCTTAATCTTTTGTTGTTTAGCCAAAAGTCCCACTGTCTCTTTTACTAGCTTTCAATTATTTGTAAAACCACTCTCAAATGTCTTATCTGCTAGGTGAAAGAGTAACTTATCTTCCAAGTGTTCATCAGCTGATTACAAGAATAATCCAATTTTCCTTGTTTCCAATAGCTGCCTCTCTTGCTGTGGCAATTGACCAAACTTTGTTTCAAACTCCCTGATTAATTCATTTGGAGCCATTTGATTCCTAGGTCATTGCTCAATCCACTCCAAAAAAGTCACCTTGGTCATTCTTTCTGAATCCTCCTCAAAAAATTCATCTTTCAACAGTTCTTCAAATTTCTTCCATGACATAACCTTTGCATGCAACTCTTGCACTCTCTTCCTTATTTTTGATATCACTGCCAAATCAAAGGTAGTAATCATCTTCATTTTTGGAACTTGATGCACCTCCGTTTTACATGTATAAATCCTTAAGAACTTGGTGATATTCGTTCCATCAAATCTCCCAATCTTGTCCACTACAACTTGTAAGCCTTAGTGGTGCTCCTATCTTCTCCATGCACCTGTTGCCTTTCCTATATAAATTGAGCAAATATCCTGAATAAATCATAGGCACCTACACCTCTTGGTAATCCAAACCCTGGATTTTTATCCCCCATTTTAACTTATTGAGGAAATTAGTGCCTTAAGGCTCTCTCAGTGGAAGCACCAAGATGTTCAAGTAGAGAGGTTTTGCCTCAAGAAAGCGTTGGGCTTCTGGCTGTCACTAATTACTCAATCAAGCTTAAAATAAGGAAACCCTAATTTTATATATATAAGTTCTCCTTTTGGGACAATTACACCAAATACTTAAGTCTTAAATAACCAACAACATCCAAAATATGGTAGAAGTACTCTAAAACCTTGTATATCCTTGTGTGGAAATTCTCCCGAACCTCAACACCTCATAACTCTTGATCCAACTGTCCAAATAAGATCAAAATTTACATGAAGTACTGATATGTTGTTGTTAATTTCTACAACAAATTTCAACCGCAAATTCTTTGCGGATCTTGAGATATCTTCAAAACCCTAACAGTCGCTTCAAACCCTAATCTTTATATACCCGCGTGCAATTTTCTTCATATCTCACAAATCATAAGTCCAAATGCCACGAAACTTGTATAGATAGCTTTTTAACACAAATTTTTACATTCTCCCAAAGTTTGAGCCAAAATTTCGTTCGAAAACTCACTTATGGCTCCTAACACTACTTTGAACAAAACCGCTCACTTACTGCCTTTGATTTGAATGCGCTGTCTTTAACTTCCTATAACTCCTTCACATAAACTCCAAATGCAAAATTTCCTTCGCAAAAGATGTATGTCTTAAAGTTGCCCTTCCAGCCGCACCTTCCGATCTCCAAAAGCTTCCGTAAGACTCCTCTTAAACTCAAAAGAGTAACAGTAGGTCTCAAATTGACACCTTAACTTCAAACGGCTATAACTTATTCACCCTAACTCCAAACCCTATAAAATTTGCACAAAAATTGTAGCCAAAACCCTAAACTTTACAATCCTTGCCTCTGATTTCCTAAAGGCCTCTTTGAAGTCGCCGAAACCCTTCTCAAGGTCGCGGGCAGCCTCCTAAAAGCTCATTGGGCATGGATTTCGACTAATGGGGATGAAGATCCTTATTTCTACCTTCATCCAACCATGCCTTGGTTTCATCCCTCCCAATTAACCTCCTATTAGTTTAAATCTTCATCTTTAGGCCGCTATCTCCTCTCAAGGCTTCATACTTAACATTAAGGTTCTATAACTTTTATATACTATAATCAAACTAAGTAAGGAAAACAAAATAAAGTTTTTTTTTTAACAACTCTTTTTAATTTAATCTATTATCCACTCTAACATACATTCAGATTTATTAACATTTAATGTGTTTTAACTAATTTTTACATACTATAAGCATTTACACTACGACACCGTTAGTTCCAATTTTGGCACAAGTACCGTTCAAAAAATAGGGTATTGATTTTGTTGGTCCCATCGCATCAACGTCAAAACTTGGCCAAAAGTGATATATTTTAGTCTCCACGGACTATGTAACAAAATGGGTAGAAGCTATTGCTACCCGCCATGATAATGCCAGTACGGTAGCTATTTTTCTATATGAGAATATTATAATTCGATTTGGATGTTTGAAGGAATTGGTTAGTGATCGTCGCATCTATTTCCTCAATGCTACTATAGCTGCCTTAATAAACACATATGAGATTAAGCATCAGAAAACCACTCTATATCATCCTCGTGCTAATGGGTAAACGGAAAAGAACAATGGAATTTTGTACAAGGTCTTGACTAAGACAATTTCGGAGGCGTATACCGATTGGGAGACCAAACTCTTTGCAGCTTTGTGGGCATATCGCATCGTATTTAAAGTAACTACCAATTCTACTCCGTTTCAACTAGTTTACGATCAAGAAGTAATTTTATCCATCAAATTGGAGGTTCAAAGTTTACGGATTGCTTTAGATGAACGAGTCAATGACAAAGACTCATTACATTCTCGTTTGACAAAATTAGAAGAATTGGATGAAATATAGGCTACAGCTCTTTTCAACATAGAAGTGATTCAAAAGAGGAAGAATTACTATGATAGTAAACTGCATCCGAAGATTTTTATGCCGAATGATTTGATATTACTGTATAATAGTGGATTTAATCATTTTTCAAAAAAAATTCAAGTTTGCCAGCATAGGCCGTATCGTGTGGTTGAAGGTTTTTTCAATGAGTCTATTCAATTGGAAGATTTCATGAGCCATCGCTTCAGTACCCACATTAACGAGAACCGATTATGGTTATACAATACATAAAATCTAAGACGGATTTTTTTTTTTTTTTTTTTTTTTGAGGGGTGACTTTGAATGGACACAGGTTAGACTAAGTATGGTATAAGTGCATTAGGATGTAGAGGCGGCTGAAAAGATAGTTAATAATTATTAATGTGTCAGATGGGACAAAGGTGACAAACGGACAGTATGGATAACATGTTGTCATGATCATAGGTAGTAAGAGAATAGGAGTGGAGAACCAGTTAGAGGTCATTCTGTGTTGTCATTCTTGGTTGTTTTTTTTGAGATTGCTATTTCTTGAATTTCTTACCTTTTTGAGTGTAATAGTTCTAGTTAACAATTTGAGAGAGGGAGCGTCATGGCAATTGAAAGTATAAAGTGAACTACAGATAAAGAGGACAGTGGCCAAAATAAAAATGCTAGACGTGCATTAAAATCACCTTTTCTGATAATCATTACTAATATGGCACTAATGAAGTTAGATACCTGCTGGACATCGAAAAAAATAAAAGACTTTCAGAATGCACAGTTGTTCCAATTTTTGCACCTGTCAGATCGCTTACCATCAATTAATGTGTCATTAATGGAGGAATATATCACGAACTTTAACCCAGAGGATGGATTGAGTGTTGTACAAGGATGAATTATAGAGATTGATGAAACAATCTTGGAAAAGGTGTTGTATCTTCCCATTGGAGAGCTAGCGGTAGGAGCTGATGACTCAAGTGACTTCAGTCCAAGAAGATATTTCAAGGGAGGTATGTCGGCCTTTGAGAGGAGTCAAGGTTGGCGGACTATTGAGGCAATTTCACTAGAACTCGTGGAATGGTTCCGTTTTGTGGTGAGGTAGTTAGAATTATATCGACACCCCACATATATGTCCAAAAGGTTATTGTATGCAGTGGTAGGAGCGCTAGAAGGGATGGTGTTCAATTGGGCAGCATACGTAGCCACTCATATTCATGCAGAGATAGGAGCCAAGTGGAAATTAGAGAAATTCACTTATTTGCTTTGTTCCAATTATGTGTATGCTATGATCGTGCACACATTGCATCAAACACCACTAGTAGAAGAAAGTCTTGTACTAGTGCTAGTGCCTCTGTAGAGAGAATGAAATTCATTGGCACAAACTGTCAATACAGCGGATATAATATACGAAATTGGAGAGTCAAGTCGTACAGTGGTACAAGGGGTCATTCCAGTTATTGAAACAGAATGGGTTCCAATTTGTTTAGCAGTGGAGGAGGAAAATGAAACCCCAATTTCGATGAATATTAATCAGTTAGCATTTCTACAGGGTCAATTGCACGAAGGAATACATCTTAAGAATGCTTTATTGAAGTACATTTCACAAATACATTGTATGGTACAAGGATTGGATGTAGAGGGTGATAGCAAATGAGATTTAGAAGATAGTAAGAATATGATATCAGAGCAAAACCAAAGAATTAAAGAGCAAGAATGGACGATAAAAGAAATTAGAGAATCCAAGTTGGTATTGGAGCAAAAATGGATTCACCAATATGAGTCTTAGACGAAAGAAAAAGAACACATCTTATGGATTGTGAAAGGACAACTGGACGAATTGATCCAGAATCCCAAGACATGGAATTTGGAATGGGAGAAACCCAAATGCTAGTTGCAAGCAGAAGAGACAAGGTAGAGTTATTGACAAAAGAGAAAGAAACATTGAGTAACTAATCCTTATGTAAAACAGAGAAGTTGAGGTTTGAAATTGAAGTTTTACAAGCTGAGGTGGCAAACTTGACGGAAGAGTTAACAGTGAGAAGTCAATCACAAGTATCAATTGAAGATGTTCCTGAATGAATGAGTTAGCAACAGCATCAATTGAAACTTCGAGATGCCTAGATCTTGAAACTGGAGGCTCAAGTCCATGAATTAGATGAGTATAATGAAGATCTATCAAACCAGTTGAGAAAGGAGCCTATGGACTGATTGGAGGAGGAAGAAAATTTGAATTTAGAACCAAAATCGGTAGAATCTACATTTGATAATACAGCAAATGATTAATTGGGTGGGCTAGAGGAACTAGTAATTTTATAGAATTTTGTTAAGTAGTTTTTAGATAGGTATCTATTGTATATTTGCGAGGATGCTGCATAGTAGGAGTGGGCTATGTAGAATAGATATTAATTCGTTTTTGTAAGAAATTAAAAAAATAAACTAATAGTCTATAGAATAGTCAGTTTAGGAGAATAGATGGTTGATTTAGTTATTAAAAAAAGTTTATTACAGGATTACGGTTAGGATCTAGAAATCAATAGCAACTATATAGGAGTTGTAGAAGTTTGTTAGAGGGCCAGACTATGATAGTCATGAGCCGGGGTTAAGCTTGGTGATACCTCTTTGTTTTTTTGGTTATCCTGGTTGTTGAAGAGTAATGGATAGTTTTTGAATACTGAGAAGTGAGTTTGTGGAATAAATCAAAGATTGATTTATGAGTTATTGATTATGTAATTGGAATATTATGCGATTGAATTATATGAGAAGTTATTGGAAGATTGATTATGGATGGAAGATTATGATTGTTGTTTATTGAGAGTTGTGTGTGTTTTCGACAGAGGAAGTTTGTGATTACAAAAATTTTGTGAATCAAGATTGGTTGGAGTAAAGTCTATTATTCTTGGTATTAGATGGAATTTATGAGTTTTGAGCAGTCTATTAAGAGTGCAAGATTGCACACTGTTGTTATCACTTGATGAAGGAGTATTATTACTAGAAAGAAATATTGTAGTGTTAATTGGTGTTTTAGTGGTTTGAAATACAATTAATTGTGTGACCCTAATATGTAAAACTCATGCGCTTAGTCTTTTCCTATGTTTGAATTCCTCTATATAGGTTTATTCTGAAAAGAATTTGTAGAATAAGTACAACGATAATTACATTGGTATAGTAGCTTCTAGCAGTTGCCTACGAGATGCAGTTAGTAGAGGTCTAGTCTCTTGCCTTACTACCACCTTATCCCTCCGATACTCTCTTTTAACAAGTATGTCTACAGCTTCAGAGACTTTCTTCCAATTAGTAGTAAGTCTGTTGTCATCTATATTATCCTCCAATAGTAATTCCAACTCCCTTTGTAAATCATTGCCAGCTCATTGAAGAAATAACTTCACTTTATCATTTTCAAGTGTAAGCTTTTCCACTCGAGACAATTGAAAAAATTGTCTTTCAAATTCTCAGAATAACTCTATTACAATCAAGCCCTTGTTGGATTTATTGACCCTTTCCATAAACGATTTTCTTGTCATCTTTTCTACATCTTCCAAAGAATATTCTTCTTTTAGCTGAAGGTTAAAATCCTCCCAATTTTCTCCATGAGTTTTAATAATTTCTTTTATATACTCACAAAGCTTTGGTACAACTACAAGCTCAAATATTAGCATCATATCTTTCTCCAATACTTTATTGAGCTCCATTTCCTGAGAATAATACTTAAGATACTTGAAAATATTTCTTCTATCAAATTGATCTAATAAACCAACAACAGATTGCAAGGCTTTAGTAGCCATTGCTTCCTTGAGTTCCATTGCTTGCTGTTGTTGCTTTAAAAGTACAAATGCTAAAAATATTTGAGTTGTAGCAAGATCAAGTTGTAATAGAGATTTTGTAGTACAATTCTTAATACTACTTCCTTGCCCTCCTTCTATAATAGAAAGCCAAAAATATTTGTTCGAAACTCTCTACCCCAAAAAATTTCACGTTGTCGTACTGTAAATGCTTACAGTATGTAAAAATTAGTTAAAACATATTATATGTTAATAAATCTACATGTGTGTTAGAGTGGCTAGTAGATTAAATTAAAAGGAGTTGGTATAAGAAACTTTATTTTGTTTCTTTACTTGTTTTGATTTTGACATTAAAATATATATATATAGGATCTAAATATTTAGTATGAAGCCTTGGGAGAAGTTGCAAGCCTAAGGATGAAAATCTAAACTAGTAGGAGGCTAATTGGAAGGGATGAAAGCAAGGCATGGTCGGATGAAGGCAAGGAATGAGGAACTTTATCCCTATTAGTCGAATACCATGCCCAATGGGCTTTGAAGAGGCTACTCGTGACCTTAAGAAGGGTTTCGGCGACTTCAGAGAGAGCATTTGGAGATTTCAAGCTAAGATTGTAAGTTTTAGGATTTTGGATACAATTTTTGTACAAAAATTAGAAGATTTGGAGTTAAGGTGAAGAAGTTATAGCCGTTTGAAGTTAAGGTATTTATTTAAGACATATTGTTACACTTTTGAGGATACGGTGAGTTTTACAGCAGCTTTTGAAGATCAAAAGGTGCAACTAGAATGGTGATTTTAAGGCCTATATCTTTTATGAGAGAATTTTTGTTTTTAGAATTCATATGAAGGAGTTGTAAGGAGTTGAAGGCAGAACTTCCAAATCAAAAGCAGTAAGTAAGTGGTTTTGTTTGTAGTAATGATTGGAGCCATAACATGAGTTTTTGGACAAATGTTTGGCTCAAACTTTTTGAAAAATGTAACATTTTGTGTGAAGAAGCTATAGATATAAATTTTATTGCATTTGAGCTTATATTTTGTGAGATATGAAGAAAATTGCACGTGGATGTATAAAGACATGGGTTTGAAGTGATTGTTAGGGTTTTCAAGTTATCTCAAGATCTACAATAAATTTGTAGTTGAAAATTGTTGTAGAACTTAATCAAAATATATCAGTACTTCATGAAAAATTTGAATTTGTTTGGACAGTCGGATTAGGAGATATGATGTGTTGAAGTTTGGAAAAATCTCTTAATAAGAATAAACAAGGTTTTCGAAGATTTTATCATATTTTGGAAGTTGTCGGTTACTTGAGGATTGTATATTTGGTGTAATTACTCAAAAAGGGAAAAATTATATATAAACTTAGGGCTTCTCTTATTTTCAAGCTTGATTGAATAATTAGTGACAATCAGAAGCCCAACGTTTTTTTTGAGGCAAACTCTCTCTACACCGACAATGTCGGGTTTACTAGGTCTGTTGTATGGTGTGATTTGCTATTTGGAAATATATTAGATATCTAATTATAAAAAGTGTAGCTTAAACCTTTATATGAATCTTGTATTAGCTTCCAAAACTCCTTTATTTTGTATAAAACTCTAAATATAATAAAATCCCTTCAAAACATATTTTTCTTGCAAAGAGGTTTCTTTTTTTGAATTTTAGAAATTTATAACTCTTGATCTAACCATTCAATTTGTGTCAAATTTATAGGATAGGTAGAATTCATCCTTAACTTTTATCTTAAACAAAACCAACCACAAATTCACTCCCGACCTTCTAACATCTAAGAAACACTAAAAGACACTCTAAACCCTAATTTACAAGCACCCGAGCACTATTTTCTTAATATCTTAATAATCCAATACTCAAATATCATCAAACTTATGTATAAAGTTTATTAACATGAATTTACAAATTTTCTGAAATTTTGAGCCAAAACCTTGTCAAATTGCTCAAGATATAGCTTAAGAGACAACCACTAGTAAATCGGGTCACTTACTACCCTTAAATTGCATGTGCTGACTTCAAAATCCAATAACTCCTTCATCCAAACTTGGAATCCAACAAGTAGTATGCAAAAAGTGTAGCTACAAAAGTACTCTCTCTAGTCGCAATCGCCAATCCTCAATTTCTGTCCGTACGCATGCGTTTTGTCAAAATGAGTGACAATAGCTCTCTAATCAACACCTTAACTTTGAGTGCTTGTATCTCCTTCAAATAAACTCCAAATCATACAAAATTTGTACCAAAATCATAGCGAAAAACCTAAATCTATTGACCCTAGCCTTCAAAGCTCAAATGGTTTCGAGAAACTAACCCTAATCTCTAATATGGCTTCGGACAGCCTCCTCAAAGCCCATTGGTCATGATTTTTGTCCAGTAGGAATGGAGATTTTTATCATCCATCTCCATTCATTTATATTGGTGCCTTATTTACTCCCTTTGCTACCAAAATCCTTCTTCAATCCTTTTTCTTATAAGATTTACATAATTTATGCTCTAAACACCAAATAAAAGAACCAAAATAAGTTTCTAAAGGTCACCAATGTCTAACAAAGGTGGCTCTAAATATTTAGAAGTTAATATCAACCAAAACCAATCTTAAAAGCCACTATCAAAAGGAAATTAAAGTTATACAAATTCTATAGTAATCTATTTAAACAACCTCTTCTCAAGATAATAACCAAATTAAATATTCTACAACCAACTAAAATCTACTAACATGGCTTTCACTATGTTACGTAGTAAATTATATATTAAATAAATAATTATATTATTTTCATATAGTAGCCAAACTACAATACGACATCCACCCCTTCTAAACCTGTGTATTCTCCGGTAAGTACTTAAAAGAATGAAAATTGTGATCGACGTCATATCACCTTTTCAATATTATCTTCTTTTGATCCATGTCTTTTACTTCTTCATTTGTAAAGAAATATATATCTTCTCTAATACCTTCACAAATTCCTTATTGCCTTAATCAATGCCGCATATCAATTTTGTCCTTGTATTTCGAGCTTATTTCTTCCAAAAATCTTTTGAACATGTCTCCATATATATACTTACTATTAAAGCATCTTTTTCAAGTACATCCACTCTTTTTAGGTCTTTTTTAGATTTTTGCATACCTCTTTTTTTCCATTTTTGTAAATCATTAAGCAGGGTATATACAACAATTCCATTCTTAGATAATTTTATATTACCTATATATAAGATATTATTCCCTCCATGCGAGAGTACCTTCTTTGGTATAACACTACATTCTTGCTCTATAGTGGTACCTTGCACTTTTCACTTACCTCTTCACTTATCCTTAGTAATGAACCACTGTGTAGATAATCCCAATTGTGCTCATGGTTAGTAAGTACTGTTAGAAATTGCACTGCCTTTTTTCCATCTTCACTTCTAATATGGGCACATGCTGATCCGACATCCAAAACCTTGGTCTCCTTCCTCCCGACTATAATATATAGTTGAGCAAGAATCATTGGGTATGAAGTAGTGTCTTGAACAAAAAAAACTTGTTCTGTGATCACATCTCCAACATTTATAAATATAAAGATCTCTTCATGTATTATTTGATGCCCAAATCATCCAACCATGGTTAATATCAATGGGCCACCTTTCACGTTTATAGACTTCTTTTGACATAATATTAATTTCAAATCCATGCTCAATGAGAGCAATTATTAGTTCTACCAAGTCTTCCATTTTTACTAAAGTCTCTGTGGTGGCTCTTGCTCAATGTCCCTTCGTATAGTATCCAGGGTCCTTGTCATCATCCTTGTATTCATCCAAATAAAATTGTCCCTTTTTATTAATACAACATTCAGCCAATTCATGTTTCTCTTCTTCAGTCAAGATTGTATCCAAAGCACTAGATACAACAGATTCTCCTGTCAACTACTTCTTTCACTTAATGGTGTCGATGATGACTTTATGAAAATATTTCTTTGCAATGCCCAAAATTTCTCGTAGAGTAAATTTAATTTTGGCATTTAATACTCTTTCTTCTAACACTCCTTTTAAATTTGTCGCTGCCTCAATATCTGATTGTAGCTTATAAGTAACATGCTTATTCTTTCCTTTGTCTTTATCAACCTCCATCCTTTCTTCTCATTTCTCTTTTGGCAATGGTGCTTTTCCAGGGTGCGATGTGGATGGCCCAACCTTGGATAGTCTATTAGCCTGTGATATAGGTATTTCTTTATTTTGTATTGATTCTGCATGCCTTTGAGATCTCTTCTTGTTGGTCGGCTCTTTAAAATTTTCTTCAATTTCATTTCTTCTCATTTTTACCTCCATTAGAGCTTTATATTAGAACTTTGTGAAATAAGCATGTACAGACATAGTATCTACAGGGTCATCCCATCTTGTGGCATTTCTAATTATTGTGGTTGTATTAAGTAATTTTTGCCTTGTTGTTTTTTCTTTATTCATGTTGATAATAGCATGATTCTATAGATCCCATGTATTTACATGTTTGTTTAAAACATCCTCCTTCTACCTCCTAGCCTCAATGCCATAAGTAATAGCTTTTCTTGATGCCATAGTCTGTTGAGATAAATGTTCTTTCAAATCCTTCTTCATCTCTCCTGTAGAATAGGTAAATAAACTTTGTGGTAAGGTTCTGGTTGGTTATTGATAACCTTGAGAATTAGACTAATGGCTAGGCACTTTAGTTGGTAACAGTAGGTTGTTAGTGGAATAAATGCTTAAGAATTCAAAGGGTCATAACCTTTGGAATCTGCTGGCCGACTCATGATCTTTTTGATGGGATAAATATGTTGAGGAAATAGAGATCAAAGCCAGACTGTGAGAGTCTTAAGCCGAAAGCCAAATTGTGAGAGTCTTAAGCCAAAAGCCAGATTGTGAGAGTCATAAGCCGAGAGCCTAACTGTGAGAGTCGTAAGCCGAGAGCCAGACTGTGAGATTCATAAGCCGAGAGCCCGATTGTAAGAGTTGTAAGCTGGGGTATGCTTGGTGCTACGTCTTTGTTTTCTTTGCTTTTATTATTTGCTTACGAAGAATTGTGATTAAGAGAAATATTGTTGAATTGATAGTTATAGAATAGATTATATATTGAATCAAGATGGAAGTAGTAAGCCTCACTGTTTTGTAGTTTGATACTTGATTTCAGATAGCCAAAGTATAGTCAATTGTGACATTAACAGACCCAATTCATATAATCAGACTTTCCCCATGTTCGAATCTACCTCTATTAGTTCAATAGCTTTGGTATATTGAAGCTTGAAAACAATAAGAACAACATTTTGGTGCCATTGCTATGGAAATGATAATAGTATGAAATGTTAGAAATTGATTGTATTGGAGATGGAATTATATGTTGAATGAGAACGTGAAAAGAACCAGTTTTAGGATTACAAATATGTGAGTTATAATTTAAGGCAGTATTAATTTTGTAAGGAAGAATGAAAGTTTATGAGTGATAATCACAGGGAGGGAGGATTATCAAAGAATTCATCGACAAGCAAAACAAAGACAAGAGTAATTACGCATAAGAAATATCCTACGGGAACAACAAAAAGGAATTGCAGGTCCAAAAAAAACCAAAGGAAGAAAAATTCAAATTCAAATAGTAAGGAGACCAGTGATAACACCAATGACCGCAAGAGTGCCAGAAGTACCAATTGCAGTACAAATGGGAGCAGTAGGAGACCAAACTACAAGTGTGGCACCATTACCTATTGTTAATGGTTGGCCGAGCTCTGATCCTGATCACCATATATTTCAATTTTTGAGAGCCTATCTGGCTAATAATGATAGAACTGAAGACATTTGGTTGAGATGGTTGCCAACAACTATAAAAGATACAGCTTTTGAATAGTATATTCGGCAACCAATGGGTAGATTTTCCAATTGAAAGGCCTTGAAGAATGCCTTCTTAATCCATTTTAGACCAATTGGATTTAATGATCGACTTTGAGAAAGTTTTATGAATAGCAAGATGTTTGCGGGAGAATCAATAGAATCCTATTATGGCTAGATCACGGAAATACTTCGTAAATGGTCAAATAATCAAATGCCAGATGCGTTTATATTGTCAATATTAATCAATGGTTTGCATCCACTAGAATTAAAAATATTTGTAAAAAAAACTTGACCAGCAACGATAGAGGCATCGTTGGCACGAACAAAGGTGTGGAAAGAATGTCATTATGACCAATTATTAACAGTGGAGGCCACGATGATTTCAAGTTTAAGAAGCCAACAAATACAATCGGAAAATGTTTCGATGGATAATTATCTATAAATGGCTGCATCCAACATGAAGAATGTTATGTTGTAAAAATCAATTAATGCTACACCACTCCAAGCAATAGTGCCAATAACAATCACACCTTATTGTACATCTCCAACTTATCAATAATTGGAATTGCTCACAAATGCGACTATTAAAGATCCAAATAAAGCCTTGTTATTAAATCTAACAAAGAAGATGGAAGAATTGACCGTGAATTTGGCTAAAGATAAGGAGAAACGACATAAGCCTTCTTATATGAGACCTAATGTATGGTGTAATAATTAAAAGAGACAAGGTCATTTTGATACGGAATGTCCATCACCTAGACAAACAAGTGTTCAATGTACATTTTGTAGAGGAAAACATCCTACCCAAAAGTGCTGGCATTTACAAAGGCAACAACAATTCAGTAATCAGACCATCATTCCACCGACTCAATGGGAAGTCAATCAAGTTCAAATGAGAAATATGTATGGATGGAATGGAAATTGATCTTATCGATAAAATCGAGCATTCAATAACTTTCAAAGTTTCAATTTTAATTAGGGGTTTGCATCAAATCTCGAGAACTACAAGAAAGAGCATCAGAAGTATCAGCAATATGCTCCATCGATGTCATCGAACCAAGTATCCTCCATACCAATGGGACAACCAGGATCATTTTCTAATCCTACATGGAACAAGCCTAGTAGGTATATACTAGTGGAGACATCCAACATGCCAGATGGAGGTGCAAGAAGACCACTTTGTTGTTTCCATTGTAGACAGATTGATCATTATGCTAGTGAATGTTCCAATCCCAAAGCTAGTGACGATTATGTGCCAATGAGTGTAAATTATAAGCAGTCGGGACATACTTATCAGCAATGTAATGCTCCGTTGAATTTCAATAATCGAGATCAGCAGATCTAAAGCCAAGAAAAAATGGAGGAGATAAATCAAGGTCCTTAAGATTCACCAATTCATTGGGTAGAAGTAGTCTAAGTTATACTTACAAGAAGTCAACAAAAGAAGAAAGGATCAATTCAACATTTAGGTGATTCTAAAGCAAAGGGTCAATTGGACCCAATTACGGGGCCATCTAATCCACGTCCTGATATGGGCCTCTTACTCAGTATAAGACCTGAATCGATTGTGCACCCTACTAAGGTCCTGATTACGGAGGCTTCGGTTCCATTTCAAGCTGTTCTATTCTCTACACAATTTCGGAAAACGTCCTTTCCATTGAAAGATCCTCTCAAAGGCATGAATTCCAAGAATCCAATATCAACCCAATTGGAAGAATAATCTTATGTATTGAAAGAACCAATTTTATAAGGTCCGTCAAACTTAGTTCCAGTAGCTTTACTAATTTCTAATATAAAAAAAACCAATTTACCTACGTCGGTGTCTAGGATTGGGAAGAAAAAATGGACATTGGAAATTACCACTAATACAGAACTATATGATATTCTAAATGATTTGGGCACCATAAAGTCCACAATTCTATGAAGCAACTATTGGTGGTAGCACCTGGGTGCCAAACTATTTAAAATTCTTCACTAATTCGTCGCACATCTCGAAATAAAGAAATCCGAGAAATAAGTTTGAATTCCGATCTAGGTGCACGAACTATTGATGTCTCAATTGATATAGTATTATTATCGGGAGTGCAAATAGATAGAGGATCTAGTATAAATCTTATGAATGCTGGTACAATGGAGGAGCTGGATTTGGATTACTCATTGCCTACTACAGTAGTTTTGACAATAGCTGACTCTAGTCGAGTTAAACCTATGGATATTTTAAAGAGTATTGATACAATAATTATGGAGATTACCTACAAAATTGATTATATTATTTTTTGATTACGAAGCTCTATATTGTCATATCCAATTTTATTGGGGCAACCGTGGTTGTATCAAGTTAAAGCTCGAAATAACTGGGGCTGTGGTACATTGACAACTAGGAAAGGTAATGATAAAATTGTGCTTCAAATGTACCCTATATAATATCACAGAGAACTCAAGTTGCCAGTTTAGAATTCACGTCGGATTGTAAAGATGAGTCTACAGAAGAAGAAATTGATGCACCTGACCCAATTTATGTTGATACAAGACAAGTTTTTGAGCACACTAGAATGAACTAGCAATGCATAGGACTAGGAGAGTACTTAGTTCCTCTAGATGTTATTGACAATTCTGATCATATGATTGCATATTAGATGAATAGACAGGATGTTAATCACGTTAGTAATATGGAACTGGACTTGAAAAGTTTTAATGTGTCAGATTTTATGAAAGATTCTAGAATTGAGTAGAACATTATTCCAGAGACTCTTGAAATTCCATGATGTCAACCAATTAATTTAGGTACAAGAGAGGCTTTCAAAATCATTCAGATTTACGATAGTATAAAAGGTAAGGAAAAAGAAATTTGAGTGGATTATTTTTTAATGCATAAAACTACTTTTGCATGATTGTATGCGGATTTGAAAGGAATTCCAGCTGAAGTTTGTGAGCATCGAATTATATTGGAAGAGAATGCTATATCGGTACACTAAAGTCAACATCAACTTAATCCAAAATACTCACTTATAGTAAAAGAAGAACTGGATAAACTCTTAGAGGTTGGATTTATCTGTCTAGTTTCTTTCAGTGAATGGATTTCACTAATTGTTATAGCACCAAAAAAAAATAGAAAAGTTTGCATTTGTCAAGATTTCAAAAATTAAATGCGGCTACCAAGAAGGATTTTTTTTTTTATCATTCACGGATAGTATATTGGATGCCGTCACTGGACATGAATGTTATTCATTTCTTCATGGATTCTTCGGTTATAATCAAGTTAAGATTGCAAAAGAAGACCAGTTAAAAACTACTTTTATTATGGATTGGGGGACCTTTGCCTATAAGATTATGCTATTTGGGCTTTATAATGCACCAGCTATAGTTCAAAAGATAATGATGTAAGCGTTCTAAGATTATCTATAAATTTCAATGGAAATATTTCTAGATGATTTTTGTACATTTAGTATGAGAGCCAAGCATTTAGAATATCTAGGTCAATGTTTGAATCAATGTACCAAATATGAAATTTCTTTAAATTTGAAAAAGTACCAATTTGGTGTGCCTTCAGATAAATTATTGGATCATATAGTTTCGATGGTAGGCATTGCTACAGATCTGGATAAAATAAAGATTATAGTAGAATTAAAGCGACTAAATACTGTTACGGGTATTTAAGCATTTGTCGGCCATGTCACTTATTATCAGTGATTTATCTATATATTCGCAGCTATATGCCTTCTCTTGACAAATCTCTTGAAGAAACCATGAACCGATGGGACTAGTCCATTTTGGACAAAGGAATGTACAATTGCATTCGAAACATTGAAACAAAAATTGGTTTCAGCATGAATATTGGTGGCACCTTGTTAGACAAAACCATTCCAAGTTTTCTATGTTTGTCCAAGAAGATAATGTCAATTTAAAGTTTTGTCTTTAAATTTGTTTTCTATGTCAACCATGATGCTTTAAAATATATGATTAATAAGCCTCAATTGAATGGTCATATTGCACGATGGGTTCTATTCTTGCTAGTATTTGACTTTATTATTCAGGTAAGTCCAGGGAAATCACATTTCAATGCGGACTATTTATCTCGGTTATCCAACATATTGGATAATGAACCCATTAACGACGTACTATCCGATGCGAAACTGTTTGCAATAGATGTAATTACTTTGGAGCATAGTAAAATAATTCAATACTTGACATTTCAAACCTTCCCATCTAATTTCAATAAAAAGCTTAAACGACACTTAATATTAAAATGTGCACCTTATACAATGATTGGTGAAACTCTATATAAACAAGACAAGGATGGAATTTTGCGACGCTGTATTTATCACACTGAAGTGAGTACTATATTAGAAGGTTGTCAATTGGACAATTGTGGTGGACATTTTGCGGGAGATAGTACGGCTCGTAAAGCTTTATAGGCTGGTTATTGGTAGCCAATAATGTTTGCAGATGCCCACCAATTCATCCGTCATTGTGATCCATGTCAAAGAATGAGTTGACCTATTAGAACTTCAACAATGCCATTGGTACCAATTCTGGCTCAAGCGCCTTTTGAAAAATGGAGAATTGATTTTGTGGGATCAATTGTACCAACCTCAAGAAATAGACAAAAATGATATAGACTAGTAGCAACAAATTACATAACAAAATGGACTGAAGTCGTAGCTACAAAAATTGATAGTGCAAGTACGGTAGCAACTTTTTTGTATGAAAATATTATCACATGGTTTGGTTGTCCACGAGAATTGGTTAGTGATCAAAGAACTCATTTTATAAATAGCACAATTGAAGTACTTATAGCTAAATACGAGATAAAATATTGTATGACTACACCATATCACTTTAGAGTCAATGGACATATAGAAAAGATTAATGGAATTTTATGTAAAATATTAACAAAAATAATTTCAGGAGCGGGTACAGATCGAGACACTAAGTTGTTCGCAGCTTTGTGAGCATAGTGTACTACGTATAAAGTTGCTACCAATACTATTCCTTTTCAATTGGTTTATGGCCGAAAAGCAATATTACCTATTGAATTGGAAGTCCAAAGTTTACGAATTGCTGTAGATACTAGATTCGGAGATCAGAATTCATTACGGTACCATTTAGAAGAATTAGAAAAATTAGATGAAACTAGAGCCAATGCATTAATGATCATGGAAACTACACAAAAATGAAGGAAGACTTATTATGATAGTAAACTTAGACCAAAGGCTTTTATGCCAAATGATTTGGTACTTCTTAATGATAGTTAATTTAAAAAAAATTCAAGAAAATTTCAAGTTCATTGACATGGGTCTTATCGAGTTATTGATGGATTTCCAAATGGTTCAGTAAAATTGGAAAATTTTATGGGTACTAAATTTACAAAACGAATCAATGGCAATTAGCTTAAACTTTACTATACATAAATCCCGGACGAGTTTTTTGTTACAAAAGTGAGAACTGACTCAATTAATTGGACTATAGTAAGAAGTAGGAGGGGAGCTCTTGACAAGCATCATATTTTTTTTTGTGGTTAAGGAGAAGATGGTAAACATGGTATCTGACAAAGCAAGGATGGAGACCGATTGGAAGGAATGGCAAGAGCAGTTGCAGGTAGAGGTTGCGATGTTGCAGACTAAACTAGCCTCATTAGAGAACAAGGCCAATAATTGCGTGCAGACCAATACATTAGTTTCAACGACAACACCTTCGAAGATATACATTGCTATATCTTTATAAGTTAAATAATATTTACGAGGATGCTGCACAATTAGAAGAGGGGCAATGTAGAATAGATAAATAAACTTTATCATAAGTTACTGGTTGATTATTGATAACGTTGAGAATTAGACTGATGGTTAGGTAGTTTAGTTGGTAACAGTAGGTTGTTAGTGGAATAAATGGTTAAAAATTCAAAGGGTCATAACTTTTGGAATCCACTGGCCGACGGATCATCTTTTTGGTAGGATAAATAGATTGAGGAAAGAGAGATCAGAGCCAAACTATGAGAGTCGTAAGCCGAGAGTCAGACTATGAGAATCATAAGCCGAGAGCCAGACTGTGAGAGTCATAAGTTAACAGTAAGATTGTGAGAGTCGTAAGCTAAGAGCGAGACTATGAGAGTCATAAGCCGAGAGCCAGACTATGAGAGTCGTAAGCCGGGGTAAGCTTGGTGCTACCTCTTTGTTTTCTTTGCTTTTATTATTTGGTTATGAAGAATTGTGATTGAAAGAAGTATTGTTGAATTGATAGTCGTAGAATGGATTATGTGTTGAATCAAGATGGAAGTAGTAAGCCTTGGTATTTTGTAGTTTGATAATTGAATTCAGATAGCCAAAGTACAGTCAATTGTGACACTAACAGATCCAATTCATAAAACCAGTCTTTCCCTATATTTGAACCCACCTCTATTAGTTCAATAGCTTTGGTATACTGAAGCTTCAACACAACAAGAACAACACCTCCTTTTCCAAAATTGGTTTTGAAAAACTCACATATATTTCGTAATATAATTTTTCCATCTTTCTATAAAATTACTCCTTGTAGTAGAATATCAGCAAAATCTCCACACTTTCTTTGAGGATGATCTATACTATCACATCAAATATATCTTTGTATATATCTTAGCTTTGATACAGATTTATTCTCAGGTAATCCTTCTTTCTTTTCTTGCTTTGCTAGTTTGATTTGTAAGTCTTCCATTCCTTTTATCAACTTATCAATTGCATCTTTCTGTGGTACAACTAAAGGCATAGGAATTGAAATAGTACTTACTAGTATAGTAGGTTCTGGCAATTGCTTACGAGATGTAGTTAATAGAGGTCTAGTCTCTTGCCTTATTACCACCTTACCTCTCTGATACTCTCTTTTAGCAAGCATGCCCACAGCTTCAGAGACTTTCTTCCAATCAATAGTAAGTCTGTTGTTCTCTATATTATCCTCCAATAGTAATTCCAACTCTTTTTGTAAATCATTGCTAGCTCATTGAAGAAATAACTCTACTTTAGCATTTTAAAGTGTAAGCTTTTTCACTCCAGATAATTGAAGAAATTATCTTTCAAATTCTCAGAATAACTCTATTGCAATCAAGTTCTTGTTGGATTTATTGACCCATTCCATAAACAATTTTCTTGTCACCCTTTCTGCATCTTCCAAAGAATACTCTTCTTTTAGATGAAGGATAAAATCCTCCCATTTTTCTCCATGAGTTTTAATAATTCCCTTTATATATTCACAAAGCTTTGATACAACTACAAGCTCAAATATTAGGATCATATCTTTCTCTAATACTTTATTGAGCTCCATTTCCTAAGAACGATACTTAAGATACTAAAAAGTATTTCTTCTATCAAATTGATCTAATAAACCAACAACACATTGCAAGGCTTTAGTAGCCATTACTTCCTTGCGTTCCACTGCTTGTTGTTGTTGCATAAAAGTGCAAATGCTAAAAATATTTAAGTTGTAGCAGGATTAAGTTACAATGGAGATTTTGTAGTATAATTCCTACTACTACTTCCTAGCCCTCCTTCCATAATAGAAAGCCAAAAATATTTGTTCAAAACTCTCTATCTTAGAAATTTTCATATTGGATTTACTAGGTCTGTTGTATGGTGTGATTTGCTATTTGGAAATATATTAGATATCTAATTATAAAAAGTGTAGCTTAAACCTTTATATGAATCTTGTATTAGCTTCCAAAACTCCTTTATTTTGTATAAAACTCTAAATATAATAAAATCCCTTCAAAACATATTTTTCTTGCAAAGAGGTTTCTTTTTTTGAATTTTAGAAATTTATAACTCTTGATCTAACCATTCAATTTGTGTCAAATTTATAGGATAGGTAGAATTCATCCTTAACTTTTATCTTAAACAAAACCAACCACAAATTCACTCCCGACCTTCTAACATCTAAGAAACACTAAAAGACACTCTAAACCCTAATTTACAAGCACCCGAGCACTATTTTCTTAATATCTTAATAATCCAATACTCAAATATCATCAAACTTATGTATAAAGTTTATTAACATGAATTTACAAATTTTCTGAAATTTTGAGCCAAAACCTTGTCAAATTGCTCAAGATATAGCTTAAGAGACAACCACTAGTAAATCGGGTCACTTACTACCCTTAAATTGCATGTGCTGACTTCAAAATCCAATAACTCCTTCATCCAAACTTGGAATCCAACAAGTAGTATGCAAAAAGTGTAGCTACAAAAGTACTCTCTCTAGTCGCAATCACCAATCCTCAATTTCTGTCCGTACGCATGCGTTTTGTCAAAATGAGTGACAATAGCTCTCTAATCAACACCTTAACTTTGAGTGCTTGTATCTCCTTCAAATAAACTCCAAATCATACAAAATTTGTACCAAAATCATAGCGAAAAACCTAAATCTATTGACCCTAGCCTTCAAAGCTCAAATGGTTTCGAGAAACTAACCCTAATCTCTAATATGGCTTCGGACAGCCTCCTCAAAGCCCATTGGTCATGATTTTTGTCCAGTAGGAATGGAGATTTTTATCATCCATCTCCATTCATTTATATTGGTGCCTTATTTACTCCCTTTGCTACCAAAATCCTTCTTCAATCCTTTTTCTTATAAGATTTACATAATTTATGCTCTAAACACCAAATAAAAGAACCAAAATAAGTTTCTAAAGGTCACCAATGTCTAACAAAGGTGGCTCTAAATATTTAGAAGTTAATATCAACCAAAACCAATCTTAAAAGCTACTATCAAAAGAAATTAAACTTATAGAAATTCTATAGTAATCTATTTAAATAACCTCTTTTCAAGGTAATAATCAAATTTTATTCTACAACCAACTAAAATCTACTAACATGGCTTTCACCATGTTACTTAGTAAAACATATATTAAGTACATAATTACATTATTTTTATATAGTAGCTGAATCACAACACGACATTGTGATACAAGGCCATAATCAATGTGAATTGATAAGGGGTGTTTTTGAATCCCTCACAAAGTTGAAAAAGATTAGATATTGTTAAGAGAGTATATACTTATATTGTATAGAAATTAAGTTTATTGCTCAATATTTTCCAAAAAAACAATGCAATCACAAAATGAGGAGTACAATTGCCAAAGAAGATAATGTATTAGAAAACGGACAATCTCCAACTATACAAGGAACTATGCGACTAGAATCATATGCAACATCTAATAAAGGTCATATTTTTTCTCAAATCTCTCACTTTGTTTTACAATAGATGTATATTTAAGATCTACAAATCACAAAGTCTTTACATTATTAGATTCATGAGCCTTAATTAATTTTATAGGCAAAAACTTTGTGAAAAAATAAGAAATATCTTTAATCAAAAAAATTAAATCCATACATGTAAAAGTCATAGATAGTTGTTTGTTATTTTTTGAAAATATTATCTATGATACTATTCCATTAGATGTAGCAATTAAAGATATTAATAATATAATAATATTTAATGTGATAAGATTTCTTTTTAATCTAGTAATTTTAAGATTATTATTGTTAAAAAAATATAATCTTCAAATAGATTGAATTTCTTATAACCTTGAATTTTCTTATAATTTAATCCAAAATCTTATTAATCAATTAGAAATATGTAAGTCTATTACAACCAAATTCTTATTGGTAGATACAAGAGCTTTTATATATGCTGTAAAAAAAAATCATCTTTTGTTATATATGCCATGCCTATTTCAAATACTAAAAAGAAGTCAAGTGATATTCCTAGTTAATATTAAGATTTTAAGGATATTTTTAAAAAGAAAAATACAAATATTTTTCTAAAAAATTGACTTTATAATTGTTCAATTGATCTTCAAGAAATAGCTCAACTACTATTTAGATTGATCTATAACTTATTACAAAATAAATTGGTTGTTTTAAAGGAATATATTAATCAAAAATTAGCTAAAAACTTCATATATTATTCAAAATCTCTAATAAGAGCTCCTATCTTATTTTTAAAGAAAAAAGATAGATCTCTGCAAATAAACATAGACTATTGAGGACTTAATAAGATCACTATCAATGATAAGTATCTCCTACCTTTGTTTTTAAGACTTCTTGATCAACACAATTAAGCAAAGTTCTACACAAAAAGTAGATCTACAAAGAGCATATAATTTGGTCTATATTAAAAAAAAAGATATATAAAAGTTTAATTTTTAAACTAGATATGGACATTTTGAATATTATGTCATGTCATTTGAATTTACAAGTGTACTAGCGGCTTTTTAACATCTTATAAATGATATTTTTTATAAGTTTCTTAATGATTTTATTATTTGCTATTTAGACAACATTCTAATCTATTCTAAGAATATAAAAGAATATGAACTTCATATTTTTCATGTGTTATAAAAACTTAAAGATGTAAGATTATATACTAAGATAAAAAAGTATCTATTCTATACTATTTAAGTTGACTTCCTAGGATACATCATTTCTAACAAAGGACTAATGATGGATCCAAAGAAGATTCAAACTATTATAGATTGAAAGATCCAAAGAATAAATAGAGATGTGTAATACTTTTTGAGTTTTGCTAATTATTACCAAATTTTCATTAAGAAGTTTTTTCAAGTTGGAGCCTTACTTATATGTTTGATTTATAAAGACAAACTAAAGTGGATTAAAGAAGCCAAAAAATTATTTGATGCTTTGAAGAAGAAATTTATTTTTATACCAATTTTCTATTGTGTTGACTTTTCCAATGAATTCTTCATGAAAACAAATTCATCAAGCTTTGCTATAAGAGTTGTTTTGTCACAAATAGGAAAAATTGACAAACTCCATTTAATAGTTTTTTATTCCAAGAAATTTTTAATAGCCAAAATTAACTATGAGATCCATGATAATGAACTTCTTACAATCATAGATTCATTTCAAGAATAGCATTATTATTTAGAAGGTGCTTCTAGTCTAGTCATATTATATATGGATCAGAAGAACCTCAAATATTTCATATTGACATGTATTTTGAATCATCAAAAAGCTTGTTGGAGCATATCTTTATCAAGATTTGATTTCAAAATTATTTATTGATCCAAAAAATAACAAGATTTATTAAATATTCTTTCTAGATGTTTTTATCTTATACCAAAACAAAGAGATGTAGCTTTTAATTAATAAAGAATGATCTTCTTGAAGTTGGAGCATTTTCACCTTCAAACAATAAAATTAATATTGATTATTGATTCAATCTTTTTCAAGTAAGTTTAATTGAGTTTATTCTCTAATTTTCTTATTTATATTATTAAAAGAAATTCTTTCAAGTCTCATGATACTTCTAAGTTTGAGTTCTAAAATAAACTATTTTATTTTAAGAAAAAATTATATATTCTAAAAGATAAAATATGATTACATATTTTTTAAGCTCGTCATGATTTTTTAACAACAAGATATTTTAGATACAATAAGACTTTGGAAGTAATATTGAGAGATTTTTGGTGGCCTCAAATGTGGAAGGCAGTCAAGGACTTTATACTTTATTCCACATCTCTCTTTTTGAGCTATATGAGATAGTGAATATCTTAGAAAAAAGACAAATGCCACCTCTTTCTATAGAAGTGGATATTAATCAAGAGTTAAAAATGAAAGAAGTCTTACATTTTAGGCGATGCCAAAATAGATTAAAATATCTTATTTATTGGTATAGATATAATATTAATAAATATACATGGAAGCTAATAAAAAATCTTATAAATATAGCAAAGAGGATCAAAGCTTTTTATTGATGATATTTATCAAAATAAAGATAAAAAATAGTAAATATTTGCTATAAAAGAAATGAAGTTCAATGAAGATATCATTCTATCTTCTACTCTTGTTTGTAATTTCAATGCATTTGTAATACAAATCAACAACCAGCAGATTCAATTCAAGAGCTATCACTTGCTGACTTATTGAATAAGATATTATGATTGTCATAAGCTTTAAGATGATG
This sequence comes from Physcomitrium patens, assembly GCF_059467195.1. NCBI lineage: Eukaryota > Viridiplantae > Streptophyta > Bryopsida > Funariales > Funariaceae > Physcomitrium > Physcomitrium patens. Next base: position 12,049,421 of record NC_143428.1, read on the forward strand.
TAATTGATATAAAGATCTTCAAGAATAACATGTCCTTCCTCAAATATATGGCAAGATATAATATTTTTAATATTACAACCTAAGAAGAGACTCTTGAAGTTTAGTAAATTTATTAGAAGTAAGAACAATTCCCGAAGATGTTTCAAATGTTTTATTTGAAGAAAGTTATGAAGGCATCAATAATAATTAAATAACAAGATAGTCTTCTTGCGTTGGTATAAGACACTATCAATAGCTAAAAAGACCTATTAGCCATCTTTGAAAAGAATAAAGATTAGAATATATTACAAATACAATTCGTCACATTTTGGATTGTTTCAACATATGATGATTGTTCTTTGTAGAATTTGTCTCTAGAAGAGGGAATAATGTCATGGATATATATATTCATTATAATTTTTACTTATATAATTAAGTAGAAATCAGTAAAAATAAATTTATTTTATATTATTTTCTAAAAAAGCTTTCTAAAAACTTCATAGAAGCTGCTTTGATTTTAAATGTTTTATAGTTGATTGATTAAAAACTTAATCAACAAATTAACCATGTACCATACGTTGTTGTCATGTAACATGGATAATAAGTGAAAGGGTGAAAAAAATATCATGTTTTGAGGATCTCACTTCAAAAATATTGTAGCAAATTATCTTGGAAAAATAGATATTAGTCAAAGGGTAGAAAAATTAAAAGTGTTAATGCTGCCTATTTACAAATTATGCTTCTATTTACTTTGTAAGGCCATAAATAAGACAAAACAAGGTAGATTAGAAAAATAAAGGATATAGGCATATATAGAGAGGAGTTAAGAGTGCAAATTAGTAAAAATTACCTCAAGAAGACAAAAGTTGATACCCAAAGAGGACCGGTTATGAACTTGGGTCGAAATAACACCCCGAGGCACAAAACCGTGCTCTGATGGCGACTCAAGGGTTCTTTAGGAGATTGGAGAGACTTATGGAGGGATTTTTGAGAGGTGATTTTGTGTCGTTTGGTTCAATATTGGATTTTTGAAGGATTTTCAAAGTGAGTGATGTTCTCTGTGAATTTAGATCTTTGAGAAATAAAACTGGTTTACAATTTTTTGGATTTCATGTCTTTTGTAGTATTTTTATGGATGAAAATTTAGAGACTTATTGGTATGCTTGTTGTGAATGTGTATAAGATATTTGAGGTCAATCGAATGACTAGATCAATACATATGAAGGTTTTTGTGGACTAAGGTCTCGAGATTTAGAATTTTGAGGACTAGTAAGGCTTTTTAAGATATCTAACAATCTACTAAATGGATTGGAGAGATTATTAGTTTTATCAATAGAAGACTTGATTTCCTATTTGTAAGTAAAATATGGAAGCAATTGAATGGTGGAAAACGGAGATATCAACATTGAAAGTTGGCATCAAGATTGGAGAAGGAGAGACTAGCTGATATCCGAGCGGAATTTTGAGGTCATCGACTAATTGGTAAGTGTGATTATCTTCAAAATTTGTAAGCTAGTTTCTAACTTAAATTCTAAGAAGTGCACAAATTTAGAATTAGAATCAATAGTTCAATCTTTCGTTATTTAATTTTCAAATGTATAATTAGGATTTGATTTGGATTAAGATTTGATTAGGATTTAGGATTAAGATTTGGTTAGGATTTAGTTTAGGATTTAGAATTTAAATTTTGATTTAGGATTTGATTTAGGATTTAAGATTTGGATTAGGATTTGGATTAGGATTTAGATTAGGATTTAGGATTTGATTTAGGATTTGGTTAGGGATTGATTTAAGGTTTATGATTTGATTAAGGTTTGATTAGAGTTTGATTTAGGATTTAGGATTTATTTAGGATTTGATTAAGGTTGGATTAGGATAAGGGTTTGGTTAGAATTTAAGATTCTATTAGATTTTTGTTAGGGTTTGACTAAGTTTTCTTTAATATTCTTTTATATTTTTTTAGGATTTCTTTGTGTTTCTTTTATAACTTCAATAAAATTTAATTGAGCTTGCTTAATGTTTGATTATGATTGTTAATGTTTAACTGTAAATTCTTTATAATCCTATTAGATTGTTAGGACCTTTTGTTGCAATTTTGTTTTACCTTCCACAGCCAAGTGCTCGGTGCATTCTCAAGCAAGACTTTATGTAATACGACATATTTAGTGAATCCGACATGAAATGCTTGAGGTGGAAGGAATTCGGTTTTCTTGGGTTATTTGAATTTTGGAGAAGAAATATAAGAAAGTTGGAAGAAGAGTTTTGGGTGATATGTGAATTAGAGCTTTTGAATTCTTGGAGCTTTGGAGACTATCTTAATATACAATGGTAATATTTGAATTATCATGGAGTTTTATAAGGCTTTATAGATATGTTGGAGTATTTTGAAGTATCATAAGGTATTTATTGGAGTATTCTAAGGATTATTTTTGATCATTGTAGAAGAAAATGAAAGATGTGTCATCAAGATTTTTGGATATGTCGAATATTATTTATAGATCAAATATTAGTGAATTTTTTAAGGCTTTCTATATATTCATAGAAGAGCAACAAAGAATGCAAGCAATTGAAAAAGATATCATAAGGACATTGTAAAGAGTCATCAATAAATTTGGGAGGTTTGAAAGATGCAACATCACTAGATTTTTGCAAGTTTATACATGTGAGATGGAGACATGCCAAATCCTTGAAGCAAAGATGATTTCAAGCTTACATTTGGCTATTGAACTTAGATTTGAGATAAAAGTGAAGGGATTGCTTGAAGGGGGTATAGAAACATGGTCAAAATTTCAAGAACTTTTGAAGAAAGAATTTATTGATGGATATGAAGATAGGATTACCAAGCGAAAGTTTTTGAATCGGATAGGGTTTCAATCAAACAAGCATATGGATCTTTATGAATTCTTAGAAGAATTTTATAGGAGATTTTATCAACTCTCATCTTTAGGGAGATGATCATTAGGTGCTTTAAAAGTAGATTTGTTTTTAAATGGTCTTGATGATACCTTCGGAAATGAGGTTTTCATGCTTCTTGAAGATGAGTCTACGGAGAGTGATTATACTAATAATTGGGAGAAGTTGAAGGAAGTAGTGGTTGTTTTAGCAAGGAAACAATAAGCAAAAGCTAAAGAAGTTTCAATATGGCCTAAGAAATCTTCTACTTTGGCTTCTATGTCATCTTTATCAATATAAGGGACTAATCTTAAAAAAAAAAAAAAAAAATAGAAGAGGAAGTAGGGGATTTTAATGGAGAAGCCAATTTTTTACAAATGAAAGAAATTGGATCTTATAGCAAGGGTGGTGAAGGAGAGAATAAAGATTCTTTTCAAACTATTACTATGGAAGACCAAGGTATCCAAAAATTTAAAGGTAATATGAAGATCAAGGATTTAGAAACTAATGACAATGCGGTTGGAAGCTATGGCTATTATATATTGAATAAGTTTGTGCAAGTTGGTGGTGGCAATTTGGATGGAAAATCTCTTGGTAATAAAAAGATATTTTCTACATTTGAGGGATGTAAGGAAGTTTTGCTTAATACTTTGGATTGTTTTGAAGAACTTAAAGTTGAACCTTTATAGAAAATAGATTATGAATCTATTAAAGGTTATAATCATGAAAATTGTATGAATTCACAATATTATGATGTAAAAAGTGGTGGGATTATGCATAGATATGATGAAGAAAGTCAAATTGCATATGGCTATGAGACCACATATGAGTTGGATTAAAAAAAATTATGAATTTTTACATGATTACCATAAAAGAGGGTATGAAATTACACAAGATTATGATACTAAATGTAGTTGTGAAACCACAAAGGATTATTATGAAAGTTATGAGACTTTTCAAGAGCATGAGATTTCAAAAGGACATGAGAATTTTCAATATTATGAAGTTATACAATGCTTTGAGACAACAAAAAGTCATGATGTTTCACAAGGATGCATTCAAGAAGATATGAGGGATGTTATACAAGATTATGTGGCAAATGAAGATTATGGGATAAAGGATAAGGATGCTAAGTCATTGATAATGATTAAGTTAATTGAAAGCACTTTTCTTTTGGATCAAAGTCAAAGTTACATAGATAATACATGTGTAATGGAGACACAATTGGATTTTGACAAAGATGAGGTTTATCATCAAGTATGGAATTCAAGGGTTGAAAATCTAAAAAACTTCAAATATAAAGACATGAAAAATGAATTTAAAGATTACATGGACATCTTATATGGGACTTGGAATCAAAGAAATAAGATAAAGAATACAAACAAGATGTATGTGGCTATGTGGAAGAGGTTTCAATTCAATCTTTTTATTTCAAATTTTATATCTTGCCAATGGTTTGGTCATGTACAAAAGAGGATATTTATAGATTACTCGTACATGAGGAATAAATGAAAACTTTGATATTAAACAATATATATATATATATATATGAATATTTTAGAGAAGTATCATTGTAAAGCAAGACTATGGAGGTATAAAAAGGGGAGAGGGGGGGTACTCTTAGAAGATATAGATACCTTTGATTTCAATTTTATTAGACAAAAAAAAAAAAAAAAAAAAAAAAAAAGATTTTGGAGAAGTATCATTGTAAAGAAGACTATGGAGTTATAAAAAGCAAGGTACATTTACAAGATATAGATGCCTTTGATTTAAGTTTTATTCAAAAAAAAAAAAAAGAAAAAAAAAAAAGAAGATTTTGGAGAAGTATTATTGTAAAGCAAGACTATGAAGGTATAAAAAAGAAGATGCATTTGATTTCAGTTTTATTAAAAAAAAAAAAAAAAAAAAAAAAAAAATTGGAGAGGTATTATTATAAAGCAAGACTATAAAGGTATTAAAAGGAAGGTACATTTACAAGATATAGGTACCTTTGATACTTTGATATAAGTTTTATTAAAAAAAAAAAAATTTGAGAAGTATCATTGCAAAGTGATACTATGGAAGTATGAAAAGGAGGTACTCTTATAAGATGTAGGTACTTTTGATTTAAGTTTATTGGCATTCAAAAAAAAAAAAAATATATATATATATATATATTATGTCAGTTATGAATATTAAAAAATGATGAAAGATTTTTGATATTTATGAAAAAAATGAATTGGAAGATTTTTGAAGAAAATTGCATATATTGAATTAAAAGATGATGATAACGGAAGCGAGTGAAGATGTTCAAATAAAAGCAAATATAAATAATTATAGAAGACTTTGTCAAAGATATAAATCTTTCAAGACAACAAGATGACTTTGATTTGAATAGCCAATATGAAGAAGAAGAATTAGATGAGGACATTGAAAATATTGTATGAATCAAACAAAGTTGGATTATTTGGTGCATACAAGTGTTATACTGTAAATACTTATAGTATGTAAAAATTAGTTAAAATATATTATATGTTAATAAATCTACATGTGTGTTAGAGTGGCTAGTAGATTAAATTAAAAGGAATTGATATAAGAAACTTTACTTTGTTTCTTTACTTGTTTTGATTTTGACATTAACATATATATATATATATATATATATAGGACCTAAATGTCTAGTATGAAGCCTTGGGAGAAGTTGCAAGCCTAAGGATGAAAATCTAAACT